>NC_143251.1:147336231-147655398 GCF_984573655.1 Nuphar pumila | reverse complement strand
ACATTCCATCTTGTTGCAAATTAAATTATGAATGCCTTGTAGTGAAATACGGCATCATGTACATAAGTACATAGTAGTTTGAGGTAACTGAACGTCCTATTTTGTCACTCACGTTTACATTCTATCTGGTTATAGATGAAATTATGAATGCTTTGTGGTCAAACACGACACCATGTACATAACGACATAGTTTTCTAAATTTGAGGTAATTGAACGTCGTATCTGATCACTCGCACATTTACCTTTTATTTTGTTGTAGATGAAATTATGAATGCCTTGTGGTCAAACAAGACACCATGTACATAACGACATAGTTTTTTAAATTTAATGTAACTGAACAACCTATCTTGCCACTCAAATTTACATTTCATATTGTTCTAGATGAAATTATAAATGCCTTGTAGTCAAACACGTCACCATATACATAACGACATAGTTTTCTAAATATGAGGTAACTGAAGGCCCTATCTAGTCACTTACATCTTTACATTCTATCTCATTATAGATGAAATTATGAATGCCTTGTGGTCAAATACGACACTATATACATAATGACGTACTTTTCTAAATTTAAGGTAACTGAATGTCCTATCTTGTCACTCATGGTTACATTTCGTATTGTTGTAGATAGAATTATGAATGTCTTGTTGTAAAACTTGTAATTTTTTAGAATTTAAATAAACAAAGAATTAACATTGCTTCGAGTCAAGAGTGTGTTTCTATCCTTTTGAATGTCAATTTTGGTTGATTTATATGCCTAAGCCTATATTTCTGTCAAAGAAGGGCAAAATTGTTATTTCAATAAATTTCGTAGATAAAATATTGTTAAAATATTCAATTATCATGAAAATTAATTAGGATAAAAAGTCACAAACATAGTTAGGTGTTTTTGAAGTGTTTCGAACTTAACGAGATAAATTTTAATGTTTTTCAGAATAATTGCTTAGAAAATGTATTTTGGTCATAAAATTAATTACAAAATATTTTATTTGAATAAATAATTGTTTTAGAGTAATGTTTTGTCAAAAATAAGGCAAATATTCCATAAATAGACTAAGTTTAATCTAAATAATTTTTTACTTTAACGATTCTATTACATATATATATATTGAATGCCTTGTGGTCAAATACAACACTATATACATAATGACATACTTTTCTAAATTTAAGGTAACTGAACGTCCTATCTCGTCACTCACGGTTATATTCCGTATTGTTGTAGATAGAATTATGAATGTCTTGTCGTAAAACTTGTAATTTTTTATAATTTAAATAAACAAAGAATTAACATTGCTTCAAGTCAAAAGTGTGTTTCTATCCTTTGAATGACAATTTTGGTTGATTTATATGCCTAAGCCTATATTTCAGACAAAGAAGGGTAAAATGGTTATTTCAATAAATTTTGTAGATAAAATATTGTTAAAATATTCAATTATCACGAAAATTAATTATGATAAAAAGTCACAAACATAGTTAGGTGTTTTTGAAGTGTTTCGAACTTAACAAGCTAAATTTTAATGTTTTTCAGAACAATTGCTTAGAAGATGTATTTTGGTCAAAAAATTAATTACGAAATATTTTATTTGAATAAATAATTGTTTTAGAGTAATGTTTTGTCAAAAATAAGGCAAATATTCCCCAAATAGACTAAGTTCAGTCTAAATAAAATTTTACTTTAATGATTTCTATTATATATAATTTTTTTTTTGGTAAATTTTTTGGGTCATTCTATTTTTCTTATTATATATATTTGTTATTATTATCTATGCTATTTTCTTTTTTTTTTATCGTTTTATTTAGTCGGACCGAACCGGACCCAAACCGGGTCCGATCCGGACCTGACCCGTTCAAGAAAAGGGGCGAGGTTGGGCCACTAGGGCGCCCAACCCCCTCCTTTCCACGTTATTTCATTTCGTTTTCCCCTGTAGCACCCGAACGCGTCCCTTCTCCCTCTCCTGTTCCCCGTTCAGGCGCCGACCGGAGGCCGCCACCGCTGCGACCGCACACAGTCTGCGTCTTCAGCGACGTCGTCTTCGCCTGGACCTTCATTGGACGACCGCACAGCCGACGCTCTCTCACTCTCTCGCTCTCACTTCCTTGTTGTGGGCCGGTTCCCATCGGCAGCCGAGACCCCCCTTTGTGATTTTAGGGTACTATCGATCGGTACTGATTCTTTGATCTTTCTCCCTCTCTCTCGTCCACCATCCGACCGAAGGCCAGCCAGCCGTGACCCAGCCGCTGCTGCCACACCATCGGGAGCCTCAACCATCGCCAGGTAACCACTTTTCCCTCCCTCTCTACAGATTTCCCTCTTTTCTCATCCTTCTTCGGTGGCTATTTTCTTTTTTTCTCTTTCTGATTCGAGTCACCGGAAGTCCCCGGACTGGCAGGCAAGTGATTGGGAGCTGTCGACCATTTCCCTTTGAATCCCGACCTCTGCCGACGGGAGAATCTCCGGCGAGCCCAGCGCCAACGACCATCTCTTGTGTGTTGCAAAGGTGTTGCAGCCACCTGCAGCAAGCCCCTGAGGTCCTCCTTCCCTGCAGTGCGGTAGTGTTCTCACCGTACTCGTGTCCCGTGTACATACACTGAGCCACTCTTCAGACCACCCCCGGTCCCTAGTTCTGACAGAACGGACAGAACCGAGGGCCCTGTTTTGCTTATTGGTACTCTGTTTGGTTCTTTTGATTGGTTGGTCAGTTCAATCTGACTACTTAAGCTAAAGGATTGCGCATCAACATTTGTCGATTTTTGTCCATCTGACCAGGCAGACATAGCCATCGAAATTCTTCCACATCTTTGGTATGTGTGCGATTTTAGGATGGTTGCTTTTAGGGCATCTGTTTTCTTTTCTTCTGTACGTGCGCCCTAATTTGGGAGGTCTTCTTTACTGTTGATAGGGATCATTTGGACAAACATAATTCCATCGCTTTTCATTGGAATCGTGCCCAATAGGTTGGACTCGGTTCCACATTCTTTAGCAAGCGGAGGTATGTGTTCTTTTTTTTTCCATTCTTAGTTATCGGTTCATAATTGCTTAAGTAAATTTTGAACCAATTTTCATGGTTTTCACTTGTCTTGTTTTGCGTGCCTGATTCCCAACATTGGGAATCATGCAGGGCTGCTGTACATGATAGTAGGGGTGTCCCTTCCCTTTTTCTGGTTTGTTTCCTTGGGTTGGACTCGACTCCAATGATATATATATATATATATATATATATATATATATAGTTAGAAAGTGTTTGTGCCATCACTTGGGGTGATGCACAGGGCAGCGTGCAGCAATGGGGTGCTGTCCAATCTTGTTTTAGACTTGTTGGTTTGTTGATGCGTGGTTTTCGCCAATCGGATTACCGATTTACGTTTTGATTTTCATCGCTCGTATGTGAAAGCGTATTTAGATAAGAGTTATCATACTTTGTGCAGCACTGTAGTGCTCTCCCATTGTGAGGAGACAACTAGCTTTTTCATGTTGCTGTTCTTCGTAGGACTTTTTGGTTTTCGTATTCCGCTAGTCCTTATCGCATCTCAAAGGTAGGATTCCTAAACTAAATTGGTAAACTTTAACTCGTTGTGCTTGATAGCAAATCTAAAGTTTTTTTTTTCAGAAATATGTTAAGAATGATTATTTCTTATTTATATTCATATTAGGATCTAAAATGCATTTAGATTGAATTAGTAAATTTTTTGTTGTAATTATTAGAACTGCATAGAAATATATATATGGATTTGCAATGTGCATTGTTTTTAGAAGGTACAAAATAAGGCAAAATAAGATTTAAGCGATCCTAGTGGTTAGAGACCTCTCACGGCTAGAAATGCCATGCAAATGCAATGCGTTGCATAAGAATGCAAATCATGTAAATACCCGTAGTGAGTATGTGGTGTAGCTGCACCATATATTTATTTCATACTTGTCATGATCTTATTTTTGTAGTTCGAAGATCATGCTTGTCGTGATTTTAGTTAGCGGGATATGGAGTGTATATATGTTTAAGTATAATATATAAAAGTATATATTCTATGTATAAATAACATGTTATGTTTTTACGCTCGTGTTCGGCTGGTCTCATTCAAGGAAGAGCCGAGCTCAACCTCGGCTTGGCTAAGCACGAACATGAGCCCAGCCAGGAGCTCAATCCACTGGTAAACGAGCCAATCCTGAACATGCCGTGTTCAGTTCGTTCGGCTTGTTTACCAGCCCTACCTGGAAGCATGTGTTTGAGAATTATTTTGCTAACCAACGGCGGGTATTTGTAAAATCTCAAATTAGCATATTTGTAAATGAGTAAAAAAAAAGGGTGATTTTGTGATTTTCTTATCGTATTTTATTTACCTCATCAATCGCCTGGTCGAAACTTCGCCCCCAATTTGCTTTGTTTTTGGGTTGGGGTTCTGAGTTCTTCTTGCCGTCGCCGCTGCCGAAATCACGACGGCTTCCGGACTGATCACCCCGCTTGAAAAGGTCTCTCTCTCTCTCTTGCCGGCAAGATCCAGCTGCTGGCGATGCTATATGTATACAATTGTTTAAAACTCTAACTTGTAGACATTTATTGTTTTTCATTACATTATTAAATTAGTATTGGTGTACATGCCCATATCCATGCCAAGGATTGATATTTTGTGGAGCTATCTTAGGGTTAAGAATTAGGCTGGTTCCTCTTCCATATTTCAGAGTCATCATGTCATCTCCCTGACATATTCTAATCACCTGAAGATTTTGGATTACTATAGCAAGCCCCTTCAATGCAAAACCCCTCATTTATCCTTTTGAACTTGCACCCTCAACAACAAACAGGTAGTCCAAACATTTCATGAAATCAAAGTTGAAGAGAAAACATGGATTGTTGATTGCCTACTCATTGTACATTCATGAAATTTCAATGGCTGTTCAGTGATTACCTGTTTCTGAATGTTGTAAAAAATAGACTCGAACATGTATGTTTTATCAATTCATGGGGTTGGATCTTTTTTTTTATAACTTGTATAATGTCTACTGCAGAAAATAGAGGTGATGAAATCTGGTATGGATGATGACGATGAAGACTTCATTTTCTATGGAACACCTATCGATAGAGAGGAAGAGTTATCAAGTCGAAAGAGAAAGAAAAGTGCAGAAATTGGAACTATGCGCAATCTTCCAACTTGGAAGCAAGAGGTATGTGCGTGTGTGTTCTGGCATTAAAATTTGGTGAATTGGAGGTTAATATTGGGATATGGATTATTAATTTTCTTTTCTTTTTTTTTTTCTGAATAAAAAACAACCAGTTTATTGGTATAAAATAACTGCAAGGATCAAAATCATGATACATTTAGTAGCATATCTAGTGGTTTATGTTCCAAGGGTCAATGTTTTAATTCCATGTAGTGGATAGAAGAATCCGGTTTCCAATTTTTAAGAACCTAATTAACGGAAATGTACTCCTAACCATTTGATATGTCTAAGGTCGTGCATCTAAACATGAGCTTGCAGTGATAAATAGAGCTCAGAAGCATAGTTAAAGAACCTTTGGTTGCCTTCTTTCCATGTAGACTGTAGTCCACTATTCTAAGGAAGAAACTGTCTGAAGCTGTCATTTATTCCTTTTCATCTTATTCATTTTTTCGATACAAGCTCCATGAAATTCAAAGATAACGTGAAAGCATTTTCCATAGTGAACAGTTAACGAGCAACGAACCATGAAGTGGTTATTTACAAAAGAAGCTTCCCTCCAAAGGTGGGAGCAGATTGTTTATGGTGGCTTGCTTAGTTTCCTACTCAAAATAAGCTTCTTGTTTCTAGGTTTGTAGAGCTGGTTCACTTGCAGAATATTGTCACCATAGCACAACTCGTCCCTTGTTTGCGAGAAGAGATAATCAAATTACCAAATGACTTTGTGGATTTCTTGTTGCTTGTAGGCTTCCTGCTATAAGAGACTCTACTCAGCTATTTGATCCATTTCACAACATTTTAGGACATCAAAGACACTGAAGAGAGGCTTGTTGATTGACCAGAGGATGAAATTTATTGAGATGATTCCAATAACCAAGGATAAAAATCAGGTCATCCATGATAAGATAAAAATATTCTTCTTCTGATCACTTTGGGGATTATTGTTGGTCCCAAACATTTCTAAACTAGCTATTTTTGTCATGTTTGTTGGTTGTATGCCAAATATCATTAAACCGGAAAGTTGGAGAACACTGACCTTGAGATATGGGATGCTTGGATGGACCACAAACCAATGCTTTTATCCTGTCTCTGATACCAAAGGTGTAATGCCAAAAAATTTGACCATTTTTTTGTTTGAATGCGCAATTTAATGCGAGGTCTCATTTATGACATTGCCTAAACTGAGCTATGCTCTAAGTAGTCAACTTGTTCCCAAGCGGTGGCGTTTACTAGCCCCTTAGAAGTTAGAACATATTTCGAGAGAAGATAATCAATGACAAGTCTGTGGGGTATTGCTCTACAGAACTAAGTTCTAGGGAGTCAGCTTGTGTGCAAGCGTTAGCATTTAATAGCTCCATAAAACCTAAATCTAGAAAGAGACTACCCAAGACAAAATATCAAATACAACGGAAGATTTCAAATGGGCCAGGTAAGTGAACACAACAGGGGATTGGATCCAAATCCCTCAGATTTTCGGGTCCACATCCAATCTCAAATTACTTTTTTTCATGGACTATTCCAAACCATCATCAAATTATTCAACATAATCCAAATCATACGGTTTTAAAATAAAGGTTTGACATTACTGCAACTTAAACAAGTTTATGGAATCAAATGTTCCAAAGTGTCTGAAACACATCTCTAAGGCTAAACAAGGAACGATAAAAGCTTGGTTCGTTGGCACCGGCATCACATCCCTCTATCACAGCTACTCATCACCTGGATGGTTTATATAAAGATAGGTTAGACTCAGCGTGTTTGGTAGTCGTACGATTACCCAACATGCATTGCAAAGAACAAAAGCATACACACAAACATAGCATCATATAAACATGGTGCAATTATTGGCAAAGCATTTCATCATCATGATACACAATTCACAATCTCATGCTCTCAACAATAATACTTCACATTGAAAGCATGCTACAACAATTCAACATAACCAATCCATAACTTATAATTGGTTCCTCAGCAACTCATATTGCTATACATGTCATGCAACATTCATTAAAATATGCTCATGTCCTCACTAAATTATTGCATTATTAGGGCATATTTTCACAACATAAACTGTGCGAGAAAAAAGGCTATTGTTTCTCTTGATTACAAATCCCATCGATTACTCGTACAACAATTCATCGTAGACAATCGATACCACATCAGGGGTATATTATTCTATTGATTGTATTTTGCTCGAGTGTCTGACTAAATTTGATCCCAAAGTGGGCAGTTCTTGATTGGAAGTAAACCCTGATAAGGCAACAACAATTGGAATGCAGCTTGGAATACTACCTTAGAAGTCTTAGAACTACTACTTAGGACACATTGGTAGTTCGGCCCCCTAACTCCGAGGACTGAGGACCAAGTGAGACGCCTCACTCTCAAATAACACATGTTCCAATGAAGTTTTATACCGCCTACCATCTCCATGGTAAGTCATTTGCTGAATGAGTTATTGGGTTCTTTTAATTAAAAGACTTATTCATTTCATCATTGATGTCTCCTATACATCGACATCCCAGGGCTCAATAGCCCAAGTACTATACACGGTACATTCAACATTGCCCTTCTTGGCATGAACATCATACTACCCCTTCCGGGTAATTACATGTTTTATTTACTCAACATTTCATAACCCATTTATTATGCTTGGGTGTAGTTCATAACCCATTTATTATGCTTGGGGGTAGTCCATTGATTTACTTAATATTCTTTTTCATGTTCATTATCAATGATTTTCTAGTATGACCTTTTGTTCATTGTTTATCTTCCATTGATTAACTTATTGATGATTATTACATGTTCATCTCCTGCTGTCAAATGTTCACTATATATCAGCCTGTTGATAACATAGTGCATGTTGTTAACCTTTCCTTGACAGTCAAACTATACTGTCAAAAAGAAATGCTTTCATTTTCTTGACCTTTTACTTATTGTTTGATCATCAGACCTACATGTTTTACCCCCCAAGACTTATGCCTTGCCTTCCTTTGTTGGATGTCTCACTTGCCTAGATGTTTTCTGTAAGCCTTGTTCCAACTTAGTGTGTACCACAATAAGCACGTCCCTTCAGGTTGGTTTTTCACCTTAGATTTCAGCAAATTAATCAAGATGGATGCAATGAAGAACTTCCTATAATGAACTAGCTAAGCTCTACCGATCTAAAACATATCATTTTGATATGAAAAAATAACCCTCATGAACTACGTTCCAATTTTGCAGATCATCTCCTAAGACTGGCCAAAGTAGAAAAAATGGCAATAGTACACTACATTAAAAAATGCAATGGTACACTACCTCCCCTAGAATAAGACTGGCACGAGAAGTTTTACCACATTAAAGAACTTCATCGGTAAATCATTTATAAGGAATCAGAGAACATCTTCTCAACAAAACAAAAATGCAGGTAGAAATGCATTTTTTGCTGGTAAAAATGTATTGGGTTCCTTGAGTTTGATGTACTCATTTTATGCGGGTGGAGTTAGGATATCTTTAACCAAGAGGTTTTGTATTCAAATCCCTTTGGGAGATAGACCCTCAGTTTGGTTTGGTTTGGTTTTCTTTTTAAAGTTTTTTGTAGCATATTAGTATTCTTATTTGTACTGTGTAGTTTGTATTTTCACCATGTTCAGAAATGCTTGTATTACCCTTTCTCTCTCTAAGCTGGGGAATGCCCAGTGGGGTTTGAATCCTGGATCCCCTGGTTAAGACAACCTAACTCTAGCCAGTCCAGCCAACTTATTCCACCATTTTTTCTTTTGATTTGGTGCAAAGTATTTTTCTTCAATGGGCAAGACGTGAATTTCAGGTGACGGACAGTGAGGGGCGTAGAAGATTCCATGGAGCCTTTACTGGAGGGTTTTCTGCAGGATACTATAATACTGTTGGATCAAAAGAAGGTGCCTTTTTGCTTATGTCTACAGCATTTAGATTTTCTGTATCTAAATTTTTATTAGTCACTATTGGTTAACTATGATGTGGCACCATTGCAGGGTGGTCTCCACAAACATTTACATCATCACGCACAAAGAGAGCTGGAGTGAAAGAACAAACTGTCTATAACTTCTTAGATGAAGATGAAAAAGCGGTACATACCCATTTTCTTTCTTTCACATGGAATGGAAGCTGCTTAATTTTTGAAGTTTTTGCTTTGTCAATAAACTTCGCCAATCTCATCAAGTGATTATGAAAATAGAGCCATTTATTGGAAATTTCTAAATTGTATATTGTTAAAAATAATCAATTTTCATCTGAGCCAAGAGCTGAAGGTGGACCATCTCTGAACCAGACATTGAGTAATTAAGAGCTACTCAGTCTAACTTAGGTCAGCAAACTCCTCTTTACAAATTATGTGTATTTCTCTAGCAGCCATTTAAACTTATTGTGGTGTTTCTCACAATAATAAAACATGATAATTGTGGTCCTGATATGGATATTAAAGCGGTTAGATCAGATCTGGCTAGCTTGATTGAACAAAACGGTTATTGGACATATCCATGCACATTTTGTGGACTTTAACTGTTACTCCCACATCAGAATTTGTTAGTATCAATGCTTTTGAAAGAGGACACTGTAATGTTGTCCATTCTCTGCTTGATATTTCATTTTTGGTTGACCAATTCTGAAAGGCTATTAGGTCTCTTTATTGACTTTGAAGTTTGAACCCCCTCTCCCCCTTGTGAATCAATCAAAGCTTCCATATCACTTTAACAGAAGTGATTCTCCTGCACTTTTGATCAGGAAGGGCATGTTTGCAAGAACCTGAGAAACCATCACTTTCTTAGGTTTCTGAGAAAATGAAGCTCAATCTAGCCACTTTCTCAAGTGCTTGCAAGCTTAAGAAAGTGCAAGATATAAAAGTGGTTGATAGTTGAAAGAGAGTTGATGCACGCTTACCTGAGAAAGTGGGTCACGAGTCTGATCCTGTGACTGGTTTTCTAAGAAGTGACATTGTCACACTTTTTTTAGGTGGTTATCTGAGACGGTTGCAAATGTGCTTGGAGACACCTACCATTTAAGCTTGCATATTAATCCTTGGATATGGGAAAGTTTCCTTTGGAACAGTTCATTATGAACTACCAGACATGTGATTTTACAGTTTAGAGGATCCACTGCTTTGATTCTAATTGTTGCTTGCGAAGAGTCATATGAGTGCCAAATTTTTGCAATTGGTGGCAGTGAAAAGAGACCAAGAGCATTGACTCTGTGAAAAAAAGTGAGAAAAGCAAATGCTTGGCGCAGGTTAGTTACACAGACCAAATTCCTTGTATCAAGGCATGAACTACGTCTTCCATGATGGGATTTCACATCATCAGCAGGAATCTTCTTCAACCTCTTCCATTGTTTATGATGCAGTTCATAGGGAATGTTTTAAGACTTACCAGCTCTTGCAGCACATGATTTTATGACTCTTTTTCGACTTTTGATTTTTCTGTTCTACAAAGTCCTAATGCACTGGCATCCAATTTTCACATGGGCAGCAAAACGTCAGGTTCAGAAGATTCTCTGCAATAGTCTCTTGGATACTTCGATAAGAATATTAAACAGTTGAAACTTAAATTGTCTTGCGACTTGCATCCATTCTTTATTGTAAAAAAAAGGATCTTATGTGCATTCTTATCTCTTGTTGGTTAGATGTTGTGGTTGATTGTTTGAAGAGCATTTCATGAATAAATATCTAGTCTCTATGTAACGCCCCAAAAGCTTCACCCAGAAACACCAGAATTTTTTTTTCTCAGTGGAATCATTTTATAACTCATGGTTAAATGAATGGAGAGATACAGGTAAAAATATCTTCAAACAATCGACACATTCTTTATTTAACTTCAGTTCATGAACTTTTACAAAAGTATGTTTACAAAAAAAAAATGAATCACCGATAGCATATCAGTAACAAGTTGGCAAGAGAACCAGTAGATCAAACAAATGTCGAAATCTCTCTTGTAACCGCTTGTGGTGACTACTCAGGACCTGAAAATGTTAAAATAAAATAGGAATTAGACTACAACGTCTAAGCAGAAATTCTGTATTGATAGTGCAAGTATATCATGAATCGAGTGTGTGATATGAGTGTCAAGGTTGATCGTTAGTGTATATCAAGACAGATAAGCATTATGTAACAAAGATCTAAATTCATGTTCATGAGCATGTGAGCAGTTATATAACCATAACAAATATGCAACATTGATAAGCAGGTGAGGTATGCCACAGTCAATGTAATAACATATACACTTTCCTATAACAATTTAATTACCTTGCATCAACCAAGTTAAGAATTTTACTAATTTAGAAATTGATAATATAAAACATCTGAAATACCACTTCCATATAAAACATCTGAAATACCACTTCCATATATCTCTCTAGTATCTCCACTTGTGATGCCTAACTCTTCTAACATGATGTTTAATTATCTTATCCCGTGGGTACACACGGGCACAGTTGACCAGAATGTTCAGGGGTATATTATTTCAGGTAATTTATTAACCCGAACATTCTAACGGAGAATGAATCCCCAAGGGAGCGACCAATAGCCGAGAGAATCTCCCAAGGGCTCAACTCAAAACAGGATGCATCCCTAGCCTCTGCAGAAGATGTGGAACTACCACCTATGACACATAGGTAGTCCTGGTCCCTAACTCCGAGGACGGGGACCCACGAGCCGCTTCGCGCTCGACACCAAACACAATTCCTCGAAGTCTTGTACCACCCACCCTCTCCAAGGTAGGTCTCAATTGAGTAATTGGGTTTCATTAATTTATTTATTTTCCAGAAGTTTAGAACTTTTCCACAACTTCTAATCATTTGCATAACATTAACCCATTTTTAGTAATACACACACCCTCAAAGATTGATACCCAATTTCCTTGTCCTGTGATATGTTCATTATTCACCATATACTAAACATGAGTACATATCATATGTATCTATCTGATAAATATGACCCAATTGCTTTGTTAACAGATGTATCATGTACCTTAAGAGTTTGTTCTAACCAATTTATTTCCAGCTAGATATCTTTTCAAAAATAACCATTAAGCTATTCTGAAATTTGTGGTAAACTACTTTGTGCTGACACTTGTTCAATATAAAATGCAGTTGAACACGAAATTAGTTCAGAAATATAACATTTCATACATAGAAGTGCAATAACGTAACAAACAATTTCCAAAGAAACAGATAGCACAATTGGCAAGGGTTGCTGCTTCAGCCAGATTTAATAATCCATCATAAACCATTTAAGATGAAAAGTAATAATGACTCCAATGTACCAATATGCAGGTCACTAATGGACTACCATGATTCACTACCTACTGCTAAGATAAACTGATGGAATTAGCCACTAATGGATAGGAAAAATAAACTAATTCTGGAACTACCATTGTATGTGAACATGGAATCAATATCTTCAGTAAATAAAAAATAAAGGACTCAATTCAATTATGCATAGAACAAAGATTGCTGGAACCGTAGCAAACAATCTGTGTTAACATGATGCCCATACAACAGGTCAATCAATAAAGGTGTTGGCGTAGTTGATAATATATAAGTATATATATTTCACCCAGCACTGCCAATATTTGAAACTATCAATAATTTTGTATTCTCAAGAACAACCGATGAACCGAAAAGAAAGATGTATACAGTGACTTATCATTTCCGATTTGTTATCATTTGCAGGTAGATGAACAAGTAAACGCAGACAGTTATAGATACAAAAAAAATCGGATACAAGATAAAAAAAGGTTGTTCATCACAAAGTCAACTATGAGTAAGAAAAATAATTCTATCAAGCAAATGAATACGATCACCCCCCCCCCCCCCCCAAAAAAAATGTTATGAATTTAAAGATTTAGGGTTTACCAAGACAACCCCCAAATCGATTTGATTTGGGGTTTTACAGTTTATCAAGAAAACCCCCAAATCAATTTGATTTGGGGATTTAAGGTTTGGAAAGAAAACCCCCAAATCAATTTGATTTGGGGATTTACGGGTTAGGGTTAGGCACGAAAGCATTTTCCCTTCCCAAATGCTGTCGTTACCCTTACCGGTAACCCCAAAACACAGCGTAGGATTTCCTACAACCAATAACAGCTTGGAAAGATCGTACACGCACCAATGATCGAGGTTTCCCTGGACCGACCCAATCCCAACTCGATTCATTCTACACCCAACAAAATCAGTGACAGCAAACCTACCTTTTTTTTTCCTGCGATGGATGGAGAAGAACAAGGCCGATGACTGGGCTCAGGTACCTCCAAGATCGCGTTTCTTGCTGCACTTTGATGCTGTAAAGAAACGAGAATGAGAAGCGAGGTGGGGAAAAAGAAATACGGAGGGAGAGGTGCATGAGAGCTCAACCCTCTCCACCTACCTCCTTTATAGCGACGACCCTCCCCGCGTCTCCGATGCCCTGGAGGACTTGGTTACCAGACTGTAACCCCTCCCCTCCCCTGATCTCTGTTATACGCACACTTAGGCAAGAATCGTGCCCCAGGCACGATTCTTATACTCGGTTTTTAATAAAAAAGGGGAACGGGTCCGGCTCCGAACCCGATAACCCACCATACCGGATCCACTCAAAAGTGGATCCGGGTCTGTAATAAATTACGAACCCATTCAACCCGATAATTTTTAATGTGAATCCATTGACGTGAGTTCGAACTAACACCACTTGGGCAAAACCTTAAGTGGACCTATTTTGATCCACGGTGAATTTGACCCGACCCATATAATTCATACCTTACTGCCTACTGCATTTGGATCCAGTGAAGGGATCCAAGAACCGAATCTCCCTATTTTTCATAGTTATTACATCCTCACCCCCTAAAAAAAAATTTCGTCCCCGAAATTTACCTGAAAGAAAACAAAACTTTACTCGAACAGATTGGGATATTTCTCCCTCGTACTAGCTTCAGGCTCCCACGTGCTTTCCTCTATACCATGATGTTGCCACCTCACCTTGACGAAAGGAATGACTTTAGATCGTAAAGCTCGCTCGCTTCTTTCCAGTATTTCCACCGGCTTTTCGTCCGTTGTCAGGTCTTCCTTTATATTCACATCCTCATACTGAATGACATGAGACGGATCATGTAGATATTTTCGCAACATCGAAACATGAAACACATTATGTATTTGCGCATATTGGGGATGTAAAGCGACTCGATATGCTGTTTCTCCAATCCGTTCCATAATCTCGAAGGGTCCCACATATCTCGGACTTAATTTTCCCTTCTTACCAAATCGAAACAGACTTTTTGTGGGCGATATTTTCACAAAAACCCGATCTCCCACACCAAAAGTAAGTTTTCGACGCCTTCGATCAACATAACTCTTTTGGCGACTCTGAGCGGATGTTAATCTATCCCGAATCATTTTGACCTGCTGAGTATAATGTTGTATTACAATTGGTGGTTCTAAAGAACGTTCACCCACTGCATCCCAATAAATCGGTGATCTGCAAGGTCTTCCATACAAAGCTTCAAAATGAGCCATACCAATACTTGCATGGTAACTGTTATTGTAAGCATACTCAGCCAAAACCACATGCTTATCCCATTCGCCCTTCCAATCCAGCATACATGCCCGTAGCATGTCTTCGAGCGTTTGAATAGTCCTTTCCAATTGACCATTGGTCTGGGGATAAAAGGCGGTACTCAGCTTCAGCTTGGTACCCAAAGCCTGTTGTAACTGACTCCAAAATCGAGAAGTGAACCTTGGGTCACGATCCGATATGATTGTTACATGTATCCCATGTAACCAAACAACCTCTCGAATATATAGATATGCTAAACTGTCTAGAGATTGGGCGATCCTTATGGGTAGGAAATGAGTTGATTTTGTAAGTCGATCCACTATTACCCAAATAGCATCGTGTTGTCTTCGTGTTTTGGGCAATCCCACCACAAAATCCATAATGATCTCTTCCCACTTTCATTGCCGAATCTCTAGTTGCTGCATCATTTCTCCAGGTTTCTGATGTTCCATCTTGACCTGCTGACAAGTAAGACACTTTGAGATATAATCTGCAACCTCACGTTTCATACCATTCCACCAATACCCCATTTGTAAATCTTTAAACATTTTCGTACTCCCTGGGTGTATGGTGTACTTGGTTTTATGTACTTCTTCTAACAGTTTTCCTTTCAACTCGGGATTGCTAGGAACCCAAAGTCGCTTTTTCATCCAAATACTTCCATCCTCTTTCAGGGTAAAGTGTGAGGTTCCTTGTTAGACCAATATTTTAAACTTCTCGTATTGTGGATCCTCCTTCTGACCATCAATAATTCTAGTAAGGATCTCAGGAAGAACCACCAGATTTGATAATCTGATGTTTCCCTTATCGCCCTCACACGACTTCCATTCAATAAATGCTTTCATTAAGTTTCACAGTTCACTCACTAAACTGGACAATGTACCCTTGGTTTTGCGACTTAAAGAGTCAGCTACAACATTTGCTCTTCCGGGATGATAGGAAATTGAAAAATCATAATCTTTTATAAATTCCAACCATCGCCGTTGTTCCCTTGCGACTTACAGTGTACAGTTGCGCTTAGAGTCTGTTTTGCTTTTGTTGAGTCTGATGTAAGCTGCCCGGTTCAGGTGAATCAATACCCCGAAGGGGCAGCCCGTATACTTGAACTGTAATGGCCTGCGGGCAAAATTGTGAATGAAGTAAATGCGTTGAGCTTTTTTTTGTTCACCCTCGTTGTGATTGCTTCTTGTGATTGCAATTTCTCTCCCTCTATTCTCTCTTACTCTCTTGCACTTTGATTCCAAGCTTCCGCGATCGGCAAGCGAGCTGACGAGTAGGCTTGCGGCGGTGAGGAAGGACCATCGCGCTGGCCCATTAAAGCAAATAGGCCCGTCACAAGTGGTACCAGAGCCCGTTCTCGTGCTGTGGAAGGGACTCCGGAGTTGGTGTCGACAGACACGCCGACAGACTGCGATTTGTGAGCAAGACATCGTGGCGCCTTATCAAAACTTGCGCAACACCAAAGGCAAGGCAGTTGCTGAAGCTGAGGAGATGGGTTCACCTTGGGGCCAAGAAGAGTTGGCTGCAACTGTTAACAAGCTGGTTGAAGAGGTGACTTCGCATGATGAAGCGATTTCACGCGCATGTGAATCATTCAATGGACTGAATGATGTGGTGGCGAGCCTGCAAGAGCAGGTATCCTTATTAATGGGGCAGGTCACTTTGTTGACGACTACAGTGGCCGACTTGCAGTCTGAAGTAGGGGAGCTTCATCTGAAGAACCATACGTTGTAGCGGACGGTGACCCTAAATGGCGGAAATGGTGAGAGACCATCAAGGATTGATGTGCCAAGACCCACAAAATTCAATGGTTCTCGCCACAGTAAGGCCATTGAGAACTTCGTCTTCCAAGTAGAAGACCACTTGGATATCCAGAATGTGACCCTCGAAGATTTGAGGATTAAGGCTGCAACGGCCTTACTTGATGGGGATGCTATCGCTTGGTGGAGGCAGAAGCGCAATGACATGGAGAGGGGTCAATGTGTGATAGACACCTTTGATGACTTCAAAATGG
Source organism: Nuphar pumila (assembly GCF_984573655.1). Lineage (NCBI taxonomy): Eukaryota > Viridiplantae > Streptophyta > Magnoliopsida > Nymphaeales > Nymphaeaceae > Nuphar > Nuphar pumila. The sequence goes on along the minus strand of NC_143251.1, from coordinate 147,638,697 downwards.
AGTTGCGCAACTACTTCATGCCAAGAAATGCGCAGAGGCAGGCTTATCTGATGGTATGTGAGCTCAAACACACTGGTTCGTTGCAAGACTATGTCAGAACGTTTCAGAAGCTTATGTTGGAGATACCTAATATGCCAGAAGACGACATGCTCAACTGGTTCATTGTGGGGCTTCAACCATGGGCACAGTCTGAAGTGAAAATGAGCAACCCCTGTATTTTGGAAGATGCATATATGGCGACTGAGCGCTTAGTTGACACTCATGGCAAGCCTTTCACCCCATCAACCAAAGTTGGGAAGAAGCTTGACCACAGAGGCAAGAAGGATGAGCAGCGCAATGATAAAGGTGAGGCGTCAACACGCCATCAATAAAAAAAAAACAGAACTTCACGAAGCATAACAACAACAACAAGGGTGCGGTTGTGACATGTTGGTTCTGCAACGATAGACATATCGCCAGGCAGTGCCCAAAGCGCTTTGTAAAAGACGACGGACAAGCCAATGTTGCACGGGAAAAATGCAACAATACTAAATGCAGTGACACTGAGACCATGCAACCAAGGATGGGGGCTATGCGATCGATTAACGCAACTAGAAGTTGCGCAGCTAAGAACATGCAAGTCAGTAATGAACTTATGTACGTAGAAGTTCTCGCGGGAAGAGGCAGAGCGGTTGGGCTTGAAAACTGGGCCAAAGCAGAGGACTATCAAAACAGTAAACTCTGAGGCCAAACCCATCCTTGGTGAAGCAAGAGATGTGGCTACTCAAGTGGGGAGTTGGGTCGGCAAAACCAACTTCTCTGTGGTGCCCCTGGACGATTTCAAGGTGATTCTCGGTATGGAGTTTCAGCGAAGCCAGAATGTTATGATGCAGTCAAAGTTTAACACGTTGACGATCATGGGGTCAGACCTGTCAGACACAGTGCAGTGCCTTACGCAGAAAGACAAGTCTTTCGTGTTATCGACAATGCAACTGAAGAAGGGTGTCAAGCATGGGGAGCAGACATTCTTAGTTACAGTGCGTGCAGATGAAGGAAAGGTAGAAGCAGCAGTGTCGCCGACCCTAGCCCCACTATTGGAGGAGTTTCGGGGGGTGATGCCCCTGGAATTGCCAAAGCGTCTTCCGCCAAGACGTGAGGTCGAATACAGGATTGAATTGACCCCGGGAGCGAAGCCTCCTGCAATGGTTCCATACTGTATGGGGTCAGCTGAGCTGAAGGTGCTACGCAGGCAACTAGACGAGATGTTGGACGCATGCATTGTTCGTCCATCAAAAGCCCCACTTGGTGTCCCGGTCCTTTTTCAGATGAAACATGATGGCTCTAAACAGTTATGTGTGGATTACCGTGCTTTGAACAAGGTCACGGTGAAGAACAAATACCCATTGTCATTGATAGTGGACTTGTTCGATCAGCTAGGCAGTGCTCGTATTTTTTCCAAGCTAGATCTGCGATCGGGTTACTAGCAGGTGAGGATTGCCGAAGGTGATGAGCCGAAAACAACTTGCGTCACCCGCTATGGTGCTTACGAATTTCTAGTAATGCCATTCGGGTTGACAAATGCTCCAGCCACGTTCACGACTTTAATGAACCCGATCTTCTACCCTTAGACAAGTTTGTGGTAGTTTACCTGGATGATATCGTGATCTACAACAGTAACATGGAGGAACATGTCAGGCACTTGCGAACAGTGTTTCAGGTGCTGAAGGAGAATGACCTTTGTGTCAAACGAGAGAAGTGTCTCTTCGGGCAGGAGAAAATCAGCTTCCTTGGCCACGTTGTGGGGCGTGGTGTGCTGCGTATGGATGGGCAGAAGATAAGGGCCATCCAGGAATGGGTTCTGCCAAGCAAAGTGCCAGAATTGCGGTCATTCATCGGTTTGGCAAACTATTATCGGCGTTTCATCAAAGGTTATTCCCTCATTGCTGCGCCTCTCATAGATTTGTTAAAGAAGAATCGGGTATGACTCTCGACAGGAGCCTGCCAAGATGCCTTCGATGGCTTGAACAAAGCCTTAGTGAGGGAGCCAGTGCTGCGACTGCCTGATCATTCGAGACCCTTTGAAGTTCACACAGATGCCTCAAACTTTGCCATTGGCGGAGTTATTATGAAAGATGACCATCCGATCATATATGAGAGTCGCAAGCTGAAAGATGCAGAGAGGGGTTACACAGTGCATGAACGTGAGATGACCGCCATTGTGTATTGCCTCAGGACCTGGCGGCACTACCTTTTGGGTGCTGAGTTCGTCATCAAGACGGACAATGTGGCAACGAGTTATTTTCAGACGCAGAAGAAGTTAACGCCTAAACAAGCTCGATGGCAGATGTTTTTGGATGAGTTCGACTTTGCCTTGGAGTACAAGGTTGGAAAGACCAATATTGTGGCGGATGCCCTAAGTCTTAGCGTTGAACTGGCAGCTGCGCGTGCGGAGTCTTCTGAAGTGCATTTGGAGGGTGCATTGCTGAGCCGCATTCGCGAGGGTACACAGCAGGATCCGACCGCACAACACCTTGTTTCTCTGGCGCAGGCAGGGAAGACTCGACGATTTTGGCTATTGGATGACTTCCTCGTAACAAAAGGGGGACGCATCTTTGTACCACGGTGGGGAAGCCTTCGCCAAGAGCTACTCAAAGACTGCCATGATACACTATGGGCCGACCATCCTGGTCAGGAGCGGACCTTAGCACTTCTTGAGCGCGGCTACTATTGGCCGCAGATCAGAGACGGCGTTGAGGGGTATGTGCGGACATGCCTCATCTGTCAGCAAGATAAGGGGACAAACCAGAAGGCTGCCGGTCTCCTTGAGCCTCTACCAATTCCAGAACGTCCTTGGGATAGCATCTCCATGAACTTTATTGTTAGTCTGCCGAAGGTAGAGGGTCTCAGTTGGTGGATCGTTTATCAAAGTATGCCACATTCATCCCAGCTTCCAAGGAGTGCCCTACAGAGAAGACTGCAGAGTTGTTCGTAAAGCATGTGGTGAAGCACTGGGGCATACCAAAGAGCATTGTGAGTGATCGCGATGCTCGCTTCACGGGCAAGTTCTGGCGTGAAGTATTTCGGCTACTTTGCTCTGAGTTGTTGTTTTCAACAAGCTTCCATTCGCAGACAGATGGGCAGACAGAGCGTATCAACGGGATACTGGAGCAGTACCTTAGGCACTTTGTTAGTGCCAATCAGAAAAATTGGGTGAAGCTCCTTGATGTGGCACAATTTCGTTATATTCTGCAGAAGAGCGAGTCTTCAGGCCACAGTCCGTTTGAGATAGCCACTGACCCTGCACACTCTTGCCACACAAGAAAATGGAAGGCCATCATTCGCCTATCAGCTTGTTCGCGACTGGCACGAGCAAAATGAGTTGGCGAAGGCATTCTTACACAAAGCGGCAAAGAGAATGAAGTGGGCGGACAAACACCGTTGGCGCGCAGGGTTCCAAGTTGGGGACCAAGTGTTGGTGAAGTTATATCCTGGTCGCACATGCATCTTCCGCGGGCGGCACCGCAGACTACTCAGAAAGTATGAGGGACCCTTCACCATCACAAAGAAGGTGGGCAAGCTGGCATACAAGCTTGAGTTGCCCCCAGACTTCAAGGTGCACCCGGTGTTCCACGTGTGTAACCTCAAGCAGTTCCATCCAGATGATGGAGACCCGGAACGCAGTGTGCCACAACGCGGTCCCATCATGCAGAGGGCCCCGACAGCACAACGGGCCGAGAAGCACCTCAGTCAGATCCTTCGCCACAAGGTCAACTACTTGGGACAAGCGAAGAAATACTTGGTGCAGTGGGAGGAAACAACGGAACCAACGTGAGAGCCTGCATTTCGAATGAACAGCCGCAACTCGGCTGAAGTCAGGGCTTACCACGAAACAGATGGCGCCGAGGACGACACATGATTTGAAGGGGGGAGCATGTTCCCTTGCGACTTACAGTGTACATTTGCGCTTAGAGTTTGTTTTGCTTTTGTTGAGTCTGATATAAGCTGCCCGGTTCAGGTGAATCAATACCCCGAAGGGGCAGCCCGTATACTTGAACTATAATGGCCTGCGGGCAAAATTGTGAATGAAGTAAATGCGTTGAACTTTCTTTTGTTCACCCTTGTTGTGATTGCTTCTTGTGATTGCAATTTCTCTCCCTCTATTCTCTCTTGCTTTTTTTGCACTTTGATTCCAAGCTTCCGCGATCGGCAAGCGAGCTGACGAGTAGGCTTGCCGCGGTGATGAAGGACCCTCGCGCCGCGATGGCCCATTGAAGGAAATAAGCCCGTGACAGCCGTTGCCTCATGTTTAACTCTTTCTGAGAGAAGAGATATTTAAGACTTTTATGATCTGTGAATACTTCTAACGTCTCCCCGTACAAGTAATGTCGCCACATCTTTAAGGCAAAAACCACTGCTGCTAACTCAAGATCATGAGTTGGATAATTACGCTCGTGGTTCTTAAGTTGGCGAGAAACAAAGCTATTACCATCCCATTTTGCATCAGAACGCATCCCAATCCTGTTCCTGACACATCAGAGTAGACTACAAAACCACCATGGCCTGTTGATAACACCAAAACTGGAGCAGTTGTAAGTTTCTTCTTTAGTATCTGAAAACTCTCTTCACATTCACCCGTCCATTCAAATTTAATTCCCTTCCTTAGTAACTTGGTCATAGGCATGGCAATCCGTGAAAAATCCTGAATGAACCGTCTATAGTATCCAGCAAGACCAAGAAAACTTCTAATGTCACCAACATTCTTTGGTTGACTCCAACTCAATACAGCCTCAACCTTCATTGGGTCCACTGATACACCATCACGGGATATAACATGACCTAAAAACATTACCTTCTCCAACCAAAATTCGCATTTAGAAAATTTTGCAAACAATTTATGTTTTCTGAGAGTCTCCAACACTATTCTAAGATGATCCTTGTGTTGCTCTATATTATCTGAATATATAAGAATGTCATCAATAAAGACGATCATAAAAGTATCCAGATAAGCGCGAAATAGCCTATTCATCATCTCCATAAATGCCGCCAGAGCATTCGTAAGTCCGAAAGGCATTACTACAAATTCGTAGTGACCATACCTAGTCCGGAAAGCTGTCTTTGGAATATCTTCACTCCTAATCCGCAGTTAATGATATCCAGATCTGAGGTCAATCTTAGAAAATACCTTAGCTTTCTGCAATTGATCGAACAAATCCTCGATACGTGGTAGTGGATATTTGTTTTTAATTGTATCCTGATTCAACAGACGATAGTCTATACAAAGTCTCATGGAACCATCTTTCTTTTTCACGAAAAGAACTGGCGCCCCCAGGGTGATACACTTTGTCTGATAAAACCCTGTTCCATTAATTCTTGGAGTTGCTTCTTCAGTTCCTCTAACTCTGTCGGAGCCATGCGATATGGTGCTTTCGAAATGGGTGCAGTCTCAGGCACCAACTCAATTTGAAAATCTACCTCACGTCGTGGAGGTAAGCCCGACAATTCATCCGAAAATACATTTGGGAATTCACATAACACTTCCAGTTCTTCTAAAAGAATGAATTTTGATTCACAAGAAAGTATATTCACCAAAAATGCTCTGCCTCCTTGCCTTAAATACTTTTGAAGCTTTCATACCGATATAGTTTTGGAGGTTGCCACCCGTCGGGAGATTCGAAACTCAAATTTTGGATGCCCTGGTCTGTTCAAAATTACCTTCCCTTGGCGACATAAAGTCTCCGCATAATGCTCAAATAACCAGTCCATTCCCAGTATAACATCAAACTCCGTCATATCGAGAATGATTAAGTCAGCATTAAAGGTTTGTCCTTCCAAGACAATAGCTACCTCAGGAATAAAATTTATGCATATGGAATTTTATCCTATAGGGTTGTACACATCAAAAGTATATTTTAGAGTTTCAGTATGTGCACCTAAATGTTTTGCAAACTCAATAGAGATGAAAGAATGTGTGGCACCACAATCAAACAATACTAGTGCAACATGACCACTGACCATTACTGTACCTTGCATCAATTCCGTATTATCGAGTTCTTTCGCAGTAGTAGCGTAAACCCATCCTGGTACCCGCTTTTGCACATTCGATGGTGGAGTAGGTTGTGATGGTGGAGATTGTTGCGGTGCAACCCCACCTTGTCTCTTCTGCATGTCAGCGGTCTTCTTACGGTACTGCCGGATATAGTGGCCCATTTTGCCACAATATAAACATGCGCCGGTGTCCCGAGGACAAGGCTGCCCATTGTGAGATCGATTGCACTTGGAACATGCTTTGGTTTGTCCATGATGTTGTGAAGGACGATCTCCACCCGAGTCAATGGCCGAGGCAAAAGTGGATGGCATGCTAGTCATTACTTTTACTCGCAACCCGTCTTTAAGACCACAAACGTACTTACTTGCCCGTGCTTTGTCATTTTCGAATAGGTTCGGGTGATATCGCTCCAGACTACGAAAACGAGTAGTATACTCAACCAGACTCATATTACCTTTAGTCAGTTCCAGGAACTCCTGCTGCTTCCTATCGCGAGCATGTTGTGGAAAGTAGGTTTCCAAAAAGACCTTCCGAAATCCTTCCCAAGGTATGATATCCATGTCTGCGAACTGAACCGTGCGAGCCGTATCCCACCATTTTTGTGTATCCCCGATCAATCGGTATATACCAAAGTCAGTCAGTCTGTCGCCTGGAACAGGCAGAACTGTAAAGGCTTTCTCGATCTCGGCAATCCAATTGTCGGCACATTCTGGATCGGCTTCCCCAGCGAATGATGGCGGATTTAGCTTCAAGAACTTCTCATATGTCACGATTCCTGGGTCATTACGTGCACTCGTAGTAGCGACCATCTCTGCCTGGACCCGCACTTGCGCATCCAAGGTCTGCGCTAAGTTGTTAAGAGTATCCATCATAAAATCCCTTTGTTCTTGCCACTTGTCAGGAGAGTCAGAACAATTTTGCTTTCGGCGATGCATCTTTTAGAAGTCTAGCAAAAATAACAGTATATGTCAATCTTTACCAGAGTTGTACTCATCAAGCTACACCACTTAGCATCATGCCCACAATACTAGCTAAAAATATATTCATATGTATATATACTCACAAAACTCTTGCAGGGAGTGGCTCGACCTCGATGCTTGATGTACTGTTCCCGGCTCTGATACCATAACTGTAACGCCCCAAAAACTTCACTCAGAAAAACCAGAATTTTTTTCTCACCGGAATCATTTTATAACTCATGGTTAAATGAATAGAGAGATACAGGTAAAAAGATCTTCAAACAATCGACACATTCTTTATTTAACTTCAGTTGATGAACTTTTACAAAAGTATGTTTACAAAAAAAAAACGAATCACCGATAGCATATCAGTTACAAGTTGGCCAGGGAACCAGTAGATCAAACAAATGTCGAAACCTCTCCTGGAACCGCTTGTGGTGACTACTCAGTACCTGAAAATGTTAAAATAAAATAGGAATTAGACTACAACGTCTAAGCAGGAATTCTGTAATGATAGTGCAAGTATATCATGAATCGAGTGTGTGATATGAGTGTCAAGGTTGATCGTTAGTGTATATCAAGACAGATAAGCATTATGTAACAAAGATCTAAATTCATGTTCATGAGCATGTGAGCAGTTATATAACCATAACAAATATGCAACATTGATAAGCAGGTGAGGTATGCCACAGTCATTGTAATAACATGTACACTTTCCTATAACAATTTAATTACCTTGTATCAACCAAGTTAAGATTTTTACTAATTTAGAAGTTGATAATATAAAACATCTGAAATACCACTTCCATATATCTCTCTAGTATCTCCACTTGTGACGCCTAACTCTTCTAACATGATGTTTAATTATCTTATCTCGTGGGTACACACGGGCACATGTGACCATCTCAGAAGAGAATGTTCGGGGGTATATTATTTCAGGTAATTTATTAACCCGAACATTCTAACAGAGACTGAATCCCCAAGGGAGCGACCAATAGCCGAAATAATCTCTCAAGGGCTCAACTCAAAACAGGATGCATCCCTAGCTTCTGCAGAAGATATGAAACTACCACCTAGGACACATAGGTAGTCCCTAACTCCGAGGACGAGGACCCACGAGCCGCTTCACGCTCGACACCAAACACAAGTCCTCGAAGTCTTGTACCACCCACCCTCTCCAAGGTAGGTCTCAATTGAGTAATTGGGTTTCATTAATTTATTTATTTTTCAGAAGTTTAGAACTTTTCCACAACTTCTGATCATTGCCATAACATTAACCCATTTTTAGTAATATACACACCCTCAAAGATTGATACCCAATTTCCTTGTCTTGTGATATGTTCATTATTCACCATATACTAAACATGAGTACATATCATATGTATGTATCTGATAAATATGACCCAATTGCTTTGTTAACAGAGGTATCATGTACCTTAAGAGTTTGTTCTAACCAATTTATTTCCAGCTAGATATCTTTTCAAAAATAACCATTAAGCTATTCTGAAATTTGTGGTAAACTACTTTGTGCTGGCACTTGTTCAATATAGAATGCAGTTGAACATATAATTAGTTCATAAATATAACATTTCATACATAGAAGTGCAATAGTGTAACAAACAATTTCCAAAGAAACAGATAGCACAATTGGCAAGGGTTACTGCTTCAGCCAGATTTAATAATCCATCATAAACCATTTAAGATGAAAAGTAATAATGACTCCAATGTACCAATATGCAGGTCACTAATGGACTGCCATGATTCACTACCTACTGCTAGGATGAATTGATGGAATTAGCCACTAATGGATAGGAAAAATAAACTAATTCTGGAACTACCATTGTATGTGAACAGGGAATCAATATCTTCAGTAAATAAAAAATAAAGGATTCAATTCAATTATGCATAGAACAAAAATTGTTAGAACCGTAGCAAACAGTCTGTGTTAGCACGATGCCCATACAACAGGTCAATCAAGAAAGGTGTTGGCGTAGTTGATAATATATATAAGTATATATATTTCACCCAGCACTGCCAATATTTGAAACTATCAATAATTTTGTATTCTCAAGAACGACCAATGAACCGAAAAGAAAAATGTATACAGTGACTTATCATTTCCGATTTGTTATCATTTGCAGGTAGATGAACAAGTAAACGCAGACAGTTATAGATACAAAAAAAATCGGATACAAGATCAAGAAAGGTTGTTCATCACAAAGTCAACTATGAGTAAGAAAAATAATTCTATCAAGCAAATGAATACGATCAAACCAATCCCCCCCCCCCCCCCCCCAAACATTATGAATTTAAAGATTTAGGGTTTACCAAGACAACTCCTAAATCGATTTGATTTGTGGTTTTACGGTTTATCAAGAAAACCCCCAAATCAATTTGATTTGGGGATTTAAGGTTTAGAAAGAAAACCCCCAAATCAATTTGATTTGGGGATTTACGGATTAGGGTTAGGCACAAAAGCATTTTCCCTTCCCAAATGGTGTCGTTACCCTTACTGGTAACTCCAAAACACAACGTAGGATTTCCTACAACCAATAACAGCTTGGAAAGATCGTACACGCACCAATGGTCGAGGTTTCCTTGGAACGACCCAATCCCAAATCGATTCATTCTACACCCAACAAAATCAGTGACAACAAACCTACCTTTTTTTTTCCTGCGATGGATGGAGAAGAACAAGGCCGATGACCGGGCTCATGTACCTCCAAGATCGCGTTTCTTGCTGCACTTTGATGCTGTAAAGAAACGAAAATGAGAGGCGAGAGGTGCGGAAAAAGAAATACGGAGGGAGAGGTGCATGAGAGCTCAACCCTCTCCACCTACCTCCTTTGTAGCGGCGACCCTCCCCGCGTCTTCGATGCCCTGGAAGACTTGGTTACCAGATTGTAACCCCTCCCCTCCCCTGATCTCTGTTATACGCACACTTAGGCAAGAATCGTGCCCCAGGCACGATTCTTATACTCGGTTTTTAATAAAAAAGGGTAACGGGTCCAGGTCCGAACCCGATAACCCACCATTCCGGATCCACTCAAAAGTGGATCCTGGTCTGTAATAAATTACGAACCCATTCAACCCGATATTTTTTAATGTGAATCCATTGACGTGAGTTCGAACTAACACTACTTGGGCAAAACCTTAAGTGGACCTATTTGGATCCACGGTGAATTTGACCCGACCCATATAATTCGTACCTTACTGCCTACTGCATTTGGATCCAAGACCCGAATCTCCCTATTTTTCGTAGTTATTACATCCTCACCCCCTAAAAAAAAAAATTTCGTCCGCAAAATTTACCTGAAAGAAGACAAAACTTTACTCGAACAGATTGGGATACTTCTCCCTCATACTAGCTTCAGGCTCCCACGTCCTTTCCTCTATACCATGATGTTGCCACCTCACCTTGACGAAAGGAATGACTTTAGATCGTAAAGCTCGCTCGCTTCTTTCCAGTATTTCCACCGGCTTTTCGTCCATTGTCATGTCTTCCTTTATATTCACATCCTCATACTGAATGACATGAGACAAATCATGTAGATATTTTCGCAACATCGAAACATGAAACGCATTATGTATTTGTGCATATTGGGGAGGTAAAGCCACTCGATATGTTGTTTCTCCAATCTGTTCCAGAATCTCGAAGGGTCCCACATATCTCGGACTTAATTTTTCCTTCTTACCAAATCGAAACACACTTTTTGTGGGCGATATTTTCACAAAAACCCGATCTCCCACACCAAAAGTAAGTTCTCGACGCCTCCGATCAGCATAACTCTTTTGGCGACTCTGTGCGGATGTTAATCTATCCCAAATCATTTTGACCTGCTGAGTATAATGTTGTATTACAATTGGTGGTTCTAAAGAACGTTCACCCACTGCATCCCAATAAATCGGTGATTTGCAAGGTCTTTCATACAAAGCTTCAAAAGGAGCCATACCAATACTTGCATGGTAACTATTATTGTAAGCACACTCAACCAAAACCACATGCTTATCCCATTCGCCCTTCCAATCCAGCATACATGCATGCAACATGTCTTCGAGCGTTTGAATAGTCCTTTCCGATTGACCATCGGTCTGGGGATGAAAGGCGGTACTCAGCTTCAACTTGGTACCCAAAGCCTATTGTAACTGACTCCAAAACCGAGAAGTGAACCTTGGGTCACGATCCGATATGATTGATACAGGTTCCCCATGTAACCGAACAACCTCTCGAATATATAGATCGAGCTAAACTCTCTAGAGATTGGGCGATCCTTATGGGTAGGAAATGAGTTGATGTTGTAAGTCGATCCACTATTACCCAAATAGCATCGTGTTGTCTTCGTGTTTTGGGCAAACCCACCACAAAATCCATAATGATTTCTTCCCACTTCCTTTCAGGAATCTCTAGTTGCTGCATCATTCCTCCAGGTTTCTGATGTTCCATCTTGACCTGCTGACAAGTAAGACACTTTGAGATATAATCTGCAACCTCACGTTTCATACCATTCCACCAATACCCCATTTGTAAATCTTTAAACATTTTCGTACTCCCTGGGTGTATGGTGTACTTGGTTTTATGTACTTCTTCTAACGGTTTTCCTTTCAACTCGGGATTGCTAGGAACCCAAAGTCGCTTTTTCATCCAAATACTTCCATCCTCTTTCAGGGTAAAGTGTGAGGTTCCTTGTTGGACCAATATTCTAAACTTCTCGTATTGTGGATCCTCCTTCTGACCATCAATAATTCTAGTAAGGATCTCAGGAAGAACCATCAGATTTGATAATCTGATGTTTCTCTTATCGCCCTCACACGACTTCCATTCAATAAATGCTTTCATTAAGTTTCACAGTTCACTCACTAAACTGGACAGTGTACCCTTGGTTTTGCGACTTAAAGAGTCAACTACAACATTTGCTCTTCCGGGATGATAGGAAATTGAAAAATCATAATCTTTTATAAATTCCAACCATCGCCATTGCCGCATGTTTAACTCTTTCGAAGAGAAGAGATATTTAAGACTTTTATGATCTGTGAATACTTCAAACGTCTCCCCATACAAGTAATGTCGCCACATCTTTGAGGCAAAAACCACTGCTGCTAACTCAAGATCATGAGTTGGATAATTACGCTCGTGGTTCTTAAGTTGGCGAGAAACAAAGCTATTACCATCCCATTTTGCATCAGAACGCATCCCAATCCTGTTCCTGACGCATCAGAGTAGACTACAAAACCACCATGGCCTGTTGATAACACCAAAACTGGAGCAGTTGTAAGTTTCTTCTTTAGTATCTGAAAACTCTCTTCACATTCACCCGTCCATTCAAATTTAATTCCCTTCCTTAGTAACTTGGTCATAGGCATGGCAATCCGTGAAAAATCCTGAATGAACCGTCTATAGTATCCAGCAAGACCAAGAAAACTTCTAATGTCACCAACATTCTTTGGTTGACTCCAACTCAATACAGCCTCAACCTTCATCGGGTCCACTGATACACCATCACGGGATATAACATGACCTAAAAACATTACCTTCTCCAACCAAAATTCGCATTTAGAAAATTTCTCAAACAATTTATGTTTTCTGAGAGTCTCCAACACTATTCTAAGATGATCCTTGTGTTGCTCTGTATTCTCTGAATATATAAGAATGTCATCAATAAAGACGATCATAAAAGTATCCAGATAAGCGCGAAATAGCCTATTCATCATCTCCATAAATGCCGCCAGAGCATTCGTAAGTCCGAAAGGCATTACTACAAATTCGTAGTGACCATACCTAGTCCGGAAAGCTGTCTTTGGAATATCTTCACTCCTAATCCGCAGTTAATGATATCCAGATCTGAGGTCAATCTTAGAAAATACCTTAGCTTTCTGCAATTGATCGAACAAATCCTCGATACGTGGTAGTGGATATTTGTTTTTAATTGTAGCCTGATTCAACAGACGATAGTCTATACAAAGTCTCATGGAACCATCTTTCTTTTTCACGAAAAGAACTCGCGCCCCCCATGGTGATACACTTGGTCTGATAAAACCCTGTTCCATTAATTCTTGGAGTTGCTTCTTCAGTTCCTCTAACTCTGTCGGAGCCATGCGTTATGGTGCTTTCGAAATGGGTGCAGTCTCAGGCACCAACTCAATTTGAAAATCTACCTCACGTCGTGGAGGTAAGCCCGACAATTCATCCAGAAATACATCTGGAAATTCACGTACCACTTCCAGTTCTTCTAAAGGAATGAATTTTGATTCACAGAAAAGTATATTCACCAAAAATGCTCTGCCTCCTTGCCTTAAATACTTTTGAACCTTTAATATCGATATAGTTTTGGAGGTTGCCACCCGTCGGGAGAGTCGGAACTCAACTTTTGGATGCCCTGGTCTGTTCAAAATTACCTTCCCTTGGCGACATAAAATCTCCGCATAATGCTCAAATAACCATTAAGTCAGCATTAAAGGTTTGTCCTTCCAACACAATAGCTACCTCAGGAATGAAATTTATGCATATGGAATTATATCCTATAGGGTTGCACACATCCAAAGCATATTTTAGAGTTTCAGTATGTGCACCTAAATGTTTTGCAAACTCAATAGAGATGAAAGAATGTGTGGCACCACAATCAAACAATACTAGTGCAGCATGACCACCGACCATTACTGTACCTTCCACCAATTCCGTATTATCGAGTTCTTCCGCAGTAGTAGCGTAAACCCGTCCTGGTACCCGCTTTTGCACATTCGATGGTGGAGTAGGTTGTGATGGTGGAGATTGTTGCAGTGCAGCCCCACCTTGTCTCTTCTGCATGTCAGCGGTCTTCTTACGACACTGCCGGATATAGTGACCCATTTTGCCACAATATAAACATGCGCCGGTATCCCGAGGACAAGGTTGCCCATTGTGAGATCGGTTGCACTTGGAACATGCTTTGGTTTGTCCATGATGTTGTGAAGGACGATCTCCACCCGAGATATGCTGCTTTTTATGTGGTGACTGATATTTCTTGCCACCAGTTTGCTGCTGTGTGGAAACCCCCCTTTTGCCTGACATGCCACCCTGATCCTTTCGAGATCGCTCCCATTTCTCGTTCAAGGTCGTGGCTGCTTCAATGGCCGAGGCAAAAGTGGATGGCATGCTAGTCATTACTTTTACTCGCAACCCGTCTTTAAGACCACGAACGTACTTACTTGCCCGTGCTTTGTCATTTCCGAATAGGCTCGGGTAATATCGCTCCAGACTACGAAAACGAGTAGTATACTCAACCAGACTCATATTACCCTGAGTCAGTTCCAGGAACTCCTGCTGCTTCCTATCGCGAGCATGTTGTGGAAAGTAGGTTTCCAAAAAGACCTTTCGAAATCCTTCCCAAGGTATGATATCCATGTCTGCAAACTGAACCGTGCGAGCCGTATCCCACCATTTTTGTGCATCCCCGATCAATCGGTATGTATCAAAGTCAGTCAGTCTGTCGCCTGGAACAGGCAGAACTATAATGGCTTTCTCGATCTCGACAATCCAATTGTCGGCACATTCTGGATCGGCTTTCCCAACGAATGATGGCGGATTTAGCTTCAAGAACTTCTCATATGTCACGATTCCTGGGTCATTACGTGCACTCGTAGTAGCGACCATCTCTGCCTGGACCCGCACTTGCGCATCCAAGGTCTGCGCTAAGTTGTTAAGAGTATCCATCATAAAATCCCTTTGTTCTTGCCACTTGTCAGGAGAGTCAGAACAATTTTGCTTTCGGCGATGCATCTTTTAGAAGTCTAGCAAAAATAACAGTATATGTCAATCTTTACCAGAGTTGTACTCATCAAGCTACACCACTTAGCATCATGCCCACAATACTAGCTAAAAATATATTCATATGTATATATACTCACAAAACTCTTGCAGGGAGTGGCTCGACCTCGATGCTTGATGTACTGTTCCCGGCTCTGATACCATAACTGTAACGCCCCAAAAACTTCACTCAGAAAAACCAGAATTTTTTTCTCACCGGAATCATTTTATAACTCATGGTTAAATGAATAGAGAGATACAGGTAAAAAGATCTTCAAACAATCGACACATTCTTTATTTAACTTCAGTTGATGAACTTTTACAAAAGTATGTTTACAAAAAAAAAACGAATCACCGATAGCATATCAGTTACAAGTTGGCCAGGGAACCAGTAGATCAAACAAATGTCGAAACCTCTCCTGGAACCGCTTGTGGTGACTACTCAGTACCTGAAAATGTTAAAATAAAATAGGAATTAGACTACAACGTCTAAGCAGGAATTCTGTAATGATAGTGCAAGTATATCATGAATCGAGTGTGTGATATGAGTGTCAAGGTTGATCGTTAGTGTATATCAAGACAGATAAGCATTATGTAACAAAGATCTAAATTCATGTTCATGAGCATGTGAGCAGTTATATAACCATAACAAATATGCAACATTGATAAGCAGGTGAGGTATGCCACAGTCATTGTAATAACATGTACACTTTCCTATAACAATTTAATTACCTTGTATCAACCAAGTTAAGATTTTTACTAATTTAGAAGTTGATAATATAAAACATCTGAAATACCACTTCCATATATCTCTCTAGTATCTCCACTTGTGACGCCTAACTCTTCTAACATGATGTTTAATTATCTTATCTCGTGGGTACACACGGGCACATGTGACCATCTCAGAAGAGAATGTTCGGGGGTATATTATTTCAGGTAATTTATTAACCCGAACATTCTAACAGAGACTGAATCCCCAAGGGAGCGACCAATAGCCGAAATAATCTCTCAAGGGCTCAACTCAAAACAGGATGCATCCCTAGCTTCTGCAGAAGATATGAAACTACCACCTAGGACACATAGGTAGTCCCTAACTCCGAGGACGAGGACCCACGAGCCGCTTCACGCTCGACACCAAACACAAGTCCTCGAAGTCTTGTACCACCCACCCTCTCCAAGGTAGGTCTCAATTGAGTAATTGGGTTTCATTAATTTATTTATTTTTCAGAAGTTTAGAACTTTTCCACAACTTCTGATCATTGCCATAACATTAACCCATTTTTAGTAATATACACACCCTCAAAGATTGATACCCAATTTCCTTGTCTTGTGATATGTTCATTATTCACCATATACTAAACATGAGTACATATCATATGTATGTATCTGATAAATATGACCCAATTGCTTTGTTAACAGAGGTATCATGTACCTTAAGAGTTTGTTCTAACCAATTTATTTCCAGCTAGATATCTTTTCAAAAATAACCATTAAGCTATTCTGAAATTTATGGTAAACTACTTTGTGCTGACACTTGTTCAATATAGAATGCAGTTGAACATATAATTAGTTCATAAATATAACATTTCATACATAGAAGTGCAATAGTGTAACAAACAATTTCCAAAGAAACAGATAGCACAATTGGCAAGGGTTGCTGCTTCAGCCAGATTTAATAATCCATCATAAACCATTTAAGATGAAAAGTAATAATGACTCCAATGTACCAATATGCAGGTCACTAATGGACTGCCATGATTCACTACCTACTGCTAGGATGAATTGATGGAATTAGCCACTAATGGATAGGAAAAATAAACTAATTCTGGAACTACCATTGTATGTGAACAGGGAATCAATATCTTCAGTAAATAAAAAATAAAGGATTCAATTCAATTATGCATAGAACAAAAATTGTTGGAACCGTAGCAAACAGTCTGTGTTAGCATGATGCCCATACAACAGGTCAATCAAGAAAGGTGAAAAGAAAAATGTATACAGTGACTTATCATTTCCGATTTGTTATCATTTGCAGGTAGATGAACAAGTAAACGCAGACAGTTATAGATACAAAAAAAACGGATACAAGATCAAGAAAGGTTGTTCATCACAAAGTCAACTATGAGTAAGAAAATAATCCTATCAAGCAAATGAATACGATCAACCCCCCCCCCCCCCCAAAAAAAAAAACGTTATGAATTTAAAGATTTAGGGTTTACCAAGACAACCGCCAAATCGATTTGATTTGGGGTTTTACGGTTTATCAAGAAAACCCCCAAATCAATTTGATTTGGGGATTTAAGGTTTAGAAAGAAAACCCCCAAATCAATTTGATTTGGGGATTTACGGGTTAGGGTTAGGCACGAAAGCATTTTTCCTTCCCAAATGCTGTCGTTACCCTTACCGGTAACCCCAAAACACAGCGTAGGATTTCCTACAACCGATAACAGCTTGGAAAGATCGTACACGCACCAATGATCGAGGTTTCCCTGGACCGACCCAATCCCAACTCGATTCATTCTACACCCAACAAAATCAGTGACAGCAAACCTACCTTTTTTTTTTCCTGCGATGGATGGAGAAGAACAAGGCCGATGACCGGGCTCAGGTACCTCCAAGATCGCGTTTCTTGCTGCACTTTGATGCTGTAAAGAAACGAGAATGAGAGGCTAGAGGTGGGGAAAAAGAAATACGGAGGGAGAGGTGCATGAGAGCTCAACCCTCTCCACCTACCTCCTTTATAGCGGCGACCCTCCCCGCGTCTCCGATGCCCTGGAAGACTTGGTTACCAGACTGTAACCCCTCCCCTGATCTCTGTTATATGCACACTTAGGCAAGAATCGTGCCCCAGGCACGATTCTTATACTCGGTTTTTAATAAAAAAGGGGTCCGGGTCCGAACCCGATAACCCACCATACCGGATCCACTCAAAAGTGGATCCGGGTCTGTAATAAATTACGAACCTATTCAACCCAATATCTTTTAATGTGAATCCATTGACGCGAGTTCGAACTAACACTACTTGGGCAAAACCTTAAGTGGACCTATTTGGTTCCACGGTGAATTTGACCCGACCCATATAATTCGTACCTTACTGCCTACTGCATTTGGATCCAGTGAAGGGATCCAAGACCCGAATCTCCCTATTTTTCGTAGTTATTACACTCTAGCTTGAGATTGCTGTTTACAATAGATAACCTTTTTGAGGACAGAAGATTGTTCACCGATTATGAATGCCTCACAGATCACACTTTCTGGGTAGGCTTTCAGATTCAGGAGCAACTACATTCACTTGCCAAGGAGCCAAGGCTTATCGTGGCCCCAAATGGTCAAGCCTTACTGACAGAGGGCCCCATGTAAATTTGTATTATTGATATTTCAATTCTTGTTTGGTAGTCGAATCAGGAGTGAACACATTCTTTCAGAAATGAAGGCATTATAATGACGAACATTTGGAGAAGGCTGCAAACTTAAATTCATAAACTCATTTGAGTCTAGTAAACCTTTTCCTTCCAGCTGCTGCATTTGAATCATATACTCAGCCGCTTACCACAGGTCATCCAATAGTCTATATACCTTCATGCATGCCAGAGCGTGGTACATTCTCCTTTTGCTCTTCTCATAAAAGTGACCACTCAAGCAAATGGTAACCATGTTTTAACTACAGTATTGAATGTCAAAATAGGATTTGTAATGCTGACTCAATGCAGAAGAGACAATACTTAAGGGTAAATTGCTTAATGATGGGTGATGACACTCAAAGAAAATATTAATCCCAGGTAGCTTAAGTAGTGTAGGGTGAACCAAACATTAGGCCTGAGAAGTGAATGGGGAAATACGACCTTCAGGGCTGAACCCATGTAGATAAGGGGTAGCTGTGATTGTGACTACAGCAATTTCTTGCAACATTGTATATATAACACGTTATGTCCCGCAGGTAAATACCCAAAAACGATCTATAATAGAAAATATTGTTCCTTGTGTATGGTCTCATTCAGTATATTAGTACTTTGGTAACATATTTGATAACCCATGCCTTCCATGCATTCCATTCCATAAATTCTTACACTTTATATGCAATTACATCCCAAATTGTAGGAAATGGATGGCGATACCTTGAGCACTTCTTTCCAATTTGATACATTTGGATTTACTGCTGCAGAAATTGCTCGAAAACAAGCTGAAATGGAGCATGCGAAGAGGTCAACCATGTTTTTGTTTTCTTATATTATTTAATTTCATATTAATATTTCTTGAAGATTTTATTGAAATGGTACTCATGAAAAAAATGGGGAGGATGCATTTTATTCATTCTTGTATACTTATTTTTATTTATGTTGGCTTTTTAGTTGAATGTCTCTTGGTTAACTTCTCAGTTATTAGCATGTTTACTTACCATGAAGTAAGTTTGAAGACAGTGACATTAAATAGGAAAGGGAAAAGAAACCTTTCTGTGTTCTGGATGCTTCTGGGAGCCGTATAGAACAAATAAACAGTTGATGAGGTTTCCTTATTGTAGTTTATGTTAACAGGCTTCAAAAGAAATAGATTCAATGTGTCCGTTGTGCTACTTAGTTCTTTTACCTATATTTGTGTTAACCCTATGTCAAACTAAAAATATTGGTATTGCTTGGCACCTCCTCTCTTATGTTTTTTCTGTAAATATTTGCAACCGCTACATGGGAAGCATTACGACAAAATTATTTTCATAAAAAGATTATATCAGCTTCTTTAATTAGAGGAAACAATGAACTTGGACATTTTTGTGTGCTGATTGTGTTGTACATTGTCTTTTATCTTTGAATCTTAGAAGAAGCTAATTTTTTACTGCTTCTTGGTTCTTTGTATTTAATTTCATTCTGCAGGCACTTGTTTAGACATTTCTATCAAACAACCATTATCATGGGAATGACTACTCCAAAAAAGACATTTTCAACGCTGTTACAATTAGTTATCTTCCCACTTTTAGCTACATAAATGGGAATTAATAGATTTTTGATTGTTCACATGGTATCAAGCAAGTTATTGAAATATGAAATCTAATATCAAATTTCAGAGCTTCAAATTCATGCTGCTTCATATAATTGGAAGGAGGTGGGAGGAAAGGGAGCTATTTTTCCATATTTTTGTAATGTAGTTGGCTCTTCTTTTACTCAAATCTAGTCAGCTAGTGCTTAACCTTATGTGGTTGTCCCTTCTAGTCTCAAATTTGAGATTGTTTTTGCCATGTTGATTATCAGTCCAGAATTTTCATATTGTTTGATCCACACTCATTTTATTGAGCTCTCCACCTTACGTTGAAATCTGAAAGTCTTGTTACAGAAAGACTGGTAGCCACCAGAAACACAGGCTACAAGTTCTCACTAACATCTGGAGTGGCAAGCAATGATGTAATAAGGAATTAATACAACTAAAAGTGGCTTAAGTTTAGCATAAAAAAGACAAAAAATTTAGAATTCTCCATTTGAGATGGTTTGGGCACGCTATGCAAAAGCTTGAAATACACCTAATGATAATACACATATTGATGATGGTAGTCCATTAAAAACTAATGGTACACTTTAAAGTATAAATAATTGGAGAAATAGGGCTTTAATCTATGAAGTTTGAGATATGAATCAAATAAATTAGTTTAATCATCATAAGATGGCTTGTCCTATCTACATGGTTCTGGGTCTGGCTTTGCAGAATTTGTTCATGTATTTTATCTAATGGTAAATCATGCACAACTCATATTTTACAGGTTGGACCTGTATTGAATGAGATCTATTGATGATCATATTTTGTGTCATTTCTTGCATTAACACTACTGCTAATTGATCTCTTTATTGGCAATTTCGTGGTATTTGTCCAAAATTTCTTCTTAGGTGATGGATGATAATCGAGGAATTCACATGAGTGCAATGAACATAATATATCTTTCAATAATGTGTAAACAGCATCTAGAGGGAAATGGCATAATTTCTCTGAACATCAATTAAAGAAGATATAATATCCCCCATGTACATACCCCTTTCCCAGCTACAGTGGGACCAATAGATCTCTCAAGACCAGCCACTGGTTCTTCCTGTTCTAGATTTCAGTGCACACGTTGCTGAATTGGTAAAGTGATTCATACTCAACCGTTTCCATGTTTTTTGTGTCCAATCTGACAGAATGATATAAACAAACTTAAATATTTTCCTTTGTTATATGTAAAATTCACATTATATAATATGTGCATCTAAACAAGTAAAAGATAGGAACCCTATAAATGAACATATATTTGAAAATAAGCATTAGAGGTCTATAATGAATTTAACATGTTTATTGAACATCCAACACAGATGCATAGACATTTAAAGTGACCAGATCTTTATGCTCATTTTGATTTCCATTTTGGATTATCAAATCTTTTTCTTCTCTAAATAAATTAAATATTTTCCTGATTTTCTTCTTTCTCACTCTCTTTAATATCTGATTATTCAACTTTCAGAATGTTTCTGTGTCGAGGACTTTGTCTTCTGGTAACACTGTATTCATCTAATTATTCAACTTTCAGCATGCTTTTATTTTGTTAAACTAGTAGGTGGTATTTTTTCTTATGTTCAGGTATAACATTTTGATTATATCTTCTTCATATCTTCTCACCTTCTTCTAAAGTAGAAGAGATTTCAATAATGTGCTATGGTTTTAACAAGAGTGTCGAGTGAGGGAAATGTACTTATTCTATATTCATATCTTGACTTTTTCCTCCTTGCAGGCCTTCAGCTATTCCTGGACCTGTTCCTGATGAAATTGTTCTTCCTGCAACAAAATCTGTTGGTTTGTTTAATCTGTTTCAAGATCTAGTTTTTTCAATTCTATTATCTAGATAACTGGCTGATTTTCATCATTTAATAGGGTTGGCATTGTTGCTGAAAATGGGATGGCGGCATGGCCATTCAATTGGCCTTGGACATGATGTTATGCATGGTATGGTTGTACATGCTATTTCTGTTCTGTTTTTTCTTAGCTTCATTTGCCTCTTTACCACTGTACGTGCCACAATATTTTGTCAATAGTGTTGCGTAGAATGTGTGTGAAGCAGTTTTATCACTCGTCATTCCTAGTGGATGTTAAGTCTAACACAAATTTCTTTCCCCAAATAAATTTTAAGCTAGAGGTTCCTTGTATTAGTTGCCAACACCATGTGTAATTAAGTAAATTTGAAATATTGCATTATGCATTAAGTCTTTGGTATTATGCTTTTATGAACTTACTAAAATTTGCTTGGTGGCAATAATCAATAAAAGTCATAAACATGGATTTTAGAATTTTCGAACAGTATGAAAAGGCCTATGCAATTGTTGGTGCCATTTCTATTTTTCTGGTAAAAAACTGCTCGTTCATTCGAAATAAGGAAAT
Organism: Nuphar pumila; assembly: GCF_984573655.1. Lineage (NCBI taxonomy): Eukaryota > Viridiplantae > Streptophyta > Magnoliopsida > Nymphaeales > Nymphaeaceae > Nuphar > Nuphar pumila. Next base: position 147,616,547 of record NC_143251.1, on the reverse strand, counting down.
GCTACTCAATCAGCCCCTTTGAGTATACAAATTTCATGTGTAGAGCTATACAGTCTCAAAAGGAAGACTAGTTTCTTGCAGAATTTGCACTAAATTTTAAGAGTGCTTCTTATGATATATATGCATGATGAAAAAAGAGAGAGAATTGAAATGCTTAAACTACCTTTGTAGACGAACATAAAGACAAAATGAGAGGAAAAAGACAAAAGGCAACCCACAATTTATGTACACATTGACAAATACTTTCTTGTTGTTATTCAAACTCTAGGGCACACTCATAAGCCACTAAGGGCATACTCACAAGCCACCAATGCACACTCAAAAGCCACTAAGTGTTAGATTTTGAAATTTCACCAGACCCGGTCTGCAATGGGAAGAAATGTGAGAAGAAGAGGAGAATAAGAAGACACAGAGATGTTGGGGGCTGAAAAGGTTCACGTTTTTCAATAATCATACGTGACCTATCTTCTCATATTTATACATAGGGTACAATGATTTTCATGGACATAACTATCCTACAGTAAATACAATATTACAAGTGTATCCCAGTAAAAACACGTCAATCACGCAAATCACAATTTGGGACTGGATTAGATCCAAACTGATCCAGCCCATTTCACGACACTTAATACCCTCTCTTAAGTTGTGCATGGTCCTGTACCATGGACAACTTGTTCTTCAAGAACCATAATTTGTTTTTCGTCAATCCCTTTGTAAATAAATCTGTTACCTGGTTTCCTGTAGAGATGAAGTGAGGCTCAATCTCTTTATCTTCAACCTTTTATCGAATGAAATGCTGATTTATCTCAATATGCTTTATCTTACTATGGTAAATAGGATTAAAGAATATTTTGATGGCACTTTGATTGTCGCACAATAAGATAGATTTCGAGATCGGTTCCTCCAATTTATTCAATAAATGCCTTGTCCATGTGTATTCAGCTTCAGTACTTGATCTGGCTATTGCCTTTTGTTTTCTACTACTCCTGGATACCAAGTTTTCCCCAAGAAAGATACAATACTCGAAAACCGATCTTCTTTCATCAGGATCTCTTGCCCAATCCACATCACTATAGACCGCGACGTCATGCATATATTTTCCTTTCCAATTTTTCTTATATACAAGCCCATCTTTAATTGTACCTTTCAAATACCTTAACACTCTTGACTGCATCCATGTGTCCTGTTCGTGTCTCATGCATGAATTGTGACACTTGATTGACAGAGTAAACAATGTCAGGACGAGTAAAGCTAAGATATTGACGCATATCGACTACACTTCGATATCTTGTAGGATCTGTGTACAAATCTCTATCCTGTGAATCGAGCTTTTGATGTAAACACTCGGTGTAGACAAGGGTTTGCTATCTTTTATACCAATTTTTTTCAACAAATCCAATGTGTATTTATGTTGTGTTAGAGTCAAGCAATCACTCTTCCTGTCTACTTTGACTCCAAGAAAATATCACAAATCTCCTAGGTCTTTCATCTTAAATCTTTGACTTAAGAGTCTCTTTATTTCTTCAATGTGGTTTATTAAGTTCCTTATGACAGTAATATCATCAACATATATCAGCAACAGGGTAGTGGTACCTTTGCCTTTGAAGATGAATAATGAGTGGTCCTAGAGAGATCAACATAACCCATGTTTCTGTATTTCCAAGGAGAAACTTTCAAACCATGAGCGTGAGGCCTGTTTCAAACCGTAGATGACTCTTTTTAATCTGCATACATGTGTGCTCAGGTCTCCCTCAGCATATCCATGGGGCTGTTTCATGTAAACTTCTTCCTTCAAATCTCCATGAAGGAATACATTTTTGACATCCAACTGACTCAATACCCATTTATGTTAAACAACTAAAGACAATATAATTCTTATTGTTCTCATTTTGACCACGGGGCTAAAGGTTTCATCATAGTCCTGGCCATATTCTTGTGTAAACCCCTTTGCAACAAGTCTGACTTTGTATCGTTATATGGTCCCATCGGGTTTGTACTTAATTTTATAAACCCACTTGGAATCAACAACATTTTTGTCAGCGGGTCTGGGAACAATTTCCCATGTTTGACATTCTTAAAGCGCTTCCACTTCATTCATGGCCTCAATCCATTTGTTTGATTTTGCAGCTTGATGAAACCCCACGGGTTCATCATGGTTATCAACATGAGATAAAAAGAGCTGAAGACCCATATAAAAATTATTGTATTGACCCACCTGTCAATAGGATGTCTGATTCTATTTGAACTCCTTACGTTCCCAACAGACACACTATGTGAGGAACAAACGGAGGATCTTTTTCTCTTCGCATATAGACATACCCTTTAAATTTATCAATAGGGGGAGATTGTGGGCCTGCATCTTCTTCAACATGTGGAGCTCCACCATCCTGAACGCCGGATTGAATTAAACATGCTTGGCCTGAATCAATGTCATCTTGATCAACAGACTGTATTTCCTGAGTGCATTGAGATGAGCAATCACCATAAACACTTGCAAATAATTATGCATTTAGCTATGGATGCTCAACTTTTTCTCTGGGGATTCTTTGACAATACATCGCCAAAATCATTCTCGTCAAACACAACATTTCTTGAAATTTTAATACGTCTAGTCACAGGATCATAACACCGATACCCTTTGTAATCATCTGCATATCCTACAAACTTGCACTTGGAAGCCTTTGGCTGAAATTTATTCCTAAGAGAATCATCAATATGAACATAACAAGTTCATCCAAATACATGCAAAGCATTATAATCAGGCTGAATACTGAAAAGAGAAAAATATGGTGATGTTATGCAAAACTGTCATGGCCAGACGGTTTATAATATAAACTGTTGAATGAAATGCTTCTGTGCACAGGCTAATGAGAAGATTGCTGTCATGCATCATGCTTATAGCCTTTTCAACAATGCGTTTATGCTTTCTCTCAACAATCTTATTTTGTTGAGGCGTACGTGGACAAGACACTCTACGCTTTATTCCATCACTTTGGAGAAAATCAATAAAGTCCTTTGATGTATACTTACCACCTCCATCACATTGAAAATACAAAATATTGGTAGAGAAATGGTTTTCGACAAAGGCATGAAAGTTGTGGAGTAGGTGAAAAGTTTCTGTCATGTGTTTCATAAAGAATATCAAAGTATAACGAGAATAACTGTCAATAAAAATAAGATGATATCTACTGTCAAAAGTAGAACAAACGGGTGCAGGACTCCAAACATTTATATAAACAATTTCAAAAGGTTTTGAAGTTCTTTGATTTATAGAATCAAAAGGAAGTACATGACTCTTATGTATTTGACAACTGGAGCACTTTTTATTATTTTCCTCATGAGTCAAACTTGACTTAGGAATTAATTCACTTGATACAAGTTTCTGAAGAAAGGAATGACTACAGTGACCAAGTCGACCATGCCAAAGACTTGGCTTATTAAATTTAGAAGGACTAAAAACAGACTCAGGACCTGACGAAGATGACTCAGACTGACTGCAATGAAGGCTTCAAGACAGAACTTGTATGTGCAAATGGATCTTCCTTGAAGATGTACATGTTTCCTTGTCGCTCCTTTTCAGCGAATATTTCTCTCGTTTGAAGATCCTTGACACGCAAAGAACAGGGAGCGAATTCAACATAAGAATGCGTATCATCAACAAGTTTAGACACAAAAATAATGTTCCTTTTAATATTGGGGGCATGAATAATACTTGACAAATTGAGAGATGCTTTTCACAAAGGAATGATTGCATTTCCAACATGAGAAATACGATGGCGAGATCCATCTCCAATAACAATACTATTTTTACCAAAGTAAGGAACCGAGCTTGAGAGCTTACCAACATCCGCCTTAACATGGGTCGCTGCTCCTGAGTCAACATACCATAACCCTTGATCATTTTGCCTCAAGTGTAGCCCAGACAATGCAACCAACAAAAATTGTTTCACCTCCCCATTGGTTTTAGTGACATTATCTTCTTTTTTGATCTTAGTGTTTGGAAACTTTTCTTTATTTTGAGAATTAAATCAACAATTTGCTTTAATATGTTCCTTTTTATTGCACAAGTAATACGTTGAGACAACTTTGATTTTGGTTCCTTGTATTGGAGTTGAATGACATATTGGGTGTGATAAGCAAACCTGGACTTGCATATCTGCCACGACCTCTTCTTTCTCTGAAGCTATTTCCTCCACGACTGTGACCAAAAGAAAACCCAGTAGCTAAAACATCTTGAGAATCTGGTTGAGCACCAGAATCTTCAACAATGCCTTTTAATGACATCTCATACATTAGAAGTTTTGCCCGGAGGTCCTCAAATGTGGGAAGTATGGGTAAACACAACAATGATGTCACTAATACATGATAATCTGGGCCCAAACCATTCAATGTTTGTTGTACTTTATCCTTGTCTGGCACTTCACATCCAATAATGGCTAGTTGATCTTAATGATATTCACCTTATTCAAGTATTCCATGATGTACAGGCTGCCTTTTCTGAGAAGCTGTAATTCACTCTTGAGAAACAAAACTCTGGCTTCAGATATTTGAGAATATGTTTGCGTTAATCTGTTCGACAATTCCATCGTTGAGCAGCGGTCGGGAATAGCAATCAACACTTCCTGAGACAAGGTAGAAGTGGTGTAGTCAATTAATGCAAGAGACATAATCTAAATTACCAATAAGCTTAGAAGATTCCGCCCCTTGTGCATCTCTTTTCTTCTTTGCGATGAATTCTGGTGGGGCTGGAATTGATCCATCCAGATGATCAAAGAGATCTTGGCTCCTAATAAAAGGAACTATCTGTATCTTCTAAGTTAGGAAATTCGAATTATTCAATTTTTTCAGAAGCAAGCTGATTAAGAAAGTTTGCTGAGTGACCAGACTGGGTTGAAGAAGAATCCATGATCATGAAGTAAGGAAATATGAAATGAAAATGCTCGAAGAAGAGAAGCATTTGAGTGGTTAATCAAAGGCTGACTTATTGTGACTCTTTAGATTCAGTTCAAAAGGATAGTGAACCTGTCACAACTGGATTTGGATTTGCAACTGCAGTCAATCTACTGCCTTTTTTTTAACAGAGATCAGATCACGTGAATATTCAGATTACCACTTCAATGTACATGAATCAAGTCACTTAAATATGCAACGTTTGATTAACATTAATAGACTTAAGGAAAAGAGATTTTTATACCAAAATCAAGACAAAATCGTGTTTTCAGATAGATCAAGGATCAATTTCTAGATAAGAATATAAGAACAGAATTTAAGGAATCGTGATTCTAAGATGAATAAGATCACGAGGTTTTCTTGGAATGCGGTAGCAATTCAAGAAAGTAGATTTTAGGGAATACATGTTTCAAGATGAGAACACAACATATTTTAGAAACTCGTGAACAGATGTTTAAGAAAAACATGTTTCAGATGAGAACACGATAACACAGATTTCAAGAAAGAAGCAGGAACTGAGAAACTTAGAAACAATTAGAAAAATCGTATTTCAGATGATAATACGATAACACAGATTTTGAGAAAGGGAAGAAGAAACGAGAAACAATCAGAAAAGAATATTTCCTAACTGAAATCATATATTAATCTCTATGGTCTTACCTTTTGGAAACAATACCAAGCCCTAGATCCAACCTTGCTCTGATACCATGTTAGATCTTGAAATTTCACTAGACCCTGCAATAGGAAGAAAGGTGAGAATAAGAGAAGGAGAATAAGAAGAAGACACAGAGATGTTGGGGCTGTTCACATTTTTTCAATAATCATAAGTGACCTATCTTCTCATATTTATACATAGGGTACAACGATTTTCATGGACATAACTGTCCTACAGTAAATACAATATTACAAGTGTATCCCAGTAAACACATCTATCAGGCAAATCACAATTTGGGTCTGGATCAGATCCAAACTAATCCAGCCCATTTCATGACACTTAATACTAAGGGCACAAGAGAGAGAGAAGAGCACACATAAAAAGAATATTAAGTACTAAATCAGTGGGGTTAAACTCCATTATATATATATATATATATATATATATATATATATATATATATAACATAAAATGATCGTATCGTACAATTAATTTGATGTGTTTCCCTAAAAACTATACAAATTTCAATATGACCATACTCTACTGGAATAGAAATATGCTCTACAGACTGGAACAATCGAATAATCTATCTTTCAGAGGATGTTTCGACTCAGATTGTTCCTCCTAAACATGCGGACAACAAACAATATAGGCGAACTTGAGGAAGTCCGCATAAAATATATGCATGATTTGAGGAAGTCCACATAAAATATATGTAGACTTCCTCATTTTGTTCGAGTTTGATAGGATGTTCCCAAATATTATTATGCAAACTTTGTGAAGTTTGCAAAAAAAACATGCGGACCTCATTTTAAATGGGCGTTTGCGGCACCCGACGAACAAACGATATTTTGCACAAACATCGTGAGTTCTGCACATGTGAAGGGTAAAAAGGACAATCTAGAACTGGTTATTTGTGTTTTTGGACATGAGAAAAATATTGAAAATTATATGGTTTTTAGAGAAACATATCAAATTAGCCGTACATTACGACAATCATTTTCCATATATATAAAAAGGAGTGGCACTAGGCATTAGTCTCTCCTAACAACTACCACAAAGGCTACAAAAATATAAAAAAGTAAAAAATGAAAGCACAAAGAACACAAAATAAAGAAATACAAAATATATCAAGCCTAAAATATATTCTAATAATCTATACATCAATTAATGTGCATAGTTGTTGGGAGCTTCTTCAAGCTATGCAAGACTTTTTTAGGCGAAAAGCTTTCTTTGGACAACCTCAAGTCCCAAGTGCAATATCCATATATGCTCATTTTTCATTTAAGAAGGCATTTTTAATGTCTATTTGATATATAGGCTACTTTCTGAACGAGACAACGACTATAAGGATTTTTGTAATGAAGTGTGCAGAATTACAAACAAAGTGCATAAGCACATACACAAGTCCAAGAAAGGACAATACAAGGGCACAATACAAGTACAAAAGTGCATACAAAGACTTCAAAGAGTCTAGAACATAAACACAATCAACATAAAAAACATATCTTTTATTGCACTAAAATGCTTAGGAGAAGCATGAAAAAAGGGACAAGTGTCCCTATATTTACACATTACAATAGAGGAAAAGGGAAGAGCTCCCAACAACGGGAGCATCTCCCAATAGTCACCTTTTTGACTGGTGGGAGCAGCTTCAAACAATCACAAATGTGGCTATTGGAGGCAGACCTTTTTACATAAATAAAAAAAGTAAAAGAGAAAAAATATAAAAACTCTTCCTAGTGAACAATACCTATCACAAGTATGAAATGACCAAAATACCCTTATTAGGTATTTTGGTTTACATAAATAAACAATATATATATATATATATATATATATATATATTTTAACACCCCCCTCAAACTTAAGGTGAAAGTATCGAAAGTTTGTTAAGGAGAAAAATAAACAGAGGTGCAACAAGCGCTTTAGTGAAGAAAGCTGCAAGCTGGTACTCCGATGTAACGTATGCTGACTCAATAGTTTCTCTCAGATATTCATTGCGTACGTAATGACAATCCATCTCAATGTGTTTGGTTCGCTCATGGAAGGTGTGGTTGCTCGCAACGTAGATTACACTTATTATCGCAAAACATCTTCAAAGGATTTGAGATGATCACTATCATATCTTTAAGAAGACTTCTTAACCACACAAACTCTATTGTTGTCGTTGCCATTGCACGATATTCAGCTTGTGTTGAGGACAAAGATACTTTTTGCTGCTTCTTGCACCTCTACGAAGTTATAGAATCTATTAAGAAAACACAAAAACCAATAGTTGAGATTCTATAATTAGGGTTTCCTCCGCAATCAACATCAATATAAGCAAGTGATTTTAAAGAGGATGAGGCTATGGGTCGAATAATCCTTAATACTACACTCATGTGCACAGTCATTGGTGCATGCTTGAATTGGTTGACTGCATGGACTGCACGAGCTATGTCAGGTCTGGTAATGGACATGTAGGTGAAGGATCCGATCAACTGTCTATACGGTTTAGGATATTCAAGAAGAGTCCCATCATTAAGTCTTAATTTTGCATTAATAACCTCAGGAGTCTTCACCTTCTTATCATCAAAAATACTTGCCTTAGCACAAATGTGAGCTGTCAGCTTCATTTGAGATAAGATATATCCTCTGGAGTAATAGGTAACTTCAATACATAAGAAATATCTCAAGAAACTCGGATCAAACATATCATTTTTTTAAACACAGATTTAATTTCACTAATTCCCTTTTTATCACTTCTTGTAATTATCATGTCGTCAACATATAACAACAATATCACAATATTTGTACTTGTATTTTTAACAAAGAGAGCAATGTCAGTATAATATAACATGATCGAAAACCCAATTTTATTATAAGAGTACTAAATCGGTCATACCAAGCCTTGGGAGCTTGTTTAAAACCATATAAAGCCTTTCTTAATTTTACAAATTTTCCTTGTTCAATCTTAAAACCCCACGGAGGATCCATGTAGACCTCTTCACTGAGATCACCATTGAGAAATGCATTTTTGATATCTAGTTGGTAAATAGGCCAATTTTTGGTGGATGCAACAACTAAGAGAGTTCTACCCATAGTCATTCTGGCTAAGGGGCAAATGTTTCTTCATAATTGATTCCATATTGTTGTCTTTAGCCTTTGGAAACTAAAGGTAAATTCACTATCTCCCAAGTATGGGCCCTACGAAGTTCTTCAAGTTCTACATTCATAGCTTCAACCCAATGAGAACAATCTTTGGCTTCACTATAATGAGAGAGTTCATGATAAGAATGAATGGTTAGAAGACATGTCTTATAGTTTTGTGAGAAGGATTCGTATGATACAAACCTATTAGGTGGAATGAAAGTTCTATTGAATTTTGTAAGAGTGGTATCACTATTTGACACATCTTAACTTGAGGTTTCATTTAATGAAAGGTCTTGAGAGTATCTCTCATAAGCATTTGTTTGGTTTTCATGACTACGCCGGGTATAAACTTGAATATTTTGACAAGGGTTCTCAACTAAATTATCATCATTGTGAAATGATTCCAAATTACCACTATCGGTATTTTGATCATACAAAGAGATATCATTATCATAACTTAATTCACCATCTTTTGATCCATGAGAATCATCTTCATGCCTTGGCAAAAAATCAAACAAGAAAGCATAGTCTACTTCTTTGTTACTTTTTTTATCAAAACCATTTTCTTTTTCTAAAAAGTTCACATCCTTAGATAAGTAAAGTTTGTTATTCTTAGAATCGAAACATCTATATCATTTTTGCGTTTCTCTATATCCCATAAAGACACATTCAATTGCTTTTGGAGACAATTTATCATTTTTGTGGAAAAATACAAAGCATTTATAACAAAAATTTGTAATCTTTTGAAATGGCATTTTGAATAAATTTTCAAATGGAGAGGTATTTTGCAAAACTGAAGTGGGCATTCTATTTGTTAAATATGTTGAGGTTAAGACGACTTCGGCCCAAAACTTTTTAGGAACATTTTTACAAATGAGGTTCTAACGATTTCTATGATATGTTTATGCTTTGTTTTTTCTGCCAACCCATTTTGTTGAGGGGTTTTAGGACATGATCTTTGGTGATAAATACAATTTTTATTTAAATAATTTTGAAATTCATTTGACATATATTCTCCACTCGAATCGGATCTAAGAATATAAATGCTACTTTGAAATTGATTTTTGACCATCCTATGAAATTCTTCAAAGAAGAAAATAATATTTGATTTTAAATTAAGAAGGTAGACCCATGCATATCTTGTGAAGTCATTAATGAAAACAACATAATAGGAGTAACCACCCTTTGATATGACCAGAGAAGGTCCCCATACATCCGAATGCACCAACTCAAAAGGTCTTTTTGAGACAAGTTCTTTGAGGAAAGGGAATAAATTGCATTTTTCCAAAGATACAATCTTTACAAGTAATATCTTTTTCATTCCAATAAGTCTCCGCAAATGGGAATAGATGCATCTTGGAAAAGCTTGGGTGTCTAAGTCTTTTGTACCATATTTCAATATCTTTTTCTTAGATATTTACAAAATGACTTAGAGGGAATAGACAAAAAATCCATGTAATAAAGATTGCCTCTTCTAGTTCCTTACCCAATTTGTTTCCCGGACTAGATATTCTGCACGGTGCAACCTTTTGATGATAAAGAAATTTCACATCCATAATCGGATATTTGAGAAATGAAAAAATATTTAAATTAAGTTTAGGAACAATTCTTATTTTTGGAACAAGAATTTTTTTAGAGGAGTTTGAATTTAAAGTCCTAATGGTTTCAATTTTCGATTGATACTCACTAATGGCTTTGGCACGATCATCTCCTTCAATAATTTTAATTTGTTTTCCTTCTTTCTTGGTGAACAAAGGTTGAGGTTTGGAAATTGTGCCCATCACATATCCACAAAGTTTCTTTATTTTAAGATTATTCTCTATGGCAGAAGCCCACATCATATAGTTTGTGCTATTTAATTTGAAGAAAAGATCTATCTTTGAACCATGCTCCATTTTGAATATGAGAATAGAGAGTTGCTCTCCCAATCCTTCGTAAAGAAGTAAATATGGAAGAATATCTCTATTTGAATCACGTCAATCACCACGAATACACGAACACTTGATGGCCACTCTCCATAAGTCTAAAAACACTATGACTCCGATACCGTGTAATGAAGTATGCAGAATTACAAAGAAAGTGCATAAGCACATACACAAGTCTGAGAAAGGACAATACAAAGGCACAATACAAGCACAAAAGTTCACACAAAGACTTCAAAGAGTCTAGAACATAAACACAATCAACATAAAATATATATATTTTATTGCACTAAAATGCTTAGGAGAAGCATGAACAAAAGCTTAAAAAGGTGGCTTCCGTTGGATATAGTCCAAGTAATTCAAGTGAAGAATCAAGAAGAGATGGAGTTTAAGGATTCCATTGCTCAACTTACGGAAACTCTCCAACAATTTATAAGAATCAACTCTTCCACACCTTCCACCTTCGGTGCCGCTGTCTCATCAACTCCCGGTATGTCCTCTTGGATCTTTGATTCGGTGCCTCCTTTCATATGACTCTAAATGATATCTTTTATCCAAAGCAATTCTTAACTCTTTTAAATCATTCATTTTTATGGTCGATGGAACATCATTAGATGTTAAAGAGATGGGAAACCTTGAAAAAGTTTTAAGTCAAGGCAAAAAATTTGATGTTACAAAAATTAGGATTATTGCAAAACTTAACTTACACCTTTTTTTCGTTTCTCAAGTAACCGATTTTATATGTAGTGTTTTTATTTCACCAACCAATTGCTATGTGCAGGATCTCCGGTTCGAGAAGCGGATTGGGCAATGCCGTATATGAGGAAACCTATATTACATAAATTTTTTGTGTTTGCCATCCAAATCATTTTGTAATCATGTCCAATCTAAAGATATTGTTACTTGGCCCAAAATGCTTGGTCACCCTAGTGTTTTTAAGTTGTATCTTTTTTCTTTTTTGGAAAAAATATGTAATGAAAAAGAATTTATATGCAATGATTGCATTCTTGAAAAAATGCGTTCTCTTGTCTACACAAACTTTATTTTCAAGAGACCATTTGAATTAGTGCATTCGGATGTATGGGGACCGGCACCCATTATGTCTAAATGAGGATATTCATATTACTTTGTCTTTATTGATGATTTTATGAGATATACTTGGGTTTACTTTATTAAAAATAAATCCAATGTTTTTTCAGTTTTTAAAGAATTTAATATCCCTATTCAAAATCAATTTCAAAACAATATAGCCATTTTTAGATCCGATTCCGGAAGTGAATGCATGCCAAATGAATTTCAAAACTACCTTAAACAAACTGACATTATTCATCAAAGATCTTGTCCTAAAACTCCTAAACAAAATGGTCTTACCAAAAGAAAACATAGACATCTTATTGAAACAACAAGAACTATTCTTGTTTCTAAAAATGTTCCAAAGAACTTTTGTGCTGAAGCCGCTCTTTCCGCAATTTATCTTATAAATCAGATGCCATCCTCATCTTTAAAAAATGTTTCTCCCTTTGAAAAATTATTCAATTCAGATTTTAAAAGATTAAGATTTTTTGTTGTTGTAAATGCTTTGTTCTTTTTTAAGGACAAGATAAACTTTCACTAAAAGCTCTTGAATGCGCTTTTATTGGCTATGGTGAAAATTAAAAGGGATATAGCTGTTATGTTATTAAAAATAACAAGCATTGTATTTCAAGAAATGCGACTTTTCTTAAAGAACAAAATGGATTTAAATCTCAAAAGCCTAAGGAAGAGGTTGATTATTCTTTTATCTTTGACTTTTTGCCTAGAAATAAGTCTATAGATTTTAACAATTCTCATCAAAATGATGCATTATTTCATCAAAATGATGATTTTCAGAATGAGACTCCCAATGATATTCATGTGTGTACTCGGTGAGAGGAAAATGAACATCAAAATGCTTTTGACATATATTCTCAAAACATTTCCTTAGAAGACCAAGTTGAAGAATCCCTACCTAGGAGATCTTCTAGAAATAGTAGACCTCAAAAATTTATCATATGAATCATTTTTCCCAAAATATCGAACTTATCTAATGATGATCCATTCCTATAATGAGCCTTCCAACTTTAAAGAAGTCAATCAACATTCACATTGAATTGATGCTATGAGACTTGAATTAGAAGCACTCAATAAATCTAACACTTGGACAATTGTAGGTCTCCCTTTAGGAAAAAAGGCTATTTGATGTAGATAGGTTTATAAAGTCAAAACTAAGAGTGATGGGTTATTAGAAAGATACAAAGCTAGGTTAGTTGCTAAAAGGGTATGTACAAGAATATGAAATTGATTATAAGGTATGTCACATGGGTGCGGGTGAGGGTGCGACACGGGTGCGGCGCAATTCCAAAAAATTTGGACACGGGGACTCGGCTATATATATATATATTAAAAAATATATATTATAAATATATATATATATTTTAAATATATATAATTATATATAACAATAAATTAACACATAAAGATTGTAAATTTTAAAGCAAAAATAAAAAAACAATTCTTAACAACACAAACTTACCAAAATATAACACATAAAGAAGCTTGTGAGTGTGATAAACAACAAAACTTATCATAAATCTGCCTCATCGTCTGAATTAGAGGGAAGAAGAGGATCGAGGTAGTCCATATTGAGAGTATGTAAATTATGTTCTCCCTCCAAGTCAAAATCTTCTGGATTTACATCCCAATTCTTGGATGGTCCACAACTGCATCAAAAAATGACTATATTAGTATCTAACTTAAAACTTTGAATGCAAATATTTAAATACAAACTTTGAATACAAAAAAAAAGTACCTATACTCTTCTTTGGTGCGGCGAGAAATTAATCATAGATTTGAGTGAACATAAACCAAATCCTCTGCTCTTTTACTAGTGAGTTTGTTTCTTTTAATGTTGTGAATTTGAGCATATGTACTCCAATTTCTTTCACAACAAGATGATGTAGCAGGTTGGGATAACAACTTCATTGCAAGACGTTGCAAATTTGGTGTCTCTGATCCATATGTTGCCCACCAATTAAGGGGATCTTCCTCGTCCCTTGCCACAAGTGCTGCTAAAGAATCAAATCTCCTAGTAGAAAACTTGCCAAACTCACTATTTATAACCTTAAACATGTGAGGATCATTAAAAAGTCTTCCCAAATATATCATTCTATTTCTTGATATCTCAGGATCTTCATTTGGAGAAACACGACCAACACCTACTGTCAACCATTTTTTTGCGTAGTATTTTGGATTGAGAGAGTGTGCCATGCAATGCAAAGGTGTATTGCTTTTATCCCATCTTCTCACTAAAACTGAATGTACATGATTGTAAAATTCTGAATCATCAAGTGCAATATCTTTCTTCTCATGTTTAAAAATGATACTTTGAACTTTTTCAATCATATTGTCCCACATTTCATAAATTCTATGAAGCATGGGTACATCTCTGTCAACTTCTCTCAACATTTCCCAAATAGGCTTTGTAAATTCAACAAAATATGTAATTTTATCCCACCAAAAATCATCACAGATGCATTTTTTGATAGCTTGAGCCTTGACATCATCTTCAGTACGATAAAAATCCCAATCTTGATCAACCACCATCATCATCAATGCATTCTTGAGTTGCTTAATTCTTTTTATCATAACAATGAGAGAAGCAAAACGAGTTTCAGCAACTTTCAGTAACTTGAGATCAGAATGCCTATTAAATATAGAAAGGGCATGGTGATGGTTTACAACAAAATTTCTAATATTTCGAACATCATGTTCTATTTCCTCAATCCATAAGCACATTTGATGTGCATGTGCATCATCTTTTGATGGATTGCATATACTCTTAAGTCCCAAATTTAAACTGTGTGCTGCACAAGGAGTCCAAAAAATATGTGAATATGTATCTTCACTTGCTAAATTCATTCCTGCACGAATGCAAACTGGAGCATTGTCAATAATGATTTGCACCACACTTTCTTCACCCACTTCTTTTATCACTTCAACAAATAATCTCTTTAAATATTCAGCATCTTTATACTCTCTAGATGCATCAACAATCTTTAAAAAGATTGGCCCATTAAGTGAGTAAGTAATGAAGTTTATCAGTGACCGCCTTTGTATATCAGTCCACCCATCAGAAACAATCGACACTCCATATCGTTTCCATGCAAATTTTTGAGTCTCTAACAAGTCTTTAATTCTATTTTTTTCCTCTGCAAGAATGACTGTTCTTAGTTTTTCTGAACTAGGAGGCACATAACCACTCAAATTGCAATTAGCCAAAGATGTAATCATATCTTTCCAGTATGGACTTCTAGCTACATTAAAAGGAATTGAGCTTGAGTAAAAGAATCGACCAATCTTTTTATCAATTTCTGCTCTTGCCATGTTTTTGAATGACGCTTGTATTGTTTTATTGTTTTCCATCTTTCTTTTCTTTAAAAGCTCTTCTTGTATATCACTAGCAGTAGGAAAAGACAAATTAATCGAATCACTTCTCATCTCTGCAATTTTCTTCTTTTCAGCTTCCTCTTGTTCTTTTTTTAATTGCTTTAACATGTCTTTGTCAACCCTAGAACATGCTCTAATTCCTTGACCACGAATATGCAAAAGATGTGCTTTCACACGCGTATAAGAACCTGTGAAAATAGTCTTACATAGATTACAATGAATCTGCACATTCCCACCACCACTACTACTAGCTTTACCCCTTTTGTCACAAGCCTCCAAAGTGGTTGAGAAACTTCTAATTCAGGGTTAGAACTTGAACCAAATGTATTGACACTACCGCTAGAACTCGCCATTATATCTGAAAAGTGAAAACTGAAAAGAAAATAAGTAAATAAAATAAAGTTAATAAACACTTCAATATAATAGTAATAGGAGCTACCCCCTATCTAACGCAAAAAAGGAGGGGCAGGGCAAGCCCCTGCTGAACCTTATCCGTGCCGGGGGCTTCGCCCTTGCCAAAAAGCCAAAGGCAGCAGGGGAAACGAGGAGGGGCCGAGCCTCTCCTCGTTTTCCTTTTGTTCGGCAGGGGTAAGAAGGAGTGGGGGAAGGAGGTGGTTCGGCTGAAGGCCGAGTCTTGCCACGCCGGACAGAAGGAAAATGAGGGGTTGAGCCCCTCTTCTGTGAATCGAAGGCAAAGGGAGGGGCCGAGCCCCTCTTCTGCGAGCAGAGGGTGCAGGGAGGGGGGATGGGTGGGGGACTCGGCCTAGACTCAACCCCTCATTTTCCTTCTTCGATTCACAGAAGAGGGGCTCAACCCCTCATTTTCCTTTTGTCCGGCGTGGCAAGACTCGGCCTTCAGCCGAACCACCTCCTTCCCCCACTCCTTCTTACCCCTGCCGAACAAAAGGAAAACGAGGAGGGGCTCGGCCCCTCCTCGTTTCCCCTGTTGTTCAGCGTGGCAAGGCTCGGCCTGTCAGCCGAGCCCCCTCCTTCCCCCACTCCTACTTTGAACTTTTTCAATAAAAGGGAAACAAGGAGGGGTTGAGCCCCTCCTCTATGAATCAGACGCACAGGGAGGGGCCGAGCCCCTCTTCTGCGAGCAGAGGGTGCAGGGAGGGGTGGCGAGCCCCTCCTCTGCGAGCAAAGGGTGAAGGGAGGGGGGGCGAGCCCCTCTTCTGCGAGCAGAGGGTACGGGGGGAGGGGCTTGCCTGTCATAAGTGAAACGAGGAGGGGCCAAGCCCCTGCTCTGTGAATAGGAGGCACAGAGAGGGGCCAAGCCCCTCCTCTGTGAATAGGAGCCACAGAGAGGGGCCGAGCCCCTCTTCTGCGAGCAGACAGTGCAAGGGAGGCTGCGAGCAGAGGGAGGGTTAATCGACATACCTATTGAGTGTTGACGGAGGGGGAGACGGTGGCTGCCTGTGCGTACTGTCGCCGGAGTCTGGATCGCCGACGTGGGTAGAGGAGAAAGCTGCAGGGGCTGAAGGGGAGAAGCAAAATCGAGAGGGTAAGCCCCTCCCCCTGTCGATAAACCCCTTTTAGGGTTCGGCTGCAAAAAAAATTGGATCTGGGTCGGGTCCAGACCCAACCTGACCCAAATCCAAAATGTAATTTAAAAGTCGAAATGGACATTTTTGGACTCGCTCAAAGTTGACCGAGTCCAAAATGTGGACGGACTCGGCCTGGACTCGTTGACCGAGTCCGACTCGGCGTTGACCGAGTCCGGGCCGAGTCCAAAGCCACACCTGAGTCCGCACCCGTGTCGGGGCGTGTCGACTCGGGTGCGGCACCTCCTTAGCCGAGTCCGTGACATAGATTATAAGGAAACCTTTGCTCCGGTTGCTAGGATGACTAGTGTAAGAATCTTAATAGCCTTAGCATCTATTAAACAACGACCTATCTATCAATTAGACGTCAAAAATGTCTTTTTAAGTGAATATTTTTAAAGAAGTCTACATGGATCCTCCGTCGGGTCTTGAGACTGAGAAAGAAAAAATTCTTAAATTCAATAAAGCTCTTTATGGTCTTAAACAAGCTCTAAAAGCTTGGTATGATTGCTTTAGTAAAGTTCTTGATAATGGTTTTACCTCTTGTTATTACTGATACTACTCTTTTGTTAAGAATTTAGGTGATTACATAACTATTTTATTGTTATACGTTGATGACATGATCATCACTGGGAATGATAACAAGGGCATTGGGTTTATTAAAAATATTCTTAAAAGCAATTTTGATATGTCTGCCATTGAATTTTTAAGGTATTTTTTAGTGATGGAAGTTGCATATTCTCCTCGAAGATATGTTTTGAATCAAATGTAGCTTGCATCAAATATTATTTCTAAATCTGGCTTAACTGACGGAAAGAAAGTGAATACTCCAGAAGTAATCAACAACAAGATGAGAGCCGATGATGAAACTCCTTTAGAAGATCCCACTCCTTATCGTCTATTGATTAGATCACTAATATATTTGTCTATTACCAGCCAGATATTGCTCATGCTGTTCACAGTGCAAGTCAATTCCAAAATGCTCTTACTACTATTCACATGGTTGCCGTCTTGCGAATTATCATATATTTGAAGGAATCCATAACCATAGGACTATTCTTATCTTCTTTATCTCCTAATTTAATTGTTTATATTGACTTTGATTGAGGTGGTAACCCCAATGATCATATTTTTACCACAGGTTATTGTGTTTTTCTTGAAAAATCATTAATCTCTTAAAGATGTAAGAAACAACAAAAAAGTGTCTCTATCTTTCACGGAAGCTGAGTATAGGGCAATGACAACAACTACAACTAAACTTGTTTGGTTGAGAAGTCTGGATAAAGATATGAGATTCATTATCTCTATTCCTTCGAAGTTGTGTTGCGACAATAAGTGTGCCATCTGCATTGCTAGCAATTACACCTTTCATGAACGAAAAAAGTATATCGAGATGGGCTGCCATTATGTTCAAGATGAATTTTTATGAGGCACCATTCAACTACCATATGTCAGCTCACAAATTTCTTTACCAAAGCCTTGCCATCACCCCGTTTCTACTTTCTCCTAAGTAAACTCTCGGTGATCTCACCGTCTGTTTAAAGGAGTGTGTTAAAATATATGGATGTTATATATACATATATATCTCATATATATATGAATATATATTTATATATATATCTTTTGTAATGCCCACTAAGGGCAATTTGGTTTTTTCATCATTTTGTTAATAGATATGTCCATTGGGGATATTTTTGTATTTTTATATTTTATATATTTTTTCTTTTTGGTTAATTAAAGGGGTAAAATGGGGATCCCTTAAGAGTCGTTGAGACTCTCCCCAATGACTCCTTTGGGAGCTTCCCTTGGTCCCTCTCGTGATGTATTTAAAGGTGACTTCTCCCCTACTGCTATTTCAAGTTCTCTTCTCTCTTGTGTGTTTTTGGTGTTTGTCCTTTGTGGCATATTGTATCTTGTCCATTAGAGACATTGTGTTTATGTGATTGTGTCATCTTGTAGTCACTTTGTGACATTGTTTTTGACACTTGAATTTCCTTACAAGGATATAAGGCACTAAAAAAGTCATGAACACTCATGTCCCCTTGCTTTGGCTGTTTTAATTTTTTCTTACAAGTAATAGTCTTGCAAGACCTTTTTGAGTGTACATGTCTTTCATGAACAACCAAGCCTCGTGTCTCGGATCAAGCCTTCAGAATGGGTTATGTGCAGTGCGGAGCTCTACTGAGTGAAAAATGCATCGAGTATAGGAATGTGTGGTATGTGTTGGCTTGATCGGTGATGTGCGGTGTAGCATGTCATGCGATAGGCACCGATATCGTCGTTGGTGCAACGATGTGTGGCGGCGCAAACGTGGAGCATTGTTTGGTTAAACTATACTAGCAGATCAGAGGATGTTGCTTTTGAGGATTTGGTTAAGGATCTTTCGACTTGGATGAGTTTCCCACACATAACGTTTTGATGCACAGGGGTGCGTGTGGGTTAGGGATAATTCTCCCAGGGATCACCTTAGGTGGTTTATGGTGACTCCGGGTTAGGCGAGTGAATGCCTAGGAGCCGACAAACGAGTTTGAGTGGTGCTCTTCGCTATGACACAATCATAACTGATCTTTGGACTGAGAGTCACAAGGCCTTATCCCTTCTGCGGCGAGGTTGTGCTTGGGCGTGTCCATGGAGTTGCGATACGCTCCATGGTCTGTGAGGTTAAAACATCCATGCGTTTATAGTCGGTATGAGACGACTATGCATGTAAGTGGTATGGACCAAGTAGAATACACATTTGTTGATGCGCTTGATCAGCTTTCGCTAGGCAGCTATGCACGAGGTGGTGCGCAAGGCCAATAAAATGATTCATCACATGAAAAAGTGTTGGTGTGTGGCCTTTGACCGTTAGGCTGGCCAGACAGGGCACTCTGGCTCGTTGTGGGTTTGCAAAAAATTCTATGCTCGTGACACCTCATTTGCCTTTTTGAATTTGAAAATATTGACACAAATTTTAATTTCAACATTATTCATGAGCCATGCAAGAATCTTAACATGGTTGCTCTCCCAATCTTCTACTTTTGATTGATGATCTTCAATAACTTTGGTTCGAGCATCTCCCTCTAGAGCCTTTTCTTGACCTCTGTCTAGGTTCGGGAATAGTGCCCATTACATATCTCCAAGGCTTCTTTCTTTTGAAATTATTCTCTATAGTGGATGCCCACATCATGAAGTTGGTACCATTGAACTTGAAGGAGAGAGCTATCTTGGAATCATGCTAGAGAGAGAGAGAGAGAGAGAGAGAGAGAGAGAGAGAGAGAGAGAGAGAGAGAGAGAGAGAGAGAGAGAGAGGTAAATGTGGAAGAACACATCCACTTGAGTCCCAACAAACACCATGAACATACGAACACATGAACACTTTTGGATGCTTTCTTATGAACACAAACACGTGATAGTCACTCTCGACAAGTCCAAGAGCACTATGACTCTGATACCATATAATGAAATAAGCGGAAGATACAAACAAGAGCCACTAAGGGTATACAAAAGCACAAACACAGTGCACAGTCACAAGTCTACTAGGGACAATATAAAGAGCCAACAAGGGCTTAATACAAAAACTAGTCTTTATTGATAATATGCTTAGCAAAAAGCATAAAACACAAAGAGATTAAAGGCAAGAAGCCTTGGGAGGTCCCGTAGAGTCGTTGGGAGCTCCCAATAACTCTATGGTTAATGACCATAGCACCCCTAAAACAAAAAGAGAAGTACAAAAATATAAAAAAAACAAAAAATAAGTACAAAACTGTCCCTATAGGGTAGACCTAATTATAAAAGGTAAAAAGACTAAAATGCTCCTTTTGGGAATTACCTATTACAGCATATATATACACATACTTTAATGGCATGATCTTAGGCACCTGCGTGTGTTCCAAGATATATATTTTAGCAGCATTAGCTGGATAAAAGCTAGAAAGAGGTACTGGATGAAAAGGAGGAGGCATATTGGTGACTAATTGACAAGAAGGTCAAGTAGGGAGTGCAACATTATTTTCAGCATCATTTCAAGGGGCTATCTGCTCTTGTGTGGGTGATGAATGTGCCATTTTGTCTCCAATGGCAATAATTTTAAATTTCGGAGAACATTGCTGACCTCTAATGTACAATATGTGACAAGGTTCCCTTGGAAACAGCAATCTCCAAGTGCCAAGAAATGAAGAAATGGCTCAAATAGTGGACGAATAAGCGACTAGTCGAAATGTAACAGGCAGTATAAGTGCACCAACTTACTATTGAAAGTACTGGTTCAAGCAATCACTTCTTGTTAATGATATGAAACTGATTAGAATTTCTCCTTATCCACCAAATAACTCTTAGTTTATCATTATTTCCTTTCGGTCCTAGAAACATGATGGAAAAGTTTAAGGATAAGAATGTAAAGTTGATTCAAGATGTAAAGCATGTGGCATATGAAGGCATGGCAATGATGTCAGCTACAGTTACAATGAGATTGCCAAGGAAATTCATCCTCAGCAACATTTTGCTGGCCCAATGTTGGATGCCATACTGGATCTCCTTGATCTGTATCGTTCTCTCACTTCATGTTTACTGATTATTCAGATGCTCTGCTCATTCAAGTCTTCTATCCCTAGCAAAAATCAACGTACCATACCTGTTTTTGCAGAGTTAGTTCCCATGTTCCTTGCATCTAGTGGCTCTTGAAATGGTATTCTTTTTTTTCCTGTTATCCGATGATCATTCGTTGTTTTCATGTCTTTTGATCATTCAAAGGAGATGTTAAAATATCAGACTCCTACAAGGTTCCGTCATTCTTCGTCGGCATTTTATTTCTTTAATAGATGAAACTGCTATTCCAAACTGTGAAGCTGTATAGGTTGACTATTTATGAAAAATGTGGATGATTCTAACCAAGAGATTTAAGTATATTAATGGACATTTTCCCTCTTTCTCAGCTAAGCCAAGCCATATGATTTGCTAGTTTTTGCACGGAACTGATCACATGGTTGGTTGAACTTTGTTTCTCAGACGACTCAGAGAAGTAGCATTTTGAGCATACCAGAAAGATTACTTCAACAATTTTTTATAATTGGCTTTTTGTTTTGGTTTTTAGACGATACCCATCCAAATTACGTTATTGAAATGTCAATATTTTATGTTCATTTCATTGAGATGAGATCAGCAATGCAAACTAAAAAGAGTAACTTGTGTGTTCTGATTTTGTATACCTGTCCTCTTTTCTCTCAGATGCTCATAGAGAAGCTAGGAAAGCATTCCTTGCATTTTCATGCAGTGAGGGAAAGAATCTTGAGGAAACAGAGTCTCTTGAGTCTGATTCCAAAGGTGAAGTCGAAAAGCTTATCAATGCTAGCAGACATGCTTCGGAGAGGATGCCTGTAAGTAATTAACAAAATGAAATAGGAAGCACACATTTATCTATGAAACATTATCATATTTTTTCACATAGCAGTGTCATTTGTTATTGAATAAGACATGTAATTTGGCTGATGTTTTTCTAACACTAACTGGCATTTTTGCACGCCTACCATTTTTATTCAGTTTTCTATTTACTAGGTGAATCACTTGGCAATTTGCTGGGTCTTGGCATTTGACAAGCATGTTGTTGGGGCTTGCATCACTATCGAGAATGCAATTGTTAATATTTGTGCTTGAATACCGATATATTTATCTGTCAAATCCTAAAATAAGGTTCAGTATATGTCACAAAATGGGTATTTAGTTTCACAAGAGCTACACTTTCTGTTTATAGCTGATAATGGAGCTATTTAGTTGACATCATATTCTATACACTCTAGATGCGTTAATGTAGGCTAGGGATCATTACAAAGTGATATTATTACTTTTCATCAATTTGATCAAGATTGCTGATAAGATATTATTTACACAACAGGAATTTAAAGAGAATGTTGAAATAATTCAACTTAGCTTGTATCTAAGTTTAGCACGGATAAACATCATTGCAAAAAGGTACTGTGTACACTATCAAAATTGTTTACAAAAAAAAACTCTATGATGCTCACTAGAAAAAAAGAAGAAAAAGCTCACAGACAAAATTGATGAGAAACGTACACAGAAATATATACATGTTCATAGAGTCAATTTTTTGATTCCCCAAGCTTTGCATTTTAGTCCTTACATTAAAGAGAGGTGAAATGGCTAATGCATTATAAAGTGCTGATATTGTGAAACTTAAATGTAGAAGACAATGTTGTAAATATCAAACATGTTGGAATGGTCTACGATATGGATTTTGTGAAATGAGTACCTTGGTCATGCCTTAGGACAATAGTCGGAATTGTTGTATTTGTCATGTATAATATTGAACATAGTTGAGTTAGTGTGCCATTTAGGTATTCTTTATTTTTTGAAGGGTATTTATGTCTTTATTGTAATCTTTGTTATGTAGCCTCTAATAAAGAGGGTTGACTTCCATGTATCTAGTTATGCTCTTATCAATAAAACTAGAGTTCAGCCCTCCACTCTGGTTTTCCTTTTGTATTCATCTTTCTTTCACAGCAGCCTGTTGAAGATGGTACCAGGGCTAAGTTCAAGGGTGGTTGAAGGGTGATAGAGAGCTGAAACTTGGGCTAGAGGGGGAATCATACCCAGTCTGGCATCGGAAACGCAATACTGCTCGCTTCCGAAACTTCATGGGAATCTCGATTCCCCACGCTTCTTCTATGCTTCCCACACACATGGTCTATGCTTCCCACACACATGGTATATGCTTTCTATATGCTTTTTTCACATTTCTTTTCAAGTTTTTCATGTATTTTCTCTCACGCTTCCACTCACTTCCCATGTATTTTCTAGAATCGGTAACCATCATTGTTAGATTTTAACAAAAAATTAACTCTTACTGAAAAAATCATGAATTATAAAAATGATCAATTTTATTTTAGTTTTTATTTGTTTCTTGTTCGATTCGTATTCAGTTACCATAATGCTTCATTTTTTATTCATATTTCGCTTTAAAATTAATACTTCACTTCTCACATCCTATAAATTTTAAAATGCCTCGCTTCTCGCTTCTGCTTCCCGTATCGTTTCCCGCTTCCGCTTCCTAGTTTGGCAACCTTGGTCTGGCATTAGGGCTTTAGCTGATGTCACCCATGCTGATGATGAATGGGCAGAAGTGAGTTGTTTTCACTTTGGGTTAATTTGCTGTTGAAAAATCACTAAAAAATAGGTTTTTCGAAACAAATCCCACCTGATTTGCTGCGGTGTAGGAGTTTCAATTTTTCTTTATTTCAGGTCTGTTTTTGAAAAACAGGGCCTGATTTGGAGATTTTCAGTTTCTGGTGTTCCGGTTTGGGCATTTGGTACCATATAGCTGGTTTTCAGTATAGAAACACAATAGAAGTAGTGGTTTGGCTTTTCAAGCTGTGTTTTTTGGAGATTTTGAAGGGGACAAGGTGGCTGTAGTCTGTTTCTGGTGTGAGCAGCTTAAATATGGACTTCTATTTGAGATAAATGTGCTGTCTTAGTGTTTGATTTGAAGTTTGAGGCATATAAAGCCACTCATTAGCAACTATTTGACTGTTTGTGAGCTATTCTGTGAATGGTGTTTGTACAAACAGTGTCCTTTTAGAGGACTATTGTATGTCTTCAACCCATTAGTAATCATGGATCTTTTGTGCCTTTTTTTGGGTTTGTTGTGTAAAAACCCTGACTCATCCCCATTGAAAAGTGAAATACATATATATATATATATATATATATATATATTTAAAAACAATTGTGGAAAGAATCCCCGAGACCCAGGGCCTTACATATACAACAGATTCCAAACCATAAGGGATCTTACACTAATTATCAACCGAACCAAATACCTTTATTCATTAGTAATTAAAGTTTGAGAACAATAAACAAATAAATATTAAATAAGCTAAATAGAGCCACTCTATCTCAAAGTAAAATATCAAAGCAGTTACGCAGTCCTCGTAGCTCGTCTCATCACTGGGCTTCAGAGGCTGTGAAAAACATAATGAATACGGTGTCAGAATCATAGATCCTGAGTACGAATTCTTCTAATGAATCAAATAAGCAAGAATAACGTAAATCAAATTCATGCAACATTTTTAGAGGAATACAAGTACAACAAATTTCACTATTCAAATAACCATTCATGCATTAGTGAACAATCTCTCACTTTCTCTCCTTAATAATATTCGTTTTTGCCTTTTGGCATTCACCCCTAGTGGGTTTGTGTAATTTGCACATTAAGTGCTTGTGTTATTCGGTTCATTATTGAACCTTTTGTCTTTGCGCATATCTCATTACAGTAGTTACTCTTTTCAATAAAACTGTAGAATTCAACCTTTTACACTGATTTTCCTTTTGTTTTCATCTTTCTTTCATTGCAGCCTGTTGACGAGATTTATCATACCATGCGATGTTGTAGGATATGCTACCAAGAGAATAAAAAGATTGAAGAAATGAAAAAATAAAAATAAAAAATTAGTAAAAAAATTAGAAACAATTATAAATGAATAAAAAAGTACAAGCACTAAAACAAGAATATCAAGCAAACCTAAATATAAAACATGTTAAGTACATAACAACCATAGTCACAAATATCGGCGATGTATTCAAAATATCGTGATATTATCACTGCAAATTCAGCAAACTATAATATAGGTAAAATATCATGATATTTTGACAATATCACCAATTTGATAATATCGCGATATTCTCTGGATATTATCATGATATTATCAATTAGTTTTACTGCTTTTCTTCTTTCTTTTACATTTTAAATATGCTTTTCTTCTTTCTTTTACATTTTTTGCGTATCTCTTTTATTATTTATGTATTTTTTGTCTAAACATGATATTTTCTTACTTATTTTTTATATTTTATAAGCCCCAATATTTTCCCAAGATTTTTCACCGAACATATAATATTGCGAGAAATAGCCTCACCGAGATGCAACCGATATCAGTATGAGACTATGGTAACAACTAACAAAACAAGATAATAGCATAGTCATCAACTTAAGAAAGCATCAAGCTAATAGCAAAAAGAAAAGGACAAATAATCCTTCAATTCTACCTAGTTTGACCAATGGATCTTCTTCTAAATCATCCCTTCCTCCTCTTGCCCAAGTCGTGCATAGCGGTTCCCTTCTTCAAGTTTGTGCCAAGCTCTAGTTAACAATTCTTGACGATGCAAGGAAGGACTTCTGGAGGAAACTGTAGCCCCAAGTGATTCTTCTTAGTTCAGAGGCTGCGTACTCTCTTCTTATTAATATGAGAATCTGCAATGGTGTGTCACAAAAACTCAACCCTACTTTTAATGATTTGAGGCCATAAAGGTTAAGGTTAATGACTTGAGTTTGGGGGCTTTTTTTTTCTTTCCCTGACTTGTGGAGGCCCCATAAGGCACTGACTACAACCAATACCCTAGCCTAACTATTTTCTGGCTTGGTCTTCAAGATCTGGGCTGCGCACGACTCTTACCGCGTCGGTTACCTAACAACCCAACAGTTACCTGGCCCCATATTCACCCGTATATATCATACACCACATGCATTTGCACATAAACCATATACCATATACCTGGTCTGACTCTTTTGGAATTTGTGCAACTATGCAGTCCAAGTCGTTTGCACATAGGTTGGAAATGCATGTGATTTGAAAATATCCATTTAGATATATTATGATCTTATCTAGCTCATGGTTAGAAAACTGGCATTGGATGCATCCGAACCAAAGGGAGTGACAGTATACCTTACATGGGCGAGGCCTTCTGAGGCTACAAAAATTAGCATTCTGTGGATTTTTCACCGATCTAATTGGAACTGGGTTTAGACCCTCTTTCACCACCAGATATTCATGAATAAGACCAACATGCTTGAGGGGCATATGTATTGGCTCTTGCACGACTTTGAGGAAAATGCCCATGATCTTGCCATAAATGGTGGTTGTTTGTATGTTTATCAGAAGACTAAGTACTCATGGTTAGATTTGGACTTCCAGCCAGAAGACCCTTTCTTGCCATTCGCTGGATATACTTGTATGAGCCATCATCTCTTTTCTACCTGCCATCAGAAGTGCTGGTTCCAGTGGTTCCCAGTGCCTCAGACATTTACAGCTTCTTTGGTGACTTCTTGATGATTTTTTGGCTGTGGACCATCCCAGATGTTCCCTTCTGCTATATCTCCTGTAGTTTTTCCGAGACTGCCAGCTTGTGCATTCATTGCAATTACTGGACCTTCAGCATCTGCCTTATGTACAGCGGGGGTCATAGGCTCTCTTTGTTCCCTAGCTTCCAAAGCTTGAGATCCAGTAGCTGGTGCAGATGTTTCAAGCTGTGACATGTCATAATTCCTTAGGTTCTTGATTTGGTGAGACAATATACCTGCTTTAAAACCTCTCTATCCAAATCCATTTTATGTTTCTGATGATTCTTGTATGATGTCACCACAGTTTGGGTTCTTCTATGTTCTTGTGTATGCAAAAAGATTAGACCTGTGGAACAAAGTCTACAAAGTTGACAGCCAACACGTGTTCATTTTTTTTTCTCCAGTTTGATTTCTACATTATTTTTCGCATAGATATTTTGTCCATGATTCTTATTCTTTTATATAGTGTACGTAGTTTCTGTTATAACTTTAGTGTTATCCGTTCCATACCAAATTCATTGCACCATGTTTCAACTTCAACTCTTGATTGCAGTTTGTATTTTAGTGTCCATTGCCCTTAAACATCTGTATTTTTCTTGCAGTTTTTTTTGCTGCATGCTAAGCAGGACCTACATGGTTTGGGTTATGATCCGTTTAGGCATGCTCCCGATTTTAAAGGTCAGTATACTACCAACTAATACATATTCTTTATTTTTACCATCTAATGATGAAAATGCTGCTTATTGCTGGAGTTCATTGCATACTTGTCTCTGCAAATTGTGCATGCATCAGATATTGAAGTCCATTTAAAAATAAAAGGAAATATCACTTATAATTTTATTCTATGATACACGTGTTTGTTAAATAAAGTTGACTTCTCAATGACACTTTGTACATTTCAGAAAGGAAAAGGTTGCAGATGTCTAAGCATAGCGAAGTTGGTAATAGAAAATCCATTTGTACCAGAGATAGTCTCTTTTCTTCTAACTGTAAGTTCTTTTAATCCGCTGAATTGTTGCATTTATGATGCTTGTAATTCTAAGTTATCATATTCCACTAGTTATCATTATATTTTTGGAATATTTTTTGATGTGTTTAATTATGTTTGTCAGCTGGGAGATTGGCTTCTGGTATTGGCATTGGAGTACTTGAGGAACTGGATATAGAAGATGAAGATATTTATGCTTCTGGTTAGCATCATTCTCATTTCATGTGTCTTCTGTTTTTTGTGTTTAACTGAAATGTTCCAGAAACTAGTGTAATATGCTAGTACATTGTGTAAGGTATTTTTTTGTCGTTTTGTATTATGCTAGTACTACATGTGGCATGTTGTCATTGTCATATTGGTGTGACTGACTTTTCTTAAATGCTCACACGTAGTTGTGATATGTACAATGTGGTATATGTGTAGTTATCCATTTGTGGTAAGGGCATAATGATAGTCCAGCCTGACTTGATATTGATGTGACTGGACATTCTATCAAGTTTTGGCACCTCTTTCAACTGCTGTGTAACTCCTTTCGCTCTCTTCTCTCTCTTCAATGTGGGATCCAAGTGCAGGCTGAAATAATCAATTCCTTATTATTCTCTTTTCTTTTTATTTT
Organism: Nuphar pumila; assembly: GCF_984573655.1. NCBI lineage: Eukaryota > Viridiplantae > Streptophyta > Magnoliopsida > Nymphaeales > Nymphaeaceae > Nuphar > Nuphar pumila. The sequence goes on along the minus strand of NC_143251.1, from coordinate 147,588,168 downwards.
TTTTATCATTAAAATCTTTCTCGAACCCTTTTCCATCTCTTTCCTTTGATCTTGCATCCATCTCTCTTTTCTGATTCATTTTTATCTTTCTTTCTATCTTTTGAACATATAAATTTTAATAAGCATTTCAACTGTGAGAAGGTGAAGATCGAAGCTGGAACCATCATTTCTGTGGGAAAAAAAATCCAAGTTCCAGATATTATGATAAAGCCCCCTTATGCATGGCATATCATGATCAAAGGCAAACTCTCCGTAGTTTCTATGTTGGATTTGAGAGGTTTATGAGGTTTCACCTTTTGGGTTATTTTCATCATTTAATATTATGCTGGTATTGCAATGGATTGGTGTTGTATTGTCATGGTGGCATGACTGTAATTTGTACATGTTCAGATATAGTATGGTCCCTTATAATGGCAAAACTGTAATTCAGCCCAGCCCCTAATTTCCCTGGTAATATGTGAAGAGGACCTTCAGTTCCAGTTTTTAGGTCCGTCTTTTAGCAGTCGTGTTCTTTTTCTTCTCGCCTTGTCAATGTAGGTTTCAAGTTCACTGTTGATGCTAAGAAAACTAGGCATTGAAAGAGGGTTTGTATGTGCAAACTTGTTGGGTGACAAATGGTAGATGATAGATTTGCGCTTGCTTTAGCATATCTTTGTTGACATGACATATGCACATAATAGACTAAGCAGTGTTTTGCTGTTTGGATTGAGCATCATTATGAACAAAATATTAAATTTGGAAGATCAAAATTATTATTACAGGTGCTATATATCGTTGTTATCTTTAATAAGGTAAAAGGAGTAAAAAAAGTTTTAAAGGCTATGCAAATATGACTAGGAAGGGGCAGAATAGCTTATTTTTCCTATTTTAACTGCAAATCATTTCATTCACATAAAATTCATGCTTTGGGAATCTTTCACTTTCCTCTTCTGTCTTGTTTCTCTCTTCTTGATGGTTTGGAGGCAAATAGTTGAAATAGCATCTTAACAGTACATCTTGTTTCCCTGGCTTAATCATTTTCTTTTATACATAGATTTGAATGTTCATTCTGTGCTCTGCCTCATTAATTTCTTCCAGGATTTGATGTTGAAGAGACTCATTATGAAGAAATTGATGAGTCTTCAAGACTGATCCAGGGAAACCAGCAACCACTGTGCATGAAAGAATATGGTAGTCTGCCTGGTTTTAGAGTTGCATCAGTTTCTGACTATCATCCTGAAAGGTAAACTCATTTCTGGTTGCAATTCCAATTAAACCATTTGAATATACCCTTTCATAGCCGACAGAATGAGTTAATTTATTTCATTATAAAAAATAAAACACAAGCCTCCTTAAATAAATCATTACCTTGTCACTTATCAGATTGAAGCCTCCTGTTATCCCATCTGACTTTGAACCTCATCACAAGTTTCCTTGTCCTTTGGAGATTGAAATGTGCTCGACAGAGCCTCATCCTCCTGAGGTACCTCCTCCAGAAGACAGTGATTTACGCATTATGATTGAAGGGCTGGCTAAATTTGTTGCACGGTGTGGAAAAGCATTTGAAGATATATCTAAGGAAAAGTATAGCAATAAACCATTGTTTTGTTTTCTTAATGGAGGAAATGGCCATGACTTTTACATGAGAAAGCTTTGGGAGGAAAGAAGAAAGCATGCTGCTACAAGTCATTTTTTGGATACTAAAGCCAGTCAAGATTCATGGCATATGGCAGCAGAGAGACGTGGAAAGTTATTGGGTGAGAAACCTCTGGAAAGAAGCTTTAGGGACCCTACTTCAGCCTCGGTTTCTGTTGAAACTGTTCATTTTCATTCTGCTCTTTCGGATACATTTACAGAAGCTGCAAGTATGGTGAGCGATTCTTATTTTCCGTTTGGCTAGACTAAATTCTCAGTAGAGATGTCTTTATCTTTTTTCTCTTCCATTGTTGTCTTGAGAAAATTGACACATCAGTACATAAATCAATCTTGTAGCTTGAAGCGGCACAGTCTGCAAAGCCTTTCAAAGAAGATCCTGCAAAACAAGAAAGATTTGAACAGTTCCTCAAGGACAAGTACCAAGGTGGGCTCCGGTCGACACATTCAGGAGGAACTAGTAGTATGACAGAGACTGATCGAGCTTATGAAAGGTTGGATTTTGAGGCTGCTGCAGAAAATATGGAAAAAGGAAAATGGAGCATGAAGACCTCTGTTGTATCTCATGAGAAACTAGTCGAGTTTCCAGTGAATTTTACATCTGGTGCTTCAGACAAAGCAGATGCCTTGGTAGGTTTAAATATTACCCTACTAATCATATGTATACGTGCATTTTTAATTCATTCAGGATTAGATGTGACTGTTTGAATTTGTGTAATGAGCAGAAAATTCACCTTGAAGAGAAGGAATCAAAGAAAATTTATCCCCAGAGGATGGAATATCAATGGCGACCTTCACAAATTCTATGCAAGCGGTTTGACATTCCTGATTCATTCATTGGAAAGGTACTAGCAAGGAACTTTTGTGCAACTTCAATGCTTACAATGTTTTTTATTGCATGCAACAGCAGCAAAATCTATCTTTAGCGACCCTGGATTTTGTAGAATTTGCACATTGGAAATTTATTCCAGCTTCATTATGATGGGTTTCTTAAGAAACATGTGAATAGACTTTCTCCACATGTTTTTTAATGTTGAAAATTGATGTACTTTGGAACAACTCTTGAATACAGGTAGGTTTTACGAGTGCATAAAGTACATAGAGGATGATTATCATTATATGGGATGGGAATATCTTGATGGGATTATTTCATTACCTTATGTTTGCCCAATACATCAGCTTGCTGACGTCTTTATTAAAGCGCAACCTACTGATCAGTTTCACACTCTTGATCCCAAACTTGTGATGGCTCCTGTATCAACATCTCGAGTTTGAGAGGGGAAGTGAAAATGAGTAGTAGGGAGATGTAATTTTTCTGTTTGTTATGCACATAGTTGAAATCATGTGATAATGTGATAAATAGGCTTCTCTTACATGACTATTTATGAGATTTGTAAAGCTAATTATAAGGAAATGCCCCACCATAGCAATTTCTGTACTCACCTTTGTATTACATGTTCTTTCTGTCTTACTCTCCTTTTTATCAAGGTTTATTAGAGTATTATACTAGGAGGATTATAAAAATAAACAATTATATATATCTATTTATTTATATGAGAGAGAGGCTCCTTCTCACAAATTAGAGATGGATCAATTAGTTCCAATGTTGTAGGTGTTTCATCCTTCATCTGAACCTGCAATGTCTTTATTATTGCTTGTCATGTATAAAACTTGCTTACAATTGAAAAAAGTGAATTTTTAATTTAGAAATTTTGGTGCAATATAAGCTGTTGATTTTTGTACTCTTTTAAAAATGTCTAACTATAGATGATCTCTAATCAAGCATGCTTCCTTATCAAATTAAAACTATAGATATTACAATTGTAGGGTCTGATTTACAAAAATATTTGGTCCATTCCTAAACTTGTTAGGAGGGATCTTTGAAGTGAAACAAGAAGTGCACAATCACAATGCCAACAAAGGGCTACACAAGTGCACAATCACAATATAGTCTCTAATGGACCGAATACCATCTCACAAAATAGATAACAAACTTCACAAGAACACAATGTTAAATAAATGTTTTTTGTATTCATACAAATATGCTCAAAAAGCATACTTAAATACTTTACAAGAGGCTCTATATATAGAGCATAACATACAACAAAAAGGACTGAGAAGGGAGGCAGTCCAACGACTGGTTGCTTCCCAGCAGTCCAAAAATAGTTTAAATAAAAAACAAAAAGAAATAAAAAAACAAAATGGACAATGCAGTTCCTATTGGATTGTGTTTATTACAATATACATAATGACCAAAATACCCCTGATATTATATATATATATATATTTATACAATATATGTATATCAGGTGTATATATACTTATACAATGTATTTTAACATTCACTCAAACTTACTATAACGCCCCAAAATTTTAAACTTGTAGACCTTTGAAAATACTAGAAAACCTTTTATTTTCAAAGTTTTTATTTTAAAGAATCAGCGGAAACAATTTTTTTGAAAAGAAAGGCAAGTTGACAACTTTGGGCGCGTTAGCATAAAAAACCATCATCATCAACAAAAGCAATTTAGTAAGACAATATTAAAGATAAACTTTCAGTTTATACAAAACTAGGGTTTCCCCTTAGACAAAAACCCAAAACTAAAACAGGTAACTAGGACGCAAACTGTAAATAGAAAGAGTGAGATCTCGAGCCATCTCACATCTCGCCATCAGTCGTATGATAAACTTAATCGTCATCTGCGCCCATAAAAACTGGTAGGTGCACAAGTAATACAATATAGAACAAAATTAAGCAATTCATGTTATTCTAACATGATAAGTAATTTTAATAAGCAATAAGCTATAATTAGCATGAGCAGTTGATCACGCAGACAATAAGCTATCTCTAACATGAGCAATTTATTATGGAAGCAAATAGACAGTTAACTAACACAAGATAAGCAATTAATTAACACAAAAGGCTCGATCAACAAATATTGTGAATAAGATAACTTTGTTTCTATATTAATTGGCTTGTGGGTACGCACAAACGTGAAACGTAGAAACAATTGAGACTGATCCGGGGATTTATTATATCATGTATTTTTGATACCCCTGATAGCTAGTTGAGTCTGCTCTTAAGGGGACGGTCGGTGACCAAGAGAGGATTCTCCAAAGGCATTCGTGGCAACAGATGCATCCTACTGCAAAAGTCCATGGGATCTACCACCTAAAATAATTTCTGGTAGTCCCGTCCCCTAACTCCGATGACTTGGGACACCGAGTCATTTGCTCGAGGGGTGGTTGTTAACAACCTATTTATCAAAGTTTTTGTACCAATCTATCCTCTCCCTTGACAGAAACAAAAGGCGATTGGGTGCGTCAGGTTTTACTTAACTGACGACCTATTCTATATGCTCTGGTCTTTTAGACTCACTCGAGCATCTTGCCTGTGAAGGCGATCATCACCATTTATGTGATTTCAACAAAGTGCCTATTGCACGTTTCGAGGTTACTGCAAAGTTCTCATCCTACTCATCGTAGTACAAACATGCCGTACCTGTCTAAAAGTATGACTACAATGAGAGAGGTATGAGTTTCTCAAAAGAAAACCCAACACAAAGTTTCACAAAGACATGATGTAAATAACTCATTTTGGCATGTTTAGTCTTTTGAAGCAGCGATACAACTTGCATGATATAAGATCGCCATGGATTTGAAACACCTCTCCCAAATGCACTGACTTGGGGAAAACTAGTTGCAAATTTCGCAACTCACAACACTTTCAATTCTTTGCTTTACAAGATTGCATACTCGAGAAGCCGAAATCAGTGCAAGGAATCCTCTTCTTGAGGTTGTAGTGTTCATACGCAAATTCACGTCTTCTAGAAAAAAAGCGAAAATGGCATATGCTCTTGCGCGCCCTACAAGGTTATATTTATGTAATCACATGTATCAAAATGCAAGCCTGTGAACTTAGCGCGACAACAAGGTAAAGACAGAAGCAGTAAATGCGAAAGCAAAAACCTGTGCACTAAAGCGTGGTGGCAAAGTAAAGACAGGAACAATAAATACGAAAGCAAAAGCCTGTGGTCTATGTCACACGGACTCGACTTCAAGGTCAACGCACTCGCGTCGACATGCACCAAAAATTTTCTGGGCTACAGAATTAAAAAAAAAAATTCTTGGGGAACACCCCCCATCCTGTAAGGAAAAAAACCCTGAATCAGGCTTCACAACTCATCACCTGTCCCCTAATGGGCACAACTTTGACTGAGTCTTATATATATATATATATATATAGCCGAGTCCCCGCACCCATGTGACATAGCCGTGTCCAAAAAATTTTGAAATTGCGCCACACCCGCACCCATGTGACATAGCCTGTGGCTAAAGCGCGGCGACAAAGTAAAGACATGAACAATAAATGCGAAAGCAAAAGCCTGTGCACTAAAGTGCGGTGGCAAAGTAAAGATATAAAACAGTAAATGATAGAAAGGAAAGAGATAACGATCGCGAAACCGCGTCCTTGAGTTAAAAGCGTATATATATATATTTGTCATTTTAGTTTTAGTTGCTTAATTTTAATTCGTCCATTGTCCTTTTTGCGTAATTTTCCCCTATCTTGGGGAGTCTCGTGGTTGCGAATGCCTTCGAGTGTAAGTGACGAAGGACTCGAGCCTCAGGGCGTGAGTGGGATCTGTTCCACGAGCTGCAAAATACCAACCAGGTGAATACTTATACAGATGCTCGGAAACAAGAAGGGGGTCGAAACCCCGAATAGGATAGGGTTGCACTAGGGTCACCATAGGCAAAACCTGACCCCGAATCAATATGTGCCGAACAGGGAGAAGGAGGGGACTGAGCTCCCTCGGACGAGTGAGCTCGCTAGGCCCCTACTTGAAACATAAAGGGGGCGGGGTGGGGTCAGCCACCAGGCTTCACCCGCCCCCTCCTGCAAGCACAACGGGGCTTCGCCCTTGCCTGCCGGAAGCAAATAGGCGACAAGGGCGTCACCCCTGACTGCCGGCCGAAAAAACAGAAGATGAGAGACTAAGAGAGAGACGTTACCCGCAAGGTGAAAGGGGGCGGGGAGGGTCGTCGTTGACGAAACAAAGGGATAGCATTGGGGCTGATGACACCATGTGGCCGATAAAACAAGAGAGGGCTCAGGGGTTTGTCGGCATCGGTTGCCGGAACATGAGCAGGTGATTGAGGGAGATGGCGAGCGACATAGTGATGGGGTCGCCAGTGTCCGCAGCGAGCAAGTGACACAGGGGAGAGGGGAAGGCAAGCGGGGGAGGTGCTCGCCGGAAAGGGTGGTCGGATGAGGGGTGGGATTGTCGGCGTGGGGCTCTGGCGAACTGAAGAGGACGAAGGAGAGAGGGGACGAGAGCGAGTTGGGTGAAGAGAGCAGGGGGGAAAGACCGAAAGAGGGTTTCTCGAATGAGAAACCCTCGCCCCCTGCGTGCTTTAAATATGCACAGGGGGGTGCGCGGGTGAGGTTCTCGGGTATGGATCCAGATCTGACCAGGGTTCGATGCACGAGCCTTACATCCTACCCTTAAAATAATTTCGTTCATGAAATTTTTATTGAATTCATCGTCCAAAGTACAAGTCGTCTCATCGATCTGGTCCAAAATCTCGAACGGTCTAACAAATCTAGTTCTCAGCTTCCCCTTTTTTTCGAATCGAAAAACGCTCTTCGTTGGAGATACCTTGACAAAAACCATATCTCCAGTCGAGAATGTGAGTTCTCGACGACGTCGATCGCTGTAACTCTTTTGCCGACTCTGAGCAGTGCGGAGTCGCTCCCAAATCAATTGTACTTGCCGAGTATAGTGCTGAAGCACTATCAGTGAATCCAGTTTTCGTATGCCGACCTCGTCCCAGTAGACACATAATCAATAAGGTCTCCCGTACAACGCCTCGTAAGGGGCCATCCCAATGCTAGCGTGGTAGCTATTATTATACACGAATTTCGCCAGACTGGTATGAGAATCCCATTCTCCCTTCCAGTCCATTATTCAAGCCCGCAACATGTCCTCCAAGGTCTGAATGGTGCGTTCAGACTGCTTGTCAGTCTGAGGGTAAAAGACAATATTGAACTTTAACTTTGTGCCCAAAGCTAACTGAAGCTTCCCCCAGAACCTCGAGGTGAATCTCGGATCGGGATTAGAAATAATAGAGACCGAAACACCAGGTAGTCTCACGATCTCTCTGACATAGAGGTCTGCCAAACTGTCCAGTGACTGACTGAGACGAATAGGCAGGAAATGAGCCGATTTAGTGAGTCTATCAACGATCACCCAAATCACATCATGCTTCCTCCGTGTCCTTGGCAGACCAACAATGAAGTTCATAGTGATGTCCTCCCACTTTTATTATGGGTTTTTCATCTATTGCATTACTCCGTCGCGCTTCTAGTGCTCGATCTTAATATGCTGGCAGGTCAAACACTTCGAGACATACTCAGACACGTCTCGCTTCATTCCGCTCCACTAATATCTCCGTTGTAGGTCCTTGAACATTTTCGTGCCTCAAGGGTGGATAGTGTATCTGGACTTATGAGCCTCTGCTAGAATTTCGTCTCTCAAAACAGGGTCATCTGGGACCCAAATGTGATCCTTTAGCCAAAGGAAGTATCACCTTGCTGTGCTTGAGCTTTCAACTTTTCGTAGCACACATCGACTTTTTGCCCTGCCACGATTCTGGCAAGCAGCTCAGGTTGAACTACCAGGTTCGACAAATTGATCGAACCTTGCAATGGGGTGAACGGTTTAAGGAAATTAGATCTTCTATCATCTTCCATCCCGTGGATAACAAGTTGACAAAAAAGTGTCGACGTCTTGCAACTGAAGGCATCAACCATTAGGCTCGCCTTTTCTGAGTGGTAGGAGAGGGTGAAGTCGTAATCTTTGACGAATTCTAGCCAACGTCGCTGCTTCATGTTCTACTATTTTTGAGAGAATAGGTACTTGAGACTCTTATGATCTGTAAAGGCCTAGAATTGTTCTCCGTATAAGTAATGTCGCCATTATCTTCAACGCGAAAACTACCGCAGCTAACTCCAAATCATGAGTTGGATAATTCTTTTCATGAATCTTGAGTTAATGCGAGTCTTACGCAATTACTTTTTCGTTCTGCATTAGTACACCACTTAAGCCTGACCCTGAGGCGTCGGTGTAGATCACGAACCCGCCTTGACCTGAAGGTAAGGCCAAAATAGTAGTGGTAAGTTGCTCCTTCAGCATTTGGAGACTACCCTCACACTTATCGTCCCATACGAACTTGGCATTTTTCTTCAACAACTTAGTCATAGGTAGAGCGATCTTGGAAAAGTCCTAGATAAACCTTCGTTAATATCTAGCTAGTCTAAGAAAACTCCTGATGTCATGAACGTTCCTCGGTTGCTGCCAATTCAGTACAACCTCTACCTTTGCAAGATCCACAAACACTCCTTCGTTGGAAATAACGTGTCCCAAAAACATAACCTCCTCGAGCCAAAACTCGCATTTGGAAAACTTGGCGAAAAAGCGTTCATTTCGCAAGGTTTCTAAGACGATGCTCAAGTGTTCACGATGTTGCTCCCGACTTTTTGAATATACCAGGATGTTATCAATGAACACGATCACGAAGATGTCCAAATATGGCTTGAACACCCTATTTATTAGGTCCATGAACGCTGCAGGGGCGTTGGTGAGTCCGAAGGGCATGACGGTAAACTCATAATTCCATATCAGGTCTGAAAGGCCGTCTTGGAGATATCTCCCTTAATCCTGAGTTGATGGTACCTAGATCAAAGGTCGATCTTCGAAAAGATTTTGGCCTTCTGCAACTGGTCGAACAGATCCTCGATGAGCGAGAACGGGTACTTATTCTTTATTATGGCCTGGTTGAGCATTCAATAGTCGATGCACAACTACAATGATCCGTCTTTCTTTTTCACGAACAAAACAGGATCTCCTCAGGGTGAAACACTAAGACGAATAAATCTTTGATCCAACAGTTCCTGTAATTGCTTTTTGAGCTCCTTGAGCTTGACTGACGCCATTCGGTATGGTGCTTTTGAGATCGGTGCGATGCCCAATAGTAATTCAATGTTGAATTCTACCTCACGAGGCGGGGGGAGTCTCGACAACTCTTCCCCGAACACATTCGGAAAATCACAAACCACATCTAGATCTTTGATATGAATAGGCCTCAAATCAGATTGGACGACACTAACCAGGAAGGCAGTGCATCCCTTACGCAAGTAGTCCTGCGCCTTCAGCGATGAGATCAACCGGCTCGCACGGACAGGCTTTGGGAACCCTGAATTTCACTTTCAGAAAACCTGGTGGAAACAAAACAATTTTGCTATCTCGTCTAAAGACCTTGGCGTGATATCTTTGCAACCAATCCATGCCTAAGATAACATCAAATTTCGTTATATCAAGCAGGATGACACAGGTTGGCAAATGCCGGTTTGCGAGGACTACGTCCAAATCTGGTACGTAGGTAGCACAAATCGTGTTTTTTCGAATCAGTTGTACATGTCTAGGGCATTGCTCATGTTTTTTACAGGTAAATGCAGTTATTCAACAAAATTTTACATAAATAAATGAATGCGTGACACCACAATAAAAAAGTACGAAGGCTGCTTGGTTAGCAACCATGGTTGTACCTTGCACGAGCTCCCCTTTTGTCAATTGCTCGACCGTGGCGGCGTAAACTCGCCCTGGTGCCTTCTTCTGTCCTCTAGACTACAATTGTTGTTGTTGTTGTCGCTGCTGCTGAGGTGGTCGAGGGAGCTAGGGCACACCGCCCTTCCGCCTGAGGTTGTCGGCCTCCTTTTTGCGGCACTCACGAATATAGTGGCCCATCTTACCATAATACAGGCAACCACCTGTGTCCTATGTCACAGGGACTCGGCAAAACATATGCTGCACCCGCGTCGACACGATGCGGGTGCGGCACCGGGTGCGCTCAACACGACCCTGGGTGCGGTCAACGCACCCAGGGTCATTTTTGTCCACGATTTGGGCGTAAAAAATTTTTTTTTTCCCCGATGAAAAGGAGGATTAGGGCCGAGCCCCCTCGCTCTCTTGTTGGGTTGGCAGGGGAGGGGCTGAGCCCCCCCTTCTCCCTGTGTTTTCGAATTGATTTGAAAATTGCAATGTATTTTTTTTTGTGTTTTCAGGATAAAAATGACGGACAAATGGAAAGGACTTGCGTCATCCTCATCCCAACATGCGAGTTCTGCTGCTAGTTTTGCTGATAGTTGTAGTGGGATTGATGATGTGAGGCCACTATGGGTACATGTAGATAAACTCGCAAAAACTGGAGAAGGAGGTGGTGGAAACAAGAGATTTCGATGCAAGCTCTGCGAAAGAGATTTTGTTGGGTCTTACACAAGAGTGAAGGCTCATTTGTTGAAGATACCAGGACATGGCATTTCAGCTTGCAGAAAAGTTGATGAGGCAATGCGAAGACAATACAAGAAAATACAAGAAGAATATGAGAAGAGAAAGGCAATGGCCGATTCTTCTGCAGTCAATGTGCCATTTGCAAGCCACCAAGAAGATGCTGAAAAAAAAAGAAAAGTCAATGTAGGAGGTAGAGGAACGATACAAGCAGCATTCAATACATATGGAAGAGAAGAATTGGATAGAAAAGTTGAGAGGTATTTTTATTCTGGTTCACTCCCATTTAATGCGGCTAGAAATCCTTATTGGAAGGATTTAGTAACATCCTTGGCAAATTGTAATTTGAGTGGTTATGTGCCTCCAAGTTCAGAAAAAATACGAACCACACTTCTTGGAGAAGAGAGGGCAAATGTGGAGAGGTTGCTAGAAATTAAAAAATATTCATGGGAGCAAAATGGAGTTTCCATTGTGTCTGATGGATGGACAGATATTCAAAGGCGTCCATTAATCAATTTTATTGCTTGTTCGCTTAGTGGCCCAATATTCTTGAAAGCAGTTGATGCATCTGGGGAATATAAAAATGCAGAGTATTTGAAGGGATTGTTTATAGAAGTGATAAAAGAAGTGGGTGATCAGAAAGTGGTACAAATTATTACAGACAACGCTCCAGTTTGTAAAAGTGCAGCGTTGAGTTTGGAGAGTGAGTACCCTCATATTTTTTGGACTCCCTGTGTAGCACACAACTTAAATCTAGCCCTAAAGAGCATATGCAACCCCAAAGAAGAAGAAAATTCACAAGCATATGCTTTATGTTCATGGATTGAAGATTTAGAAAGAAATGTCAAAAGCATTAAGAATTTTGTTGTTAACCACCATCGTGCTAATGCTATATTTAATAGGCATTCTGATTTGAAATTGTTGAAGGTCGCTGAAACACGTTTTGCGTCCATCATTGTGATGATGAAGAGGATTAAAAGAGTGAAGAATGCTTTGATTAACATGGTGACTGATGAAAATTGGTCATTCTATCGTGTTGATGATGATATGAAGGCTCAAGAAATTAAGAAATTCATTCTTGATGATGAGTTTTGGGACAGAGTGGTATACTTCCTTCAATTTACGCAACCTATTTGGAAAATGTTAAGAGAAGTTGATAAGGATGAGCCCATGCTTCACAGAGTTTATGAAATGTGGGATAATATGATTGAAAAAATACAAACTATAATTTTCATGCATGAAGGAAAAAATCCTGCATTGGATGATTCAGATTTTTTTAATCATATTCATTCAATTTTAGTCAGAAGATGGGATAAGAGCAACACTCATTTGCATTGCATGACACATTCTCTTAATCCAAAATATTATGCAAATAAGTGGCTTGCTGGTGGTATTTGTCGTGTCCCTGCAAATTTAGACCCAGAGCTATCAAGACATAGAAATATGTGTATGACAAGACTTTTTCCAGAAGCATATCTTCTACATCAAGTCACACAAGAGTTTGGAAAATTTTCATCTTCGAGATTATATGCACCAGCATTATTCGCGAGAGAAGAAGATAATATAGATCCTATCACATGGTGGTCAACATTTGGATCAGAAACACCTCTTCTGCAATGTCTTGCATTAAGATTGCTATCGCAGCCTGCTAGTTCATCTTGTTGTGAATGAAATTGGAGCACATATTTTCAAATCCACAACATGAAGAGAAACAAACTCACCAGCAAGCGTGCAGAGGATTTAGTATATGTTCATTCAAATCTTTGATTACTTTCGCGAAGTAATGATGAATACAGATACTAATTTGCTCTTTTAGTTATTTGATTATTTCTTAGTTTTCATTTAAATATACTTGTATTGTATTTATCATTTTCAAATTGGGTTTATAATGCAGACAAGGAACATCCAAATTTTGGGATGTAAACCCAGAAGAGTGTGACTTCGAGGGAGAACATGAATTCAACGTAACAAACATGGATTTAGCTGAGCCCAGTATTCCTTCTAATGATGCATTTGATGATGAAGAAGAAAATTATTAGCATCAATTACTTCATCAGGATATACTTTGGTATGTAATTTAGTTCTTTTATGCAATACTTATTTGATTGATATTTAGGTCGATTTATGTAATTGCTTTACTTATTTGATTGATAATTTGATATTTAGGTTGATATATTGCATGCATGATGAATCATATTATGAGTTTATGACAATGTTTACTGTTAAATGTTAAACTGTTAAAACTTCAAAATCATATATATATATATATATATATATATATATAATTTTTTTTTTACATTTTTGCCCCTGCCGCACCCCCGCACTTGGGTTTTTTGGAAGTGCCAAATCCCCGCACCCGCACCCGCACCCATGTGACATAGCTTAAAGGCAAGTTGTAAACCAGGGATGTGAATGTGTCTTATTCATGTAAACCACATATTATGCTGAGTTAAAAATGTTAATACCTGGCTGTTTTCTTATGCATAAGTCTACCTGGTATTGAAGTGTGTCTACATGTGAATGGTTACATGAGTGTTCACATAGTTATTTTCAGTGGGTATTGCAGGAAAGCATGCATACAAATACTAAATGAAATCATGCATTTGACATGAATATGCGAATCAAATCAATGGCATGCTTATGAATATTTCTATGGCATACACATGATACATGTTTGCATTTCTGAATGTGCATATAAATTTACAGAATGTGTGGTGTGCATGTATTTTGGTTCCTGAGACAGGTCAAGATTTGGAATTATGTATATGCTTTGACTCGATGTTGATGTGCTTAAGCATCATACTATATGAAGTTTGTTTCAAATGCATGTGCATACATGCATTGTTGTGTGTTTCAGATGTACATAAATGCATGAGTTGTTCACTTGTCCCAATTGAGATGATTCATAAGTGAATGCATGCATGTGGAATAATTTCGTAAAGGTACATGCACATGAATGGCGAACACATGCATATGAATGTTACATATGCACAAGGTTAAATTGACATATAAATATGCATTTCGAAGCATGTTGACATCATTGCATACATTGCAAGTTATGGTTTTTGCGTATGATGCATCGATGGTCTAAATGAATCATCACAGGCCTGGAGAGCCTTGAGCTTTGGTTTGATCTTTCTTTAATTGTTTAAATGCATCATAAAAATCATATTTATTTTTATTGCACTATATTGCATTGTTCTGGTTGTCCTCACGGACGGGAATCTCGTGATGGTTCTCGCAGGAATGGATGCGAGATTTTGCCTTTACTTTTGCATACTGAATTACAAACCTCAATAATTGGCTTTTAATAAGAGATAATAATTAAAAACAGTGTAATATACGTTCTGGGATCTCCCTTCTGGAGAATGGAGATCCTAGAGATTCGGTCTTTGGGAGACTGTCAGGATACAAAAACTCCGTGGGCTTTATTTTGTCCCCTGAACCCGATATTGAGGTTCTTTCTCTTGACCACAGTTTTAGGGAGAGTCCACCATTTGACTTGGGGGTGGTGTGTTCGACACAACTATTGTTGTGGTACCAAAGAAGTGACACTTGTGGGCGTGGGGTGTCCCTTGTGTCCTTGACATTAGATGTGGAGGTGTAATGTTTCGAAGGTGATTTGGTTGATGGCTAAGCTTGAGACCTAGTAAATAAATTACAACTTGTGTGCTAAGCTACCCTGAGAACCTAACTTGACCTCGGGGATTTTACCCGTTTGTGTATCCGCGGACAACGATAATTAAAAAGAAGAACTTAAATTGTATGCATTTAATAGGGCATGCATATGGAAATAGAAACTTTAATAAAAGATAATGAAATATTCATGCATTGCACATAAATTATGTATATTCCTGGTGAGCATTAAAACATACATATTTTACCTGTTCCCTTAATCGTTACATGATGGTGAATGCATGAAGTTTAATTTCTAATGCATGCTAAATGTCCTGCTTATTTAAATTGTGATCCATGCTATTGCTTAATGATTCTTCATGCTTAGAAATTATTCTCTGTTGCATGGATGCTTAATTGAAATTATGAAGTTGTCATAATTGCTTTCCTCTAAATGATTGCATGAAACCTAATTGTATTTGTTATGCTCACTTGTTTCATTAGAAGTAATCGTGCTCAGGATTTCGCTTCTCACACCTTACTTCTATGGTTTTGATCAGTGAAGCGACTGGTTTCTGGAACAGTTACGAGTGTCACATTCTTGTCGAACGGTTCACAAAGGGACAATGTGACTCAATTTTTCGTTATTTACTTTTATGTCATTTAAATAACTTTGATGTGTCTTGCAATTATTGCTTAAACATTCTTTCTTTCAAATAAATGAATAATGGTTTGGTTTGGTATGGATGATAAGTATAAGCTCTATTGTGGTGTGTTTGGTTATCCAATTGGGAATGAAAATCTAGAGGCCCCGGGTCTCTAGGAAGATTTCCGCAATAGTTTTAAAAAAAAAAATCGCATTTTTACGGGGTATGAGTTGGGGTCGTTACATCCTGGGTGACCCTTATGCCTTGGTCGTTAGGGTGGCAAGGGCCCTCTGCCTGCCTCTTGTTTAGGCAGGTCGACAAGGGTCGAGTCCCTACCACCTCCCTTTTTCTTCTTCTTGGTAGGTTGGCAAGGGTTGAGCCCTTGCCACCTCCCTGAGTTCGAGAACGACGGCAGGGGTCGAGCCCTGTCGTTGTCTCCCTTTTTTTTTCTCGTTGGGTGGGAAGGGGCCGAGCCCCTGCCACCTCCCTGTGTTCGAATGTATTGGCAGGGGCCAGCCCCTACCGTCTCCGTAAGTTCTGGTCGGTCGGTAGGGGCCAAGCCCCTGCCACCACCTTGGGCTTTTCGGGTGAGTCGACAGGGTTGAGCCTAGCCCTGTCGCCTCCCTGTTTGACTGCGTAGGTTGGCAGGGACTAAGTCGGCCCCTGCCACCTCCTCGATCATCCGTGGAGCATTGGTGGCTCAATCCCCCCGTCTCCCTGTTTCAGCACCTGTTCCCTCTGTTGCAGGGGAGAGGCTGAGCCCCCTTGCGATCTGGTTGGCGGGGAGTGGTCGAGCCCTCCCCGTTCCCCTCCTCTCTTTGCTTTTGTCGGGCAGACAGGGGCCCGACCCCTGTCTCTGCTCCTTTCTAGCAGTCAAGGGGCGGAGCCCCTGCCTCTGTGCTCTTCCGCAGGGCTGGCAAGGGGTCAAGCCACTTACCCCCCTCTCTGTTGTTCGGGCATTCAGGGAGCAAGGCTCCCTGCCTCTACCCCTACCTGCCATCTTCTGCCAGCAAGGCTCTTACAAGAGAGCCTTTGCTGTTTCAGCAGACTGGGAGCCGAGGGCTCCCTGCTTTTGCTGCTTGTCTACAGGGTGTTGAGGTCCCTACCTAGCCACGTATCGGGGTCCGGTTCAGCGACCATTACGAGTCTCACCGGACCTGCTTGTTTTTTACCATGTCATACTGACGCTCTTACACTCGCAGGTTGCACGATGGAGTCGGCTCACTCTCCGTAGCTTGAACCCATGCTTACCTACGCCGCAAGCATATGAGGACCCGCAACCTCTCAAGGTAGAGGATTCTTGCGTAAAGGGACAATAAGGAAAGGTAATTAAAAATGAAAGAGGAAGATGATATACGTATATGTATAAAATATATATATATATGTCTTTTAACTCAAGGACGCGGTTTCACTATCCTTGTCATCTTTACTTTTCTTGCACTTTCCTTTTTTGTTGCCACCGCGCTATATGTGCTCAGACTTTTAATTCCTGTCTTTACATTTTATGTCTTTTAATTTAAGGACGCAGTTTCACGATCTTTGTCCTCTTTACTTTTCTGCTACCTCGCGATTTATGCTTCATGGCTTTTTACTTGTTTTTACTTTATCGTCGCGCTTTATGTGCCCAGGCTTCTGTTTCGCATTTACTTTCTGTACTTTCCTTTCTGTTGCCCCGCGCTTTATGCCCCAAGGCTTTCCGTTTTGCCCTTGTTGTATTTTAAGTTATTGATTCTCTTTTGCCTTGAGTATCACTTGCTTGCATATTTATCTAGCCGAGGTACAAATTCATACCTCTTGTGCTGCCTTGTGTTTTCACTTGCTTGCGTGTTTGTTTAGCTGAGGTACGGTTTCGTACTTTATGCATTGCTTACGAGGTTTTACGCTCTACACATAGTTTTGCACTTTGGGGATCGATCATACTTTACCGCTACACTGAAACGTGCAGTGACTAACTCTTTTGTTAGCTTGCACTCACTGAGTGCAGCTTCGAGCATATTTCAACTTGTTCATTTGTCTTAAAAGACACGATGCACACTTATGCACTTGGTTCTCCAAAAAGGATGACTTTTAGGCACCAACCTATTTTTGAAATGTATAGTTTTGTAAAGCAGATTTCGAAAGACCTTTGCAAGATAGCAACTGGATCTCCCAAATCGATGTGTTTGGGAGAAGTGTTTTACAACTTCAATTCCTGTATCCGATACAACTCGGATAACCCTGTTTAAGGGCGTGTGCATGGGATGGGTGAAGTTCTCCTGAAGAACCTGCGCCATCTCCAGACTGGTGTTACATCACCTCTGATGCAAGACCTAGTTTTTGGATTTTCTGGCCAAACTAAGATAGTTGGCACTTTTCCTTTCTTCACGAGATTATTACTGATGGATTTCTTTTGAGAGATCTATGTGAATTTTTTTTTATCTGTACCTGTATTGAGAAAAAGAGAAAAGAGAGGGAGAGAGAGAGAGACGAAGAGAGGAACCCAAAGAGGTGATTGCGGTTGTCACGATTTCTAAAGCGAAATCATGACCTAAAGCTGTATATTTATAACTTACATTACAGAAGTATTGGATCGGGTCTGGTGTATCCAAACCCGAATAAAAGGAGACTATACATGGCTCGGGTCTTAATGTACCCAGACTATACACAAGTATCACATGAATCAGATCGGGTCCTAATGACACTTTTCCACCTTTTTCACCTCCCCTCAAGTTGATCATGGTTATGGACCATGAACAACTTGCCTTTAAGCTATGTCACATGGGTGCGGGTGCGGGTACGGGTACGGGGATTCGGCACTTCCAAAAAACTCGGGTGCGGGGGTGAGGCAGGGGCAAAAATGTAAATATATATATATATATGATTTTGAAGTTTTAACAGTTTAACATTTAACAGTAAACATTGTCATAAACTCATAATATGATTCATCATGCATGCAATATATCAACCTAAATATCAAATTATCAATCAAATAAGTAAAGCAATTACATAAATCGACCTAAATATCAATCAAATAAGTATTGCATAAAAGAACTAAATTACATACCAAAGTATATCCTGATGAAGTAATTGATGCTAATAATTTTCTTCTTCATCATCAAATGCATCATTAGAAGGAATACTGGGCTCAGCTAAATCCATGTTTGTTACGTTGAATTCATGTTCTCCCTCGAAGTCACACTCTTCTGGGTTTACATCCCAAAATTTGGATGTTTCTTGTCTGCATTATAAACCCAATTTGAAAATGATAAATACAATACAAGTATATTTAAATGAAAACTAAGAAATAATCAAATAACTAAAAGAGCAAATTAGTATCTGTATTCATCATTGCTTCGCGAAAGTAATCAAAGATTTGAATGAACATATACTAAATCCTCTGCACGCTTGCTGGTGAGTTTGTTTCTCTTCATGTTGTGGATTTGAAAATATGTGCTCCAATTTCATTCACAACAAGATGAACTAGCAGGCTGCGATAGCAATCTTAATGCAAGACGTTGCAGAAGAGGTGTTTCTGATCCAAATGTTGACCACCATGTGATAGGATCTATATTATCTTCTTCTCTCGCGAATAATGCTGGTGCATATAATCTCGAAGATGAAAATTTTCCAAACTCTTGTGTGACTTGATGTAGAAGATATGCTTCTGGAAAAAGTCTTGTCATACACATATTTCTATGTCTTGATAGCTCTGGGTCTAAATTTGCAGGGACACGACAAATACCACCAGCAAGCCACTTATTTGCATAATATTTTGGATTAAGAGAATGTGTCATGCAATGCAAATGAGTGTTGCTCTTATCCCATCTTCTGACTAAAATTGAATGAATATGATTAAAAAAATCTGAATCATCCAATGCAGGATTTTTTCCTTCATGCATGAAAATTATAGTTTGTATTTTTTCAATCATATTATCCCACATTTCATAAACTCTGTGAAGCATGGGCTCATCCTTATCAACTTCTCTTAACATTTTCCAAATAGGTTGCGTAAATTGAAGGAAGTATACCACTCTGTCCCAAAACTCATCATCAAGAATGAATTTCTTAATTTCTTGAGCCTTCATATCATCATCAACACGATAGAATGACCAATTTTCATCAGTCACCATGTTAATCAAAGCATTCTTCACTCTTTTAATCCTCTTCATCATCACAATGATGGACGCAAAACGTGTTTCAGCGACCTTCAACAATTTCAAATCAGAATGCCTATTAAATATAGCATTAGCACGATGGTGGTTAACAACAAAATTCTTAATGCTTTTGACATTTCTTTCTAAATCTTCAATCCATGAACATAAAGCATATGCTTGTGAATTTTCTTCTTCTTTGGGGTTGCATATGCTCTTTAGGGCTAGATTTAAGTTGTGTGCTACACAGGGAGTCCAAAAAATATGAGGGTACTCACTCTCCAAACTCAACGCTGCACTTTTACAAACTGGAGCGTTGTCTGTAATAATTTGTACCACTTTCTGATCACCCACTTCTTTTATCACTTCTATAAACAATCCCTTCAAATACTCTGCATTTTTATATTCCCCAGATGCATCAACTGCTTTCAAGAATATTGGGCCACTAAGCGAACAAGCAATAAAATTGATTAATGGACGCCTTTGAATATTTGTCCATCCATCAGACACAATGGAAACTCCATTTTGCTCCCATGAATATTTTTTAATTTCTAGCAACCTCTCCACATTTGCCCTCTCTTCTCCAAGAAGTGTGGTTCGTATTTTTTCTGAACTTGGAGGCACATAACCACTCAAATTACAATTTGCCAAGGATGTTACTAAATCCTTTCAATAAGGATTTCTAGCCGCATTAAATGGGAGTGAACCAGAATAAAAATACCTCCCAACTTTTCTATCCAATTCTTTTCTTCCATATGTATTGAATGTTGCTTGTATCGTACCTCTACCTCCTACATTGACTTTTCTTTTTTTTTCAGCATCTTCTTGGTGGCTTGCAAATGGCACATTGACTGCAGAAGAATCGGCCATTGCCTTTCTTTTCTCATATTCTTCTTGTATTTTCTTGTATTGTCTTCGCATTGCCTCATCAACTTTTCTGCAAGCTGAAATGCCATGTCCTGGTATCTTCAACAAATGAGCCTTCACTCTTGTGTAAGACACAACAAAATCTCTTTCGCAGAGCTTGCATCGAAATCTCTTGTTTCCACCACCTCCTTCTCCAGTTTTTGCGAGTTTATCTACATGTACCCATAGCGGCCCCACATCATCAATCCCACTGCAACTATCAGCAAAACTAGCATGTTGGGATGAGGATGACGCAAGTCCTTTCCCTTTGTCCATCATTTTTATCCTGAAAACACAAAAAAAAAATACATTGCAATTTTCAAATCAATTCGAAAACACACGGAGAAGGGGTGGCTCAGCCCCTTCCCTGCCAACCCAACAAGAGAGCGGGAGCGAGGGGGGCTCGGCCCCTCCCCTGCCAACCCAACAAGAGAGCGAGAGCGAGGGGGCTCGGCCCCTCCCCTGCTGAAAACAGAGGGAGCAGAGGGAGGCTCAGCCCCTACCCTGCCGACCCAAAAAAAAAACAGATGGGGGAGGGGCTCGACTCCTCCCCTGTCGATCCAAAAAAAAAAACATATGGGGGAGGGGCTCGATCCCTACCCTGTCGACCCAAAAAAAAAAAAACAGATGGAGGAGGGGCTCGGCCCCTCCCCTGTCGACCCAAAAAAAACAACAGATGGGGGAGGGGCTCGGCCCCTCCCCTGTCGACCCAAAAAAAACAACAGCTGGGGGAGGGGCTCGGCCCCTCCCCTGTCGACCCAAAAAAAACAACACATGGGGGAGGGGCTCGACCTTCCCCTGTCGACCCAAAAAAAACAACACATGGGGGAGGGGCTCGGCCCCTCCCCTGTCGACCCAAAAAAAACAACACGCGGGTGCGGCATATGTTTTGCCGAGTCCCTGTGACATAGCCTTTAAGCATCCAAAAACGATCCTTTGTTAACTCTTTGGTAAATAGGTCTGCAACTTGCCTTTCAGTATTGACGAACTCAGGTTCAATCTCTTTTTCTTCAACTTTCTGTCTCACAAAGTGTTGATCGATCTCAATCTATGTCACATGGGTGCGGGCGCGGGTGCGGGGATTCGACACTTCCAAAAAACCCGGGTGCGGGGGTGCGGCAGGGGAAAAAATGTAATATATATATATATATATATAAAGGGGGTTAGGGAATAGGCGGTTTTTTTTTTCAAATTTTGCAGCTGTCAGCTGCTGTCAGCAGCTGACAGACAGTTGCTGTCAGCAGCTGCTGCAGCTGACCGACAGCTGCTGCAGCTGACAGACAGCTGCTGTCAACAGCTGACAGACTAGCATAAAGTTTTTTTTAAAAAAATTTCGAAGCCCATTTGGGCAAATTTTTTTTTTTTAAAAAATGGACATTAATGATCCTGGTTGCGGTCAACGCACCCAGGATCGAGTTGACCGCACACGGTGCGGCACCCGCACCCGCACCCGCGTCGAGTCGCGTCGACGCAGGTGCGGCACCCTCCTAGCCGAATCCCTGTGACATAGATCTCAATGTGTTTAGCACGACTGTGAAGTACAAGATTGAATGACATGTTGGTAGCACTTTGGCTGTCACATAGCAAGGTAGTGTGGGAGATCTTTTCTCCTACTTCAGTTAGTAGATGTCTGATCCACGTGGCTTCAACAGTAGCAACAACCATAGATCTATACTCAGCCTCAGTACTTGATCGGGCGATAGCCTTTTGTTTTCTACTGCTCCAAGAGACTAAATTTCTTTTAATGGAGACACAATATCCTGATGTAGATCTTTGTTCATCAGGATCTCCTGCCCAGTCTGCATCATAATATACAGTGAGTCCGTGCTCATCTTTGCCATATGACTGTGGTGAGTATATCAGTCCATCCTCGATAGTCCCTTTCAGATATCTAAGGATCCTCTTAACAACTTCCATATGTCCAGTACGTGGTGCATGCATAAATTGAGACACTTGATTGACTGAATAAACAATATCAGGCCCAGTGAATGTGAGGTATTGTAACATTCCTATTATGCTTCGATACCTGGTGAGGTCATCACACAAATCTCCATCATGAGCGCTAAGTTTTTGATGAAGCACACTCGGAGATCCCAGAGGTTTGCAGTCTTTCATGCCTGCCTTGCTGAGAACATCTACGGTGTACTTGTGCTGAGTGAGTGTCAAGCCATGAGCCTGATTATCAACTTCTACACCAAGAAAATAGCGTAGAGCTCCAAGATCTTTCATTTTGAACTTCTGACCTAGTAAGTCTTTTACTTCTTGGATGTGAGCCGCAGAGTTTCCTGTGATGAAAATATCATCGACATAAATTAATAATAGAATGGTCACAATCTGACTTCTAAAAATAAATAATGAGTGGTCCAGCATGGAACATGAAATTCCATGTTTCTGAATCTCTAGCGAGAAGCTATCAAACCAAGAGCTAGATGCTTACTTCAAACCATAGATAGCTCTTTTTAACCTGCACACATGAGTTTTACAATTTGGTTCTTGATATCTAGGGGGTTGCTCCATGTATACTTCCTCCTTCAAGTCCCCATGCAAGAATGCATTCTTCACATCAAGCTGACTCAACTTCCGTCCATGTTCAACAGCCAGAGAAATAATAATTCGAATTGTTCTCATTCTTACAACCGGACTAAAGGTCTCATCATAGTCTTGCCCTGCTTCTTCAGTGAATCCTTTTGCCACAAGCCTTGCCTTGTATCGTTCAATGGTTCAATCTGGCTTGTACTTTATTTTGTAGACCCATTTATATCCGACAACATTTTTATCAGGTGGTATGGGAATAACTTCCCAGGTCCCACATTCATGCAAGGCTTACATTTCATCATTCATGGCTTCTACCCACTTGGTAGAAGTGGCTGCCTGGGAGTACATAATGGGCTCATCTTCCTTATTGAGGGCAGTTAAAAAGAGTTGAAGATCCAAGGAGAAGTTGTTATAGCTAACCCACCTGTCAATGAGATGTCGTATGCGGTTTGATTTTTTGACCTCAAGAGTATGGGCAGGAGTTGGATTGCCGACAGAGACATGATCTAAATGGCTTGATGATGTGTGTCTTTGTCTAGAATACACAACACCTTTGTATCTGCCCGGTACTTCCTCTGTATTCTGTGGTCCTAACATCCCAGTGTTCTTAAACATCTTTTATTCTTGTTGCACGCAATCTGAGGAGCATGCTTAATTGGAGCCAGCAAAAACTTCTGAACTCAACCAAGGATAGTAAACTTCAGTTGACATATGTTAAAATGTAAACTGTAATATATATATTATTTAATATTATTATATTTTCTTTTATTATTTTATTTTTCTATTTTTCTTTTTTAGCATCTAGTTCAATAGAAACTAGATATTTGTTGGAACTTGACTATGCAAATAGCTGTTGGACTGTAGTCCAACAACTATAATAAATGCTGTTGGACTATAGTCCAACAGCTATAATAATAAATGTTGTTGGCAGCTATATTAAGAGACGTTGGAATCCAACGTCTCTTTTGGAGAGCTCAAAATGCGCTCTCCTCTCTCTTCCACTTTTTTGTATATATAGGGGTGAACCCCTTCAATGTAAAGTGAAATTCCACTAGAGGGGGGGGGTGAATAGTGAAATACGATAAAGATCGATAAAATAAAATAATCAGGCAATAAGGCACAACACATAAAACACAAAATTTATACTGGTTCGGTCAATACCCAGAGCTACATCCAGTCCCCAAGCAAACCACTTGAGCTTTCCACTAAAACATCCGAGTCACCGGATAAATAGTACAACACCCTCTTCCTCAGAGGTCTTCTTCTCTCAACAGAGAAGGGACACACCCTCTTCCACAGAGGTCTTCTTCTCTCAACAGAGAAGGACAACACCCTCTTTCACAGAGGTCTTCTTCTCTCAACAGAGAAGGACAACACCCTCTTTCACAGAGGTCTTCTTCTCTCAACAGAGAAGGGCAACACCCTCTTTCACAGAGGTCTACTTCTTTCAACAAAGAAGGAAAACAGTGAATAACAGAGTTACAATACTTCCTATAGAACCTTCAGAATGATATGAATGCACGAATGAAGGATTCTCAGAATGTTCTGTTTGTCACTCAGAGGATACTCTTTGTCAAAGAGCTACACTTGACTTTTTCTCTTTTCTTTCGTTTCTTTTTCTCTTTCTTTTTAAAGGCTCTCTTTTCAAATATTGAATAGGAATTTTTCTCGTTGTAAGCTCACATGTCCATTCCATGTTGAATAGTTTATTTGAGTGTGTTTATATAGCTTTTAAAAAAGTAGTCGTTACTTTTTTAAATCGTAGCCTTTTTGAGATGTGAAATGTTATGTCATTTCAAAAACATCTTTAGAGAAATTCGAGAAAGCCTTTTTCCATAAAAGTAAAATATAGGGTACACTAGTCGTTGTAATATTTGAGGTAATACATATTTTATGTAAAAAGTCTATTTCTTACAATAGTACATTGAACGTTGGATTGTAGTTTTGTCTTTATTCTAATTAATGATTTGAGGTACATAAGTACTTCTTTACTTTAAATGAGTGTAAGTACAATGAGTGCTTTGAGATATTTATTTGTACATAGTCATGTCAAGTGTTTTCTTTATGTTGTGTTTTTCAAAGTCTTCAGAGAGATTGAGGACTACAAGAAAGTCGACATTCTTGAGAGGGATATTTAACAAGGATTTCTTACAGGAGGTATTTAATGCTATACAAAGAGAATGATGACTTCAAGTAAGTCGACATTCTATGGGTTTGTAAAAAGGTAACTAGAGTCTTTTCAAAACCTTTATTATATTTGTTTTCTTTGTGTAGCCGATTTTCATGTTTTGTCTTTTTCCTATATTTGAAATCATTTCTTTAAAGATGGTAACTAGAGTCTTTTCAAAACATATTATATTTGTTATGTAGCCGATTTCATGTTTTGTCTTTTTCCTATATTTGAAATCATTTCTTTAAAGAAGGTAACTAGAGTCTTTTCAAAACATATTATATTTGTTTTCCTTTATGTAGCCGATTTCATGTTTTGTCTTTTTCCTATATTTCTTTTCATGTTGTCTTGTATATGATGTAAGGTACAATTATTACATTTTGAAATCATGTCAAAATACCTTTTTCATAAAGGGTTGTAAGAAGGTACAATTATTAGTTTTCAAAAAGGAGCTTTTTGAAACTATCGTATACTTTTATGATATAGCTTTTATGAATGAGTATGTAATATGCAATATGCATGTTCTTGAAGGTTCTGTTACATATGACTCTAAAGAAGAAAAAAATCTTCATCTTGAGGTAGCCGATCTCTTCAGTTGATCTTTAGGAATGCATGGCTCATCAAACTTTTTCTTCAAGGAGTATGATTGCACCATAGTTGTACTTGAACAGGAAGTCTCCATCCTTTTTGGGTGAGATATCCTTGCATCAAATACTCGTTAGATTTATGGCAAAACATATTCAGTCATAATATAACATTTTTCAAGAGGACATATTATCATATCATATAAAATCAAATCCGACAGTGTATCATATTATGCGACATCAAAACAGAGTTTCTCAACGTAAAGCACCATGCTTATTAAGCATTTTGTTCATGAATAAAGTATTATTTATTTTTCAATTGTTCTTCCTTTTATACCCTTTCAAGGGTCATGCTTGTAGTGTCTCCAATAGACACTTGTTTGTGAGTTATTTGTGCATTTGTTGAAGACCACCATTTCATTACATGGTATCAAAGCTACGAAATCCTTAGATCTTCAAGTGCTTCCGCCTCGATTTCCGTGCCACATTTACAAAAGGTGTTTCATCACCTTGTTCTTGGCTCAAGAAGATTTGTTTGAAGAAAGGCGAACTTGTGCTACAAAAAATTTTGGTTGTGTATCCTCTCTTATTCCTTTGTCTACTCTTTTTCTTTTCTTTTTATTTTTTTTCTCTCTCCTCCTATTTATTCCTCTCTTACCCTTGTAAAAGATGGATGACAATGATAAGATCACCATCATTCCTATGAAGCTAAATGATACTAACTATGTAATGTGGGCTTCGATTATGAAGCACCGCATTTGGGGAAAAGGTTTATGGGGTATAGTGAATGGTTCCGATTTGGAACCTAAACTATCTCTTACCAAGAAAGAGGGTGATAAAGAGGTTCCTCTAACGGAAAAAGAGAAGAGTAAGGCGTTAGCCACTTATGAAAAGAAATAGAAAGAATGGAGGATAGGGCATGCAAAAATTATGTCATGGCTCATCAATAGCATAGACATTAAAAAATGCTCTAGTCTAGCTAAGTTTGAGAATGCCGATAAGGCTTGGGAATACCTCAAAAACATGTATTCCCTTAAAGATATTGCACATGTATGCAATTTACAAGATAAAGTTCGGACAATGACTCAAAAAGATAAAACTATTCGAGAATATTATAATGAGTTGTCCGAACTTTGGGAAGAGTTGGCTCTTCTTGAGCCCAAATGGCATTGTGCCGAAGACATCGAGCTTCGCCAAAAGCAACTCGATATGGAACATTTCTATCAATTTGTGAATGGTCTAAGGCTGGAGTTTGAATCCACCAAATCGGCCCTTTTACATCGTGGAAAAATTCCTTCTATTGTTGATACTATAGAAGAGCTCACTATGGAGGAAAATAGACTTAGAAAAAGTACTCCAAAAGTTGATGATGACTCCGTTTTAGCTATATCTAGACCGGGGAATCATACTCGTACTTACAAGCCACCTCATTTTGGAAGGCAAAACGGCGACTTTGATAAAAGAAAAGTTATTTGTCATCATTGTCATGAACCGGGGCACTATAGGCCTTAATGTCCAAAGTTAAAAAGAAGAGAAGAAAAAAGAGTTGCATCTGTTGAATCTGAGTCAAAAGATCAAGATGCACCTGTGTCTATGGCTCAACTGATGGAAATCCTTCAACCTCTTCTCAAAGGGGTATCCTTCTCAACGTAAGCCTCAACTGGAGCGGCAATTGCATCTTTCTCCGGTCCAGGTAACTTTCCTTGGCTTTTAAATTCTGGTGCTTCTTTTCATATGACCCCAAATGTTAATAGTCTATCCGAATGTCTTAAAAATAACTCAAGTGTGTCAAAGGTTTTTACATCCGATGGCACATCTCTTGAAGTAAAAGGAATAGGATGTTTTGAAAATCTTCAAAAATCCAAAAGTTTTTTTATCCCAGAAGTTAGATATATCCCTAAACTTAATTTGAATCTCTTATCTGTCTCGCAAATATCTGATTATGGATGTAATATCTCCTTCTCTTCTCATGGTTATTGGGTACAGGATCGCAGTCAGGGAAGCTGATTGGGGAAGGCCATAGAGAAGGAGGACTTTATTACATGGACTTTTTGGAATTACCCAAGAATGCATTTTGTTATAATATTCAGAAATTAGAATTGGATTTATGGCACAAAAGGCTTGGCCATCCTCATATGTCTAAAATTCAATATTTTCCAAGTTTGGAAAAATTTTGTAATTCTGAAATTTTTTCTTGTAAAGACTACATTCTTGGCAAAATGAAAAGGTTACCATTTCTTAGTAAAACTTTTGTTTCCTCACGACCACTTGAGTTAATACATTCGGATGTTTGGGGCCCCGCACCAGTTATTTCCAAAGGTGGTTATACATATTATGTCATTTTTGTTGATGACTTTTCTAGACATACTTGGATTTATTTTCTTAAACATAAATCTGATGTCTTTGCTAACTTCCAAATATTTCATAAAATGGTTAAAAATAAGTTTCAAAATGATATTTCTGTTTTTCGCACTGATTCAGGGGGAGAATTTATGTTCAACGAATTCAAAGACTATCTCAATTTACATGGTATTACACATCAAAGATCATGTCCACACACCCCACAACAGAATGGCCTAGCCGAACACAAACATCGGCACATTATGGAAACTACTAGGACATTGCTAATTGCAAATCAAGTTCCAAAAAGTTTTTGGGCTGAAGCGGTCCTAACTGCCACCTACCTCATTAATAGGATGCCATCTTCCTCATTAAAGATTACAACTCCAATAGAAAAACTTGTTAATTTAATTCCAGATTATTCTAGATTAAGAGTCTTTGGATGCAAATGTTTTGTTTTCACCAACAGAAATGACAAACTCTCTCCTCGTGCAATCCCATGTGCCTTTTTAGGATATGCTGATAATAAAAAAGGCTACAGTGTTTCGATTTTCAAAATGACAAATTATATGTGTCAAGAAATGTATCTTTTTTGGAAAAAGAAAGCTTCTTTGAATTTGAAAAATCCAAGGATGTCACTGAATACTCGTTTTTAATTGAAAAATCCAATGAATGTGATGTTGGATGTGACCTTGACAATGATCAAAGTCCTATTGTTGTTGAAAATGATGATAATGAAGAGCAAATCCATAGGGATGTTAGTCTACAATATTCAAGACGTAGAGAGCAAAATCTTCCATGTGCATTACAAAAATACTCTGAAGTCTCACCTAGAAGAACGTCTAGAATCTCTAAACCTCCAGAAAAATTTGTGTCTTATGAATCTTTTTCACCCACGTATAGGGCCGCCATTGCATTAATACAATCATATGTTAAACCATCATCCTATTCTCAAGCAAAAAATCATATAGAATGGATAGAAGCCATGAAAATAGAATTGGATGCACTAGAAAAAGCCAATACTTGGACGATACAAGATATTCCTCCGGGTAAGAAACCTATAGGTTGTAGGTGGGTATACAAAGTCAAAACCAAAAGTGATGGGACCCTGGAAAGATATAAGGCCCGTTTAGTAGCAAAAGGATATGCCCAAGAGTATGACATCGATTATGAAGAAACATTTGCTCCTGTGGCCCGTATGACCACTGTTAGAACTTTAATAGCCTTGGCCTCCATTAGAACATGGCCTATCTTTCAATTAGATGTCAAAAATACTTTCATGAATGGGAATCTCGTTGAAGAAGTATACATGGAAGCCCCACCTGGTATTAGTATCCCTAAGGGTAAAGCTCTTCGTCTAGAAAAAGCTCTTTATGGTCTTAAACATGCTCCAAAAGCTTGGTATGACCGATTTAGTCATGCTATGCTTGATATTAGTTTTCAACCTTGTTTAACTGACACTGCTTTGTTTGTTAAGAAATCTGATGCAGGCATCATTATTCTTCTTCTCTATGTGGACGATATGATAATCACTGGAGGCGACAAACAGGGAGTTGCAAATATCAAATTTCTTCTTAAAACTCACTTTGAAATGACTGACTTAGGTTTATTAAGATATTTTTTAGGCATTGAAGTTGCTTATTCCCCTCGGGGGTATTTGATATCTCAATCTAAATTTGCTCTTGATATCGTTTCTAGGTCTGACATTACAGATGATAAGAAAGTAGACACTCCAGAAGTTGTCAATGTTAAAATGAAAATTGATGATAGAGAACTTCTTGATGATCCTACTCCTTATAGACAGCTTGTTGGAGCTTTTTCTTATCTTTCCATTACTAGGCCAGATATAACTCATGCGGTTCATACAGTCAGTCAGTTTCAGCATGCTCCCACCTCCGTGCACATGGGAGCGATTTTGTGTATTATTAGATACTTAAAATCCTCTCTTTCACGAGGACTCTTCTTGTCTGCTTCATCTTCATTAAATTTAATTGCATATACTGATGCTGACTGGGGAGGTGATCCCAATAATAGACACTCAACTACTGGTTTTTGTGTGTTCCTAGGTGAAACCTTAATTTCGTGGAGGTGCAAGAAGCAGCAAAAAGTCTCTTTCCTCCACCGAAGCTGAATACAGAGTTATGGCAACCACCACTATGGAGGTTGTTTGGCTCAGACGATTGCTAGCGGATATGGGAGCTAAAGCAACGCAAGCTTCAAAGATGTGTTGTGACAACAAAAGTGCGATCTACATTGCAAGCAACCAGACATTCCATGAGCGTACTAAACACATTAAGATGGACTGTCACTATGTCAGAGATGAATACTTAGATGGAACCATTGATCTGCCATATGTTACATCCGAATATCAATTAGCAGACTTCTTCACCAAGCCTCTCGCTGCTCCCAGATTTCACTTCCTCTTAGACAAACTTTCGCTCATTGTACCGTAAGTTTGAGGGGGAGTGTTAAAATGTAAACTGTAATATATATATATATATTATTTAATATTATTATATTTTCTTTTATTATTTTATTTTTCTATTTTTCTTTATTTTCTTTTTTAGCATCTAGTTCAATAGAAACTAGATATTTGATCCAGTCAAGTTCCTGTTGGAACTTGACTGTGCAAATAGCAGTTGGACTGTAGTCCAACAGCTATAATAAATGCTGTTGGACTATAGTCCAACAACTATAATAATAAATGTTGTTGGACTGTAGTCCAACAGCTATATTAAGAGACGTTGGAATCCAACGTCTCTTTTGGAGAGCTCAAAATGAGCTCTCCTCTCTCTTCCACTTTTTTGTATATATAGGGGTGAACCCCTTCAATGTAAAGCACCATGCTTCTTAAGCATTTTGTTCATGAATAAAGTATTATTTATTTTTCAAGTGTTCTTCCTTTTATACCCTTTCAAGGGTCATGCTTGTAGTGTCTCCAATAGACACTTGTTTGTGAGTTATTTGTGCATTTGTTGAAGACCACCATTTCATTACAACATATTCGTTGCATCAACTTTGTCATCATCAAAATTTTGTTCATCAAAGGCAACATTTCTTGAGATTCTGATACGTTTGTTGGTGTGATCATAACACCTATATCCTTTGTAGTCATCTGCATATTCCACAAACCTACACTTCTGGGCCTTGTCCTGAAACTTGTTTCTCAGGGACTGATCAATATGACATAGAAAATACATCAAAAAACACACAGATCATGATAACTAGGATGAGCTCTAAAAAGACAGTGATAAGGAGACTTATTTTCCAGAACAACCATGGGCAGTCTATTTATCACATGCATGGAAGAATGAAAGACTTCTGTCAATAGGTTGACGGGAAGATTATTATCATGAAGCATACTCATGGCACTTTCAACGATGTCTTTTTTTGTTCAGTAATTCCATTTTGTTGAGGAGTGTGAGGGCAGGACACCCTTCTTCCTATTCTGTTATTTCAAAGAAAAGAAATAAAATCACGGGATGAGAATTCCCCACCTCCATCACATTCGAAAAATTGAATGGACTCAGAGAATTGATTTTTGACCAAAGAAAGAAAATTTTGAAACAAAGAGAAGACTTCTGACTTATTTTTTATGAAATATATCAAAGTGTATAGAGAATTACTATCAATAAAGATTAAGTAGTATCTGCTTCCAGATCCAAAGACAATTGGGGCGGGTCCCCGTACATCAGAACAAATAATCTCAAAAGGTTTTGAAGCTCTCTTATTAATTGAATGGAAAAACAATATATGACTCTTGCATGAAAGACAACTAGAACACTTATGACTGCTCTCATTTCTATTGAGACTTTCTTTTGGAATGAGATTATTAGAGACATTTTTCTTAATAAAATGACTCCCACAATGTCCTAACCGACTATGCCATAAGAATGGCTTATTACATTCAGTGATGCTAAAAACACTGGCAGAAGAGGATGAACACGACTCTAATGAAGGCTTCAAAATCAGGTGAGCAGGGCAGACAACATGACATGGAGCTTCTTCAAAGACATACATATTGCCTCGTCTTTTTCCTTCAGCGAATGTTTTCCTTGTGCGTAGGTCCTTGACCTGCACAGAAAAGGGAGCGAATTCAACTAAAGCATTATTATCATCAATAATTTTGGAGACAGAGACAATATTTTTCTTAATGTTAGGAGCATGAAGAACGTCATAAAGAGTAAGAGTGGAATGTGACATGGGAATGACAGTTTTTCTAACATGAGAAACAGGACGGTGGGATCCATCTTCAGTGACAATCTTACTTTTTCCAAAATTAGGAATATGGTTAAAAATTTTACCTGCATCGCCGATCACATGAGTTGCTGCCCTTGAGTCGACAAACCATGTGCCTTTATTACTCTGCTTCAATTTCAACTCTGACAAGGCAAATATCAACAAATCTTTAATCTCTCCACTGTCTCTGGTATTTGTGAACTTTCTTTTGGTTTTTCTCTGTGGACCCTTTCCTTTATTCTCTGGATTATGCCAACAATTCACCTTGATATGCCCTTTTTTGTTACAAAGGAAGCAAGTAGGGATGAATCTTGGTCCCTGCGCATGAGCTAACATGTTTGGAGTGGGAAGCAGACCACGCCCTCCATGTCCACTTCGCCCTTGTCCTCCTCGTCTCCGTCCTCTACCATAAGTCACTCCTGTGGCCAAAACTTCTTGAGTATTTGGATGATTATGAGTTTCTTCAGAGAATCCCTTCAGAGTCATTTCATACTGGATCAATTTGGCTTGTAGCTCATCGAAGGTAGGAAGAACAGGAAGGCACAATTGTGAAGTGACTATCATATTGTAGTCAGATCTCAATCCACTCAAACTTTGTTGCACCATGTCATTGTCACTAACGACACACCCTATAACTACAAGCTGATCTGTGATGATCTTTATCTTGTTCAAATATTCCATGATGGTCATGAAATCTTTTCTTAGCAACTGAAATTCCCTTTTTAGAAAAACCACCCTTGCTTGAGAAACCTGCGAATACGTCTGAACCAGTCGTTCTCAGAGTCGTAGCGCTGTACAATTGTCAGGAATGACAACAAGGATCTCTTGAGACAGAGTTGATGTGATGTATGCAACAACTGATTGATCTTTCCTTTCTCAATTGAGAAATTCAACATTTTTGACATACACGATGGAACTCGCCCCTTGATAATCTTTTTCTTCTCTAGACAAATTCTAGTGGGACTGAAGTGGTTCCATCCAAGTGACCTAAGAGACCTTGACTCCTTATGAAAGAGATAATTTGTCTCTTCCAAATCAAGAAATTTGAGGTATTCAACTTTTCAGAAATAAGCTGGTTGAGAAAACTTGAAGAAAGTTTTGATTGAGAGTGATAAGAATCCATTGAGAATGAGAATCAATAGGACTATTCACGAAAATTTCAACCCTCTTCCTTTTTTTTTGAGGAACAGAGGGTTGTAGGCTGTCAGAATCAGAGAATACAGAAACTGATATTTAACGTGTGAAAACTGATATTTAACGTGTGACAAACACCTGCACACGTTAAATATACCTCTTTTTTTTGACAAGTGTAAAAATGAATAATCAAAGGATAAATTGCACAACAAAGCGGTAAGAAATCATGGGAAACACTGTAGTATTCGAATATGCAGAGATAGACTTGGAAAAGGTAGGGCAAAAGAAGATCAAACAATTAATAAAAGTAACTCTTGTGAATGGGTTCACGTGAATCGGTTCACGTGAAATCCCGTAACACGTGAACCACAGATTCACAAAAGTAGACCCACGCGAGGTGTGAGTACACAGGGGATTTCAGAAAAAAAATAGACAGAAGAGGATAGATAAAGAAGAGAAGAGATGAAGAAGAACAAAAGGGAAGAGAGGAACGAAAAACCTCAGATTTCTGATTGTCGCCTCTGCCGGAATTTTTTTTTCAGCCTTTAGGTGGATCTTGGCTCTGATACCATGAAAGTTTTTTAATCTGTACCGGTATTGAGAAAGAGAGAAAAGAGAGGGAGAGAGAGAGAGAGAGAGACAAAGAGAGGAACCCAAAGAGGTGATTGCGGCTGTCCTAAAGCTGTATATTTATAACTTACATTACAAAAGTATTGGACCGGGTCTGGTGTATCGAGACCCGAATAAAAGGAGACTATACATGGCTCGAGTATTAATGTACCCAGACTATACACAAGTATCACATGAATTGGATCGAATCCAGATCGGGTCCTAATGACACTTTTCCACCTTTTTCACTATGCCCCTCTCCTCGTAGTCGTACTCTTAGTCATGTACAATATGTTTGGGCTACGAAGAGCAGTATGAGAGGTCTGTAGTAACCTCGAGGCGTGTTTTGACACTTTCTGTTGATCATGTAATATCGACGTTTGCCTAACAGGCAAGAGGCTCGTGACAATGTAAAGGACCTGAGCATGACAAGTTTGAACTTGAATGGTTACACCATATCTTATCGGCAGAACATTGTTGTGGGGATTTCCTTTTGAGAAATCCATGCGCCTCTCATCGTAGTTGTACTTTTGAACAAGTATATTGTGTACTACGATGAGAGGTCTGTGTTTACATTGAACGTGCAATGGTATGTGTTTGAGATCACAAAATGATGATGTTGTTACCCTCACTATGAGTTGACCCCTCTCATCGCGGTTGTACTTTTGAACAGGTACGTTGCATACTGCAGTGAGTAGGATGAGAGGTGCGTGGTTGCCTCGAACGTGCATTGGCACATATAATTCAATTAATGGCTATTTCGGGCAAATGACTCGGCTTTCCCAATTATTAGAGTTAGGGAAAACGCTACAAAGATAGCTTTCAGGCCACTTCTGCAGAAGTTTGTGAAAGGACGTGTTTTGGGTCATGGGTCAGGGTCTATACTCGTGACCGTGATCAGCCTTATATTATATTCCTTCATTAATGGCACATGGGTTATTGTATTCTGTTGTAAAGGGTATTTTGGTACCCTAAAATCTTTGTATCAGTAATAGCATATAATGAAAGGTTCAGTGGCCGATTCCTGTATTGAGGAATCTGGTTTTCTTTGCAGCTCCTCTCTCTCTGTTCTTCACCCTTCATGCATGATGAAACTCTGGTTTTATAAAATCTAACATGGTATCAAAGCCACGCTAGAGCTGGATCTGGGATTGCTTTCAAACAAGTACGTCTAAAGGATTGTTTAGCCTCACAAGTCAGAAAATCGATTTCTGAATCTCTTCTTCTTCTTGTTAATCTCTTCTTCCTGTAAATCTCTTCTTCCTGCCTGAACTTCTCTCTCTCATCGTTGTCGTCGACGTCGACGTCATCGTTACGCTGCGTCTCTAGTGATCTCGCTCCTTCGGTACCCCTTCTCTGTGTGTGTGGTGCACTTTGGTAACCCATCTTGATCAAATCTCATCGGATTCATATCTGATCACGTTTTTCGGTCATTGATAGTTTCTGTGTGGTCTTTTTTAATCTCAGTTTGGTTTTAAATCAACTTGTTGATCAGAATCAAATCTGATCAGGTAATCGGCTGTCTATCAACCTCGTTTTTCTCCTTGTTAATCAGATCTGGTCAGATTCAGATCTGACTCCATCTGTTTGACATTTTCATCATCTTTATCCTTGAATGTTTTTAAATCAAAATCGGGTCTGAGCTTCAATTATGTGTTTCTCTTAAATTTTCGTACTTAGTGATTACCTTCTTTTATTCATATATTCTTTTATTCACATCTGGATAATTACAGTTTTGATCGGAATTCAATACTCCATGTAAATTAGATACCAGATTTGGTTTATTTTTAGTTTTCTTCTCAATTATTGTTTATCGTTCTTCACACAACCTGGTATAGTTTATTCTGCAAAAAAAAGGGGAAGTTCCAGTTGTTTTTTTTCGTCATCTGTGTGACTATTCTGTCAGCAACAGCAAAAAAAAATTGCAGGAATTTTCTTGAAATTGAAAGCTGTCTTTCCATATACTGATTTCTTAGCTTTTATCGGGCTGTTTGCTGGATACATTCTCCCTATTCTTATCATAAAACATGGATTCATTTCTTTCTGAGTCTGACCTTTCTTCAAGCTTTCTTAGTCAACTCGTGTATGAAAAATTGAACAATTCTAATTTCCTGACTTGGAAGAGGCAGATCATTTCTTTCATTAGGAGTCAGGATCTTTTTGGACATCTGGATGGATTTGTTCCAGTTTCTCAAGAGTTTATATCACGTGAGGAAAAGGACAATAAAGGAGCATCTACCACAATATATGTTAGAAATCCAGAATTTGTGGCTTGGATGAAAAGAGATCAGACGCTAGTTGCTTACATTACCTCTACATTGTCACAAGAGGTGCTTGTGGCAATTCCAAATGACTGCACTGCCTGCAACTTTGGGAGAGACTAGTTCAGACATATTCACAGGTTTCTCAGGCCAGGATTGTATTTCTTAAAAGGGAATTTCAGATGTTAAAAAAGGATTCCATGACTATCATGGAATACTCAAACAAAATGAAGATCATCACAAATCAATTAGCAGTGGTTGGGTGTGCGGTGACTGATAAAGATATGGTACAACAAACTCTGAGTGGATTGGGGCTTGACTATCACATGATTGTTACTTGTTGTGTCTACCTGATTTGCCCAGATTTGAAGACATGCGTGCAAAACTACTTCAATATGAAATGAACTTGAAAGGGTTTTCTGAAGAATCACATATGCATGCAGGGACACAAGAGGTCCTTGCCACAGGGGTAGCCTATGGACGAGTACGAGGACGAGAAAATTATGATGTTAAGGGAAGAGGAGGACAAGGAAGAAGTGGATAAGGAGGCCGTGGGCTATTACCTACACCCAACATACATCCCAACTCACAGCGACAGAGGCCAATCCCTACTTGTTTTCTGTGTAACAAAAAGAGACACATCAAAGCTAATTGTTGGTTTAATCCCCTAAATAAAGGAAAATCAACAGATACTGAAGCAAAGAGAGGAACAAACAACATAAAGGTCAGCGAAGAAGTAAAAGAGTTGTTATTGTCAACACTAGCAGGATTAAACCTGAAACAGAATGAGGAAGGTACTTGGTATGTGAAATCTGGGGCAACGACTTATGTTACTGGTGATGCAGGTAAGCTCCTAAATGTTGTTCTTTACATTGGTAGAAATAATATAGATATTGGAAATTCTGTTATAC
This sequence comes from Nuphar pumila, assembly GCF_984573655.1. Taxonomy (NCBI): domain Eukaryota; kingdom Viridiplantae; phylum Streptophyta; class Magnoliopsida; order Nymphaeales; family Nymphaeaceae; genus Nuphar; species Nuphar pumila. The sequence goes on along the minus strand of NC_143251.1, from coordinate 147,551,108 downwards.
CCATGACAAAGTCCTCTCTCAATCTTTCAAAGATTTTTTATGCTCCTAACATCAAGAAAAATATTATTTCTGTTTCCAAGCTTGTTGATGATGTCAATGCTTCAATTGAATTTACTCCCTCTTCTGTTCTTGTCAAGGATCTCTGCACGAGAGAGATGTTCGCTAAAGGAAAATGATAAGGCAATATGTATGTTTTGCAAGGGGTTCTTTCCGCTCGTGTTCGCCCTGTTGACCCAAACTTGAAGCTCTCCTCATCGTCGTCCTCAGTGGTTCCTACATGTGTTTTTAGTGTCTCTGAATCCAATAAGCCAAATCTTTGGCATGGTCGTTTAGGTCATTGTAGTAGCAGTTTCATTGAGAAGCTTGTTTCAAATAACCTCGTTCCCAAGTCTAGTTTAGGAATAAATATCAATGACAACAAATGTTTCAGTTGTCTCTTATGTAAGAGTCATGTTTTACCTTTTCATTCTATCAATAAAAGAGCTTCAAGACCCTTTGAGATTATTTGTTCTGCTGTTTGGGGGCTTGCCTTAGTTGCTTCTTTATCTGGAACTAGATATTATCTTATATTTGTTGACAGTTATTCTCGTTATACTTGGATTCCACCCTTAGTTGCTTATTCTCATTACACTCTCTTCAAGTGATTTTACTAACTTTCTTCAAGGTAATGGAATAAAGAGAAGGGTGTCTTGCCCTCATACACCTCAGCAAAATGGGATTGCTGAAAGAAAGCATCACCATATTGTTGAGAGTGTAATGAGTATGATACATGATAGTAATCTTCTGATTACTCTGTGGACAAAAGCCTTTCATTCAGCAGTCCATGTGATAAATCAATTGCCCATGTCTGTTTTGGAGAACAAATCTCCTTTCTTTTCCCTTTTTGAAGTTCAGCCCAGCTATCATGATTTACGCGTGTTTGGTTGTGTATGTTATGCTCATATTGACAGTTCAATGAGACATAAGTTTCAGGACAAGGCCTTAAAGTGCAGGTTTGTGGGATATGCAGATGACTATAACGGATACATGTGCTATGATCCCATGAGCAAGCGCATCAAAATATCAAGAAATGTTATCTTCGATGAATTGAATTTTGATCATTGATGCATTGCTTCTGAATCAAATTCCAAAGTTGAGGTCTATCATCCTTGGTTGAATTTGAACTTTTCTTCGGCACTAGTAATATTTGTTCTTCAAATTGTGATCAGAAGGATAAAGCGTCTATGTCTGCTGATAGGCTGATTGCATAGGAGAGTACAGAGTCATCCTTGGGTCCAGAAAGGTATAAAGGTCTTGTTTTTACCCGACGAGAAAGGGATGCACCCACTAACTTTAATCAGGAAATGGATACGCCTTCTATATCCACTCCTACCTTTGAGGTTAGTCGACCTACCCGCTCTCGTCATCCGATAGAAAGATGGGTCAGTTATAAAAATTTCTCACTGGACTTCCAACTTTTTCTAACTGCCTTGAGCAAGGAAGATGAGCCCACAAATTTTTCTCAAGCAGCAAATTCTAAATGATGGGTTGAAGCTATGAATGAAGAAATGAAGGCTCTACATAAATGTGGTACCTGGGATGTTGTTCCCAGACCACCTGACATAAATGTTGTTGGGTCGAAATGGGTGTACAAAATAAATTACAAACCGGATGGGACTATAGAACGGTATAAGGCAAGACTTGTCGCAAAAGGATTTACACAAGAGCAAGGACATGATTATGATGAGACCTTTGGTCCAGTTGTAAAAATGGGGACAATAAGAGTCATACTATCTTTAGCGGTTGAACATCAGTGGACAATTAGTCAACTTGATGTCAAAAATGCTTTTCTCCATGGAAATTTGAAGGAGGAAGTATACATGGAACAACCCATTGGCTATGCAAAAGACAATCCTACAAAATACGTATGCAAATTAAAAAGAACAATATACGGATTGAAGCAGGCATCCCGTTCCTGGTTTGATAGTTTCCTTCTTGAAATACAAAAATATGGTTTTAGGCGATCTCTCCTTGACCATTCCTTGTTTATATTCCAGAACCAAGATGTGGTCACTCTGTTGTTAATATTTGTGGATGATATTGTCATCACAGGTAATTCCAAAGTTCATAATGAGGAGGTCAAACATCTCTTGAATTAGAGATTCAAAATGAAGGATCTTGGGAAACTGCGATACTACCTTGGAGTTGAAGTTGACAGTACTTCAGAAGGAATAATGACTCTCACCCAACATAAGTACACTATTGATGTTCTCACTAAGGCAGGTATGAAAGATTGTAAACCCTTGGGAACTCCTAGCGTCCTTCACCGGAAACTCAGTTCTCAAGATGGAGATCTATATGAGAATCCTATAATATATCGTAGCATAATAGGCATTTTGCAATATCTTACCTTCACTAGACCTGATATTGTTTAGTCAGTAAATCAGGTCTCTCAGTTCATGCATGAGCTGCGTGAAGGACATATGGAAGCAGTTAAACAGATATTTCGGTACTTGAAGGGAATGGTTGGGGATGGCCTTTTGTATAGAAAAAGGACAAACGAGCAAAATGAACATGAAATTATTGTCTATACGGATGCAGACTGGGCAGGAGATCCAGATGAACACAAATATGTATCCGGCTATTGTGTGTTTGTTGGGATGAATTTGGTATCCTGGAGTAGTACGAAACAAAAGGCTGTCGCTACTGCTGAAGCTACCTGGATTAGGCACTTATTGATAGAAGTGGGAGAATCGATCTCTCGATCCCTTCTTTTATGTGATAATCAAAGTGCCATCAATATGTCCTTTAATCCCATTTATCACAGTCGTGCCAAACACATTGAAATAGATAAACATTTTGTGAGACAAAAGGTAGAAGAGAAGGAGATTGAGCCTGAATTTGTACAGACTACTGATCAAGTGGCTGATATATTCACAAAAGGATTGACTAAAGACAAGTTTTGGATGTTAAACGGCAAGTTGTTCATGGTTCAAAACCATGCACAACTTGAGGGAGGGTGAAAAGACGTGTTTTGGGTCACGGGTCAGGGTCCAGACCCGTGACCATGATCAACGTTATATTATATTCCATCATTAATTGCACATGGGTTATTGTATTCTGTTGTAAAGGGTATTTTGGTACCCTAAAATCTTTGTATCAGTAATAGCATATAATGAAAGGTTCGGTAGCCGATTCCTGTATTGAGGAATCTGGTTTTCTCTGCAGCTCCTTCTCTCTCTCTGTTCTTCACCCTTCACGCACGATGAAACTCTGGTTTTTTAAAATCTAACAGTTTGGATGCATCCACGGGCCATGAATGCCTTTGGGGATTTACTCTCTTGGTCACTGGTCGTCCCATTAGGAGCGGACTCAATCAGTCATTCAGGGTATCATAAAATACCTAGCATAATCAGCTCGCAGATCGATCTCGGTTGTTTCGTTTTTGCCTTGTGCGTACGCACAATGGCCAGCTAATAATCAGAACAAAATGTAAACTATTCACATTGTAGAAATTTGCGTGATGTGACATGAATTGTTTGTTTGCTCTGTAGTTCAGCGTATACCACTCGTTGAACTATGCACGCCTGTTGTGGCGCTGCTCTTGTTGGTTGAATTGGTTACGCAGTCCTGTGTTAATAATTAGCTGCTCGTACTAGTTAAATGCTTATGATAGTAGCGTTATGTTAGTTGCAGTATATTAGCATGCGACTTGCTTGGTTGAACTACTTGGTGCTTCTTGTAATATAACAATTGTTGGCTTGCGTCTCCTATGATGAATGTGACTGCTTATAGCTGATAATCTACGAACTGTTTATATGAACAATGTAACTGTTTACAACTCGTAATCTACGAACTGTCTACAACTAGAACTAATGTAATTATTTGTCTTACAAGCTGCCTACACCTTGCGGTTAATATATAACTGTTGTGTGATTACTTAATCACATGTAACTTATAAACTGCTTGTTATTCAATAGCTTGCACTTCATGATTAATGTAGTTACTTGTCAGTGGACTAAAAAATTTAATGGTTATTGCATGCATTGTAAGCTTTTTTATGATTGCCTATCCTATTTAGTTACTCGGCTTACTATGCTTCACTGCTTGGTGGAGTTAGTTACTCCCTACCTATAGAATCAGTTGGATTGCTATAAATGCTTATTTTACTTGTTCAATACTTTGTTCTTTATTGCTCTCGTATTTAGCTATTTGTTTTACTGGAGTTTTGCTTGCCATACTCGATAGCATATATGGTTAGCTCTGTTTTGTTTCTCCTGTTTAGTTTGGTAATTATTTTGCTTATTGCAGTCTTTGCTCATTCTTGTCTTTTGCACCCCTACTAGTTTTTTGCGAAACTGACCCATTTCATGGGCAGGTGGTGGACAAGTTGATACAACTTGCGATGGCATGATGACATGATGAGTTCAAGATAAGATCCTTTCCTTGATGTTTCGCTCCTAAGGACATTTTGGTAAATATGATATAGAGCTTCTTTGATAGTCTCTCTTTTGTTTAAACTCTGAATTATTAAAACAATGCTACCAAAACTCTGTTTCTTCTTTTTATTTCAATAAATATATTTGAGTTGCAAATTTGTTTGAAAAAGAAAGTTTGCGCTGTAACGCGCCCAAGGTCCAGGGACTTGCTATTTCAAAACATAATTTACCGCTGAACTTCTATTTCAAACTCTGAAAAATGATCTCAATTCGGGTGTATCACCACCATAAAAACGCCCCCAATTAAGGACCGTCATTGTAGGATTCTATGCATCTATTCTTGCTGCATTCCGGCTAAATCTTCCACTTCTTGATGCATAAGCCACAAAGTTGTGACCTATAAAGTGTAGAGTTCTTTATTTGCAGCAGATATGACTTCAAGCGCGAACATTGCCCCATCTAAGATATCATTGTCTTTTTTGGCAGAAAAAAATTGTTTAACTATAACAAGAAAATGCAAATGAAAAAATAAAATAATAAATCATTAGAGTTAAAACTTTATTAAATAAATAAAATAAAATTTTTACCAAGAGAAACTCGTTTGTCCCCTCTTGGTGCTGGGATCTTGAGATACTCTAACTCGTAATATTTTGGAGTAAGCATGTGGGCTAGACTATGGAGGGGCACATTCGTTCTATCCTATCTATTTGAGACAATCCTATAAATCTTTTTATACAAATCTGGTTGTCCTTTTAGTTCGTCTTTGATTTCCCCCACATGTTGTCCATGCCTTCATAGACTTCATCAATTATAGGGCATTCCTGGTCACAAAATTTGATCACCTTGTAGATATGTTTTGTGATCATTAATGCTAAACGAACAAAATCCCAGTATTCTTTATCAAGAACAATTGTTTCTATCATAACCGCCCTCATTTTCATAGTCTCACCATTGCATGATTGCTTTCACTCACTTCATCTATCTGATATGACTGTAAGCCTCATGTTCTCCCTCACATCAAGCAGGTGCTTTAGAGTAGTATAATCTAAAACAAACTTTGTTTTTGCAATCTTTATTAGCTTCAAATTTTCATTACTTCTAAAGATTGTTAATGCTTTTGAATGATTGGTGATATATTTCACAATTTCTTTACTTTGCAAATATGTCTCTTCCAACCAATGAAACTCTTGTGCCAAACTTTTGAAGATCAAATTAAGGGTGTGCACAGCACAAGGTGACCAGAAAATAAACTTATACGTTTGTTTCAATTCTTCAATAGTTAATTTGCAATTTGCTGCATTGTTTGTAATCACTTGCACTACATTAGAATGCCTCACAATTTTATTTTCACTCTTTAAAAACTCTATAATATGTGCAGCCGATTATTGCATGTTGAGAAAAGTCGCTTGCATATAAGAACATCGACCCAAAACAATTTGATGCAAGTATATTTATCAGGTGTTTGTTCTTTATATTTGTCCAACCATATGAGACAATGAAAACTCCAAACTTCTTAAACTTTTTTCGAAATTCACTCAACTCTATGTAAACACATTCTTTCTTACTGTCAAGCAACATTGTTCGAGCTTTTTCATATGATGGGGGTTTATATCCAGATACTTTACTAACTACTGATATCATCTCTTCCCAATACGGTGATCGAAGCACATTAAAAGGTATGCCATTTGCAAAAAAAGCTAATAATTTTATGATCTATATCGCCTCTTTCTACTTTTTTAAAGGTATCACGAATATCAACTGTGTTTCGACTTTCACTAGAGGCAAAAGATGTAGTCATACTACTAGGCTTCAATTTATCAATTCTGGATCTTTTCAACTCAAATGCGCTTGATGAAACTTTCACTCGTCGAACTTGCCTCTTAATTTTTCTTGCCAACTCTGTATTTTTTGCAACTATAGGACAAAAGACAATCCCAACACTTTGTCCCTTTGGAGCTCACATGAGATGTGCAAAAACTCGAGTACCCATGATAAATATTTTTGCAACGCCTGCAAATAAAAACATGAGTTCCACATTGCTTTTCTTGCCCACTCGTCTTTTGTTTCAATACATGGCGCCATAGCACTGTTGTTTTATGTATGCTAGGTGGTTCTACTTCTGGGTTATCTTTGTCATAGTACTCATCTAAGTCATATTTTTCTTCATCAAAACATTTTTTTCCCTTTCTCAAACTGATAAGGACAATCAAACATCTTACCCTTTCTGGCATTGTCATTCTCAACAACACTAGACGATTCATGCTCCAAATTGCAAAAAGAATCATCCTCATCGTCATAATTGTCGAGATCGGAGTTTGTGATGGTCATTAGTGAAGCAAAGAACAAGCAAATATACCTGCATAATAAAAGTATATGCAACAGTCTAAAGTAGCTATTGCTAACAACAAATGATGGGGGACTGAAGAACACAAATCATTACTCTCATAATCTACTAGTTACTAAGACAAAAAAATGAATATTTTGCATTAATGCAAGCTAAAAAAAACACTTTGGAGAATGCCGCCATGACCATTATTCAAAAGCAATAAACATGTGGGAAAGAATTGGAAATATGTGCCATCAATGAGATTATTTATGCAGATGATTGTTAATAATCTTTCAAAATGTTGTTGGCTAGAGAAATTTATACAACGAATCATGTTGTAAAAGGGAATCCTCCTTTCTACTATCTCAAAGAATTTTTGGCAATTTCTATAAATGGAAAACAAACAGCACAAAAGGAAAACACACAAACTATCTTTCACATTTTGGTGCACATAATGTTTTGACAGTGGAGGTTGGACTTTATTCCCCTGTTCTTTGGACAGTCTTTTGCTGCAATTTAATTCTTTTGACTTTACTCTAAAAAAATGAGAGGTCATATTTGTTCTTTATTCATTCAATCATATATCATTAATAGAATGTTCCGTCTTAAAAAGGATGCATGACATTTCATTGGTGGTTGAAAAGTATGGTATACCATATTCACATTGTTGCCATTTTACAGGAAAAATAAAAGAAAGAATCATCACGAATTTTTTCCTAAACATCACTGAGAAGGTAGCAATGTTACATTTAGGCACATAGACATGATAACATCTAGAATACTCACGACAAACACCGCATCACTAGACTTGTGCATTTCAAGTCTAGTTTCTTTTTGACATATTTGGGCAAGAAAATCACATATAGAAGGAGCCGAGGTCCTATGAACCTAAATTGCTTAAATTTCGGTTGAAGACCATATAGGAAAGAGAAAAGATTTTCTCTTTCAACTTGTTTTTTCTCAATAGCCAAACTTTCCCACTTTGGTTCAAACATAGTAAACTCATCCCAAATAGGAGATAGAAGACCATAAAAATCTCTTATCTCCTTGTTTGGTAGTGTGTACCTTGTCTTGGAGATAATATAGTCTAGCCATATCCTTTTAGATGAATTTGCTTTTTAAGAAGATCTATGCATTACATGTTTTTTTGAACTTGATGATGTTAGCTGCAATCTTGAACTCCATGATATTCATAAACTATGAGAGTATTTGAGCGTTGTTGGCCTCCCAATCCTTCATTTTTTCTTGATATTCTTGCAAAACCTGTTCCTTTACTTTTTCGGGGAGGACTTTAACTTTATCTCCTTCTCTTCTCGTTAGCTTTAGTTGAGGCTCATTAGTGGTTCCACTAACAAAACCCTTGATATGGCTTTTCATTGCGGTAGCCCACATCAAGTAGTTGTTTTCGTTGAGCTTGTAGGAGATGACAGAGGCGGATTCCCTTTCACCCATATTGAAGAAATAAACTTGTGGTTGAAAAGCAAAGTTTGAAGACCACCAACACAAAGCGAGCACACCCAAGATAATTTTCAACACTGCAAGAGCCCAAGACTCTGATACCATGAAATGAAACAAGAAGTGCACATTATGGTCTCTAATAGACTAAATGCAATCTCACAAAAGAGATAACAAACTTCACAAGAACACAATGTAAAATAAATGTTTTTTGTATTCACACAAATATGCTCTACTTTACAAGAGGCTCTATATATAGAGCATAACATACATCAAAAAGGACTTCGTTGGACTGCCTCCAACGGTAAGAAATATGACCGTTTGTAGCAGTCCAATGACTAGTTGAACTTTTTCCCAACAGTTCATAAATAGTTTAAATAAAAAACAAATAGAAATAAAAGAAAAACAAAAAGGACAATACAATATGGGCTGTATTTATTAAAACATATACAACGACCAAAATACCCTTGATATACGTATATCAAGTATATATATATATACTTATACAATGTATTTTAACAATCTCTCTCTCTCTCTCTGAAATATATATATATATATATATATATATATATATATATATATATATATATAGCTACCCTCATAGGTTCCACCCCCCTAGTTGGAACTCATAGGAGGAGGTTGTTTTGGCCAAATCTGCTCCCATGGATGTTTTCCGCATGGCCAAAATAGTAGGAATCAACACTTCGATCACATTTGTTTGACATAAAAATACGATTTTGTGATGATTGAAAATTTGGATCATTATAGCCCATTGATTTTCCAACCTCTGGAAAATCACATCCGGAGGGTCAGATGTGCCAGAGAGAGAGAGAGAGAGTTTGGAACACATGAGGGTAGCCAATATTTTCAACCTACAATTATCTGTTGTCATTAGCATGTTAAAAAATTATAGAGAACACACTTAAAATTGATGTGGTGACCTAAGCATTGTCATCAACCATGGGCATTTTAATAATGGCATAATGGTGACACATGTAGACATTGTGCATTTTGCAAGCACAGACCTCCGCCTATGAGTTCCAACTAGGGGTTTTGGAACCCACGAGGGTAGCCAATATTTGAGGAAGCGGGAGCGAGAAGCGATACGAGAAGCGGGAGCGGGAAGCGAGGCACTTTCAAAATTTTAGGAAGCGGGAAGCGTGGGACCACTTAAGAGCGAACCGGGTATCGTCTCGGAAGCGACCTAGGAAGCGAGGGGAAGCGAAAAAAATAAAAATAAAAAATAAAACATAAAAAGAATTGAAAAAATGAGGGAAGCGTGATGGGAAGCGCGCTTCCCATTAAAGAGAAGCACGTTTCCCATTTAAAAATGGCGCTTCCCCGCGCGTTTCGGAAGCGTGACGTTTCGTGCTTCCGAAGCGCGCTTCCTCACTTACCTAGGCGCTTCCGGTAGCTCTGGTCATTAGCATGTTAAAAAATTATAGAGAACAAACTTAAAATTGACATGGTGACCTAAGCATTGTCATCAACCATGGGCATTTTAATAATGGCATAATGGTGACACATGTAGACATTGTGCATTTTGCAAGCACAGACCTCCGCCTATGAGTTCCAACTAGGGGTTTTGGAATCCATGAGGGTAGCCAATATTTTCAACCTACAATTATCTGTTGTCATTAGCATGTTGAAAAATTATAGAGAACGAACTTAAAATTGACGTGGTGACCTAAGCATTGTCATCAACCATGGGCATTTTAATAATGGCATAATGGTGACACATGTAGACATTGTGCATTTTGCAAGTACAGCTGATAAATTTATCAAATCCTAGGGGTATAAATTTGTGATAACCTTGCTAATGTCTGAAATGCTGTGAAAGTTAACTCCTCTCACATGTATGACACTATCAAGGGAGCTGCTAACTTGATGGTTTCATTCATAAATTGTCACCATCATGAACATTATTTTTTCATTTTTAAGGAAAAAACTGCCACATTAGTTGTGCATTCCAAATGTACAGTTCTGAACATATGCGGATTGTTCCTCTCAAATCTGTCTGATTCATAATTTGAAGGCTTGTCTACTCTGCTTGGTGCAATCAGACAACTCAGATCTACTAACAGCATGCTGTCACAGATTACTTACCAATTGTCTCTAAATGGCAAGTTCTTGCCTTGTTATATCTGACTTTAAGCTGACGGCATGCATTCATTTTTGGTTTTCTGCAGCCTCCTCCCTTGCAGAGAACGAGAAATAAGATGGACATGCGCGTTGTATCAATTCCTGTCCAGAGTATGAAGGAAGTGACGTCTGCTGGAAGTTTAGGTTCATCGTCATCGTTACAGATGGAATCTTCTGATGCAAAGAACCAAATAATCTCAGATGAATTGGCATCTGAGCCAAGTGATTTAATTACGCAAAGACCCGTGGACTTGTACAAGGTATGAATTTTGATAGTCGCAACTTGCAATATGGTTATAAATGCTTGGATGTAGAAAACTTGTATGTGGACCAAATGAACAGTGTTTCCATCCAAGTGCATGGCATTTGCATGCTAGGCAGACATAGCATGTCAAAATCCACGTTTTCATATTTTGTACGTCTGCAAAGCTTCTTGGCATCTTTTGCTTGTTTCTATCATATTTCTGCTGGTTCTAAGTTGTGAGCCATTTTTCCTGCACTTGCTGTAGATTTAAAAGGTCTTTTTTGGGCACAGGCTATATTCTCTGATGATTCAGATGATGAAAATGAGGATTCCAGTTCTGACCCAGTTGATCACAAGGCGAAGAACGTTGGAGTTAATAATACTTTAAATCGATTAATAGCTGGAGATTTCCTTGCGTCCCTGGGTAAAGAGCTTGGCTTAGAGGTTCCACCTGATTCATTTTACTCCTCCAAACTGAATCTTGATGTGTCTGCCTCCTCCAAAGAATTAATGAAGAATCAGGTGAAGATCTTGTCAGGCGACCAATTGATGGCTAATAATTTTACCAATGAAGATTTAAAACCACCTTCAGAGGGGAAGCCAATATCTGATGGTAAATTCATTGTTCCTGAGAATGAATTTGAGGCTTCTGGATGCACCAATACGAGTGGTAGTAAGGGGAAAATTGCATCATCCCGGAGAGAATCACTTGTCTCACGTTCTTCTGGTCATTGCAGTACATCTTTTGGAACAGAGAGAAGACCGATGGTTGACCAAAAAGAAATCAGAAGACATTCAGGGCATCGTCAAGTTGGCAGTACAGATCGAGATGATTCTACTGATTCTGATGAGCCCAGATATTACTCAGAATCCGTGGAAAAGAAGAGGAAGAGAAGGAAATCACATGATCATGGCAGCCAAAATAAATCCAAGCACCATTCAAGAAAGAGCGGGTAGCGGCTTGGATTACTGGTAAGAAATTGTATATACCAGAAAGAGGGGAACCACGTTCTTGGAACTAGCCCATAACAGGAAGCGTGGTTCTGCTCTGCATGTAATTGTCGTTAAATCTGGTACTGAGAAGATGAATTTTATTGGTTTTCTCTATATACCATCCACATAAGTTGTCAACGTACAAGGGGAATCTCTCTCCAATTTTCGATTAAAATTTCTTTCCACCCTCATCCCTTTATCATTAGCTTTTCAAAGTGCGGGCAGTTTGTAGATAACTTGGGTTTTTGACCATGCTTTTGTGCAAGACACGTGCAAAGCTGTCATGTTTTTCTAATTTATATTTGATACATTTTGCCATCTCAGATCTGTGCGAATTGGTTTGATACCTAGGGAAATGGGACATAAAATCCGATAAAGTTTCAACTGAAATTTGTTCTATCCAAATATAAAAAACTTGCCAACCAAACATTAGTCTTAATCCTTTGCCTGAAATGTATACAGTAAAAATTGTGGTTCTGCCATGTGCATTGTGGCAGTGCAATCAGGGTTGAAACACTTTAAAAACTTGGAAGTTACATCATCGTCATCACCGCCATGCTTTGTCTCAAACGCCAATTGCATAGGTATGGAATCCGGAATCCTGCATCTCAAAAAGAAAAAAGAAAAATAAGGGATCTATTCTTGATTTGATTTGGCACGAACACCGTAAAAGCAAAGATTCATTTGGAAATTAGAAAAAACAAAACTCTCATGTTGCCGTAGAATAGTTATATAATAGTGGCAAAAGTTAAAAAATGATAATTATACGGCTGAGTTTCTCGTCAATTTTGTAGTTTGTATTTTCACAAAAAAATGTGGCAAATATTTAAAATGTGAAGTAAAATAAATGTTTTTCTTGAGATTGCAATAAAATCATGATAGTTTCATTTAAACCATAATATGATAATGTCTTGAAAATATCGCTATATACTGGACATTTAAAACTCATGTTGAAATATGACGTCTGAGACAGGCCTTGTAGTTTTTTTTTTTTTTTTGGATTTATAACCCGAAGAAACCGCTCGAAGACCTGGTTGCGCTGGCTCAGCCTGCAATACCTACAGTTGTGCCGACAGCGTAAAACTTCGAGGCTAAGACTCTTTTCCCCGGAGCCTATGCTAGGCATTGGCTTGCGCAGAGGGTTGACGCCCATCGGAATGGAACCTTAGACGGCCGTCCAGCAGCCAAGGCCCCACCCCACTATGCGAACCCCGTTTGGGGCTGAGGCCTTGTGGGTGAAAAGTTAAACAGTGACATTTCTGAAACAATCAACGGCGGAGATGATGGACGCATGCAATTTCTGTGAGTAAGGTACTCACAAAGTCGGGTGTGCTCTCTCTTGTTTTCATTTGCTACCACACAATGGGGCAATTAATCCCTGCAAGGCTGCAATAGAGATAAGGGTCCTTTCTTTTGCTCTATTGTTTAGTGATGGGATGTGAGCTTGAAACTTGAAAGGAAAGAAGGGAAGGTAAGCCTTGGTAGCCATATGGCTGCTGCTGCTTGCTTCTCGGCCGCCGCCACCAACACCTCCGCGGCTTGTTTCCTCTCGAAACCGGTGTTTTCTCAATCCCTATTGGCTGATAATGGCTGTGCAGCAAATTCTTCATTACTACGCTTGTCTGCTCCATGGGCTTCTAGTTTTCAGGCATTTTCCCTCTCGGAGTCGCTCTCTTCTCTCTTGTTTCGGGTGCCTTTCACCAAAAGGAACAACGGCAAAAGCCGGAATAGGTGGCCTAGGATCTCGTGGGCTCTGGCTCAGGAGGAAACGGCCCTTACCGAAGAGAAAGTGGAAGGAGATGAAGAAGCGGCTCCCCCACCGCCGAACACCAAGCTCTACTTCGGAAATCTGCCTTACAGCTGCGATAGCGCTCAGCTGGCCGCGATCGTCCAAGAATACGGAAGTCCAGAGCTAGTGGAGGTAAACCTTGGCCTTGGCTGCATCTTTTGCTTGTGTACCAATTAAACCCAGCTTGCAACTAACTTACCATCGTTGTGGGGCGGGGGAATCGTTTTTTTTTTTTGCCCCCATCTCTTTAGGTGCTCTACGACAGAAACACGGGAAAGAGCAGAGGTTTTGCGTTCGTTACAATGAGCAGCGCCCAAGATGCTAATGCCGTCATCGAGAACCTCGACGGGAGTGTAAGACGATTGGGAAAATTTAAAAAGAAAAGCCTTCGTACCCAGGCGTTTTTTTTTCCTTCTCCTTCCTCATAGATTTATTTATTTATTATTATTTTAATTTAATGATTGCATAAGTGATGCGACTCGTCATTTTTTCAGGATTACGGTGGTCGGACGTTGAGGGTGAATTTCAGTGACAAACCGAAGCCACGAGAACCCCTCTATCCAGAGACGGAATTCAAGTTGTTCGTGGGGAACCTGTCTTGGACGGTGACCTCCGAGAGCTTGACGGAGGTGTTCAGCGGTTACGGGAATGTGGTTGGAGCAAGGGTTTTGTACGACGGAGAGACAGGCAGATCTCGAGGGTACGGCTTTGTTTGCTATTCTTCCAAATCGGAGATGGATGCTGCGCTTGAATCTTTGAACGGAGTGGTATGCTATTCTTCCTTCTCCTCCTCTTCTGCTTGTGTTTCTGGTGAGCCCGTAACTAGAAAACACTGTTACGGTGTTACTACTGAATGGCTGTTTGATTCTAATTTCTGAGGATGAAAGAGGCAGAGAACCTTGCGTACATCTTGGAACTTTTAAGTTTTGTGCTTCAAAATATGATATTTCTTTTTCTTTTTTACTGTTTGTTTTGAAAGCTTTTCTACCCCATCTTTACACGACTTTCGAGTATTATGCATCATGAATTCCAAGCTTTCTGCGACTTTCTTAGATTGAAAAGTAGCCATGTTAGAATTTCTGGGTTGACAGTGCTAAAGTTGGGTATCATTCCCATTTTCAAAAGATGAAAGACTGGTTTTGTCTGTTGTTGGAGAGGTGGAAATATCAATCTAATTTAGTATAGTCTTTTGGGGAGAAAACCTAACTCTTTTTGCTGCTTGTTTTTTCCCCTTGCATTTTGTATTGCTTTTCAGCAGACACCTTAGCCAACATGGTTTTGCCACTATAGACTTCAAGCACCTAGTTTGCCAATTCCTACGTCCATGCCATATTTGACCGCGACGAGGAACAGGGCCGTAACGCGTTTTTTGCGCCAATCTCTTCGAGGGATGCAAAATAATATTTTCTGTTTTTGCCTCAATCGTAGGAATTGGACGGCCGGGGTATGCGGATTAGCCTTGCGTTAGGCAAAAAATCGTAAGAGAGCGGGGAGTCGGAAGCTGAAAATGAGATAACGATCGGCGAGACAATGCAAGGCGACTGGCGAGTGGACTTTCGCTTGTGCAAAAGACATCTCCAAGTGATGAAAGAGGCTATCAGTGAGTCACGTTCTTTTACCTGGTTCTTGATGACGATTTACTTTGCAAAAGAAGCTGTTTTACTTGTGAAGCGGTGAATGGCTGCTTGCGAGGATACACGCAATTAGCACAATGATTCTGTTCTGTGACCTGGATATGTGACTTGATCAGGCTTTTTGTACATTGATCCATAATTAGAAGTTGCTCCCTATATTTTATCTTTCGGACTACTATAAGGGTTTTCTGTGGCGTAAAGGTAAAACAAAAAAAAGCTGGGCCTTTTTGCATTCTTATTATGTTTTTGATAAATTTTGAAGTCCCCATGAGTTTATTTCTTCATTCTCTTTTCTGCTTCACACAAATATCCACGGTGTTCCTCACCTTGGCCGCCACTAAATCTGGGCGCCCACTTTCTATAATCACTTTCGTCTTAGGCTCAATCTTATGCAGAATATATGTCCATCCTGCCCATAGTCAAGGAGGAAACCATCAAATTTTTTGTTGCTTGCAATTACTATCATTTACCAAGCCTTCTCTTTGGAGGATCTAGGCATAGAACTCCAGGGGACACCTTACCCAGGGGCGGCTCAAGAGAAGTTGAGGCACTAGGCATATTTCATTGGAGGCCCATATTTCTTCATATTTTTTTTCATTGGAGGCCCTCAGCATGTAACATATAAGCATTATATATATTTTTTCATTTGAGGCCCTAGGCGGTGGCCTCAAATATCAAAGAGGCCAGCCGGCCCTGATCTTGCCTACCACCTAACTTCGGGTTTACAGCGAAGGACACACCCCTTAGTAATCCACACTTGAACATGGTCCAAGGTTTGCTACATGGACTTTATTTCGACTTGACTTGGTTCTAAATCATATCCTTGATCTACGTCAATTTTGGCGTCGTATTACAAAACTTAATAAAGAAAAGGGGTTGAGAATAAGTTTATGTACCAAAATGGTTATTAGTCTAAACCAATGTTATCAGTAGGACCGATACCCATAGTATCGGCAGAAAATCGACTTGCTGCAAGCCTGAATCGGTTATTTTTTAATATTATTTTAATAGTTTTAACACGTGTTACGATTGACATGTAATAATTTATTATTATTTTTGGGCTGATACAGAACGATTCACTTGAGTATCGGTATTGGCCCATACAGCTCAATCTACTGACAACATTGGTCTAATCGGATTTAGATTTGACATATATAGGATTAATTAAGCATATCAACTTGAATCTGTTCTTAGTCTTCTAAGAACTAACCATGTAGGTCGAAGTGACAGATGAGCATATCTTTTTATGAAAGTCTAGCTGGGGTTAGGCAGACCCCTACCAGTTATACAACTATACCATTTGGTTTTGAACCTGCAACGTCCCAATACAAGGTGACATTCACTAGCCCCGGTTGGTACACTTAAGCATCTTAACAAATTGATAACTCTGTAGAATCAATCTAACTTTAGATTACACACACACACACCCCACAAGCTCAATCGAGCCGAGGGTTCAAGCTCATCTGAGTTTCAGCCAACTTGAGCCTGGTCAACTGAGGACTAAGCTGAGCTTGGAGTAGCAGTCTTTGGGCTCGTAGTGGAGGGGGCCTTGGCCACTAGGCAGGTGGTTAGGGTTCCATTCCTATGAGTGTCATACTCAGTAATGAAATGTTGCTATGATATTGCGCCTTTTATTTATGATATAATCCATGACAAATAGCTATACGATGAATAATTAAGCAGGTAGATGAATTATTCCAATGTGGCTTATTTTCACTGAACCATTATGGCTTATTCAAGTATAGTTTCTGATATTTTATGATGCTATCCAAATGACCGTTGAGTGTAGAAAAGGATTACGCTTTCAAAAGAAACTCCATTAGGAAATTTACACATCAAGTGCAGCTTTTGTGCTTTGGGCTGTGATAGGCAACTGTGCAACCCTAGTTCTAGGTCATACTCAGTAATGAAATGTTGCTATGATATTGTGCTTTTTCTTTATGATATAATCCATGACAAATAGCTATACGACGAATAATTAAGTGTGGCTTATTTTCGATGAACCATTGTCTTATTGAAGTATAGTTTCTGATATTTTAAGATCCGATCCAAATGATCCTTGAGTATAGAAAAGGATTACGCTTTCAAAAGAAACCCCATTTAGGACATTTACACATGAAGTGCCGCTTTTGTGAATAATTTAGGAGAAGGTCAGTCCTCTGATAAAATATGGGACTAGGCGAGTTCTTAAGGCAATTGCATTAACTCGCCAGAGGAAAACACCATAAAAAGTGGAAAGAACTGGCGCAGTTATTTCTCGCATGAAGGAAACCATCTTAAGAGAAGTGAAGAGACTTTAACAGGTAACTAAGGACTCTCTAACATGTAATGGGTCCAAATATTATGAGAGAAAAAGGCTACACAAAAGTATTGAGGTGTAACTGTAAACCTGCACTTTATTGAAAAAAAACTGTTGTTTTCATAATAGAAAAAAGAAAGGTTAATCTCTTCATATATATGAAAGATCAATGTGTAACTTTCCTCCCCTTTAGATTTTTGTAACAAGTATAGAGAGGAGCTTTAAGTCTTGCAGCCTATATTACAACATGAACCATGATAAATTGATCTGACTTACTCATTCTCTTCTTCATACACTTATGGGTTCATTGATACTCAGGGCTGCGAAACATGGTCGCAAAGTCTTCAACTTCAACAATCCTTCTAAATCTAAACAGGTTGAGCCGTGCAGGATAATACCAGTTACTTTGTCGTAGGTGAATTAGATGATTGCCACAAATCTTGTTTTACGAGAGAATTTCATGATAAATTTAAACATTTTCTTTTTTTTCTTGAGAAACTTTCAAGAAAAATATCAGCAATAAAAAAAAATATAAAAACAATGAATAAATCTGTAAAGAAAATAAAATTCGAAAGTACATGCATCAGTTTTTGAAAATATCATAAATCTGTAAAGAAAATAAAATTTAAAAGTACATGCATCCGTTTTTGAAAATATCAGATAGTTATAAAATATAGCCAATACACAGAACACTCATACTGAAAATATACGGAAAATAACAGTAACTGTATGACAAAAATGATTTGTTTTTCGAAATGCCCTACAATTTTCAAAATCAACTCGATGCCAAAATTCACAAATTTCTGGATATAAAAGGACCTTCGCACAAGTGAACTTCCTCCCAAATATATGAATTTTCTCCTAAAATATGCAATTTTTTTCCTACACATTTGTGAATGTCCTCTTCATTGTGCCCCTTATATGATTTTATTAAAAGGAGGCTCACACATTTTTGGAACATTAGCAACCATGAGTTGCAAAGGTTCCAAAAATGTAAACACCTTTTTTAAACTAAATACTCTCACATTTGCAAATGCCCTATCCTTCGTATGCAAATGTCCACACACATTTGCGAACTTCCTCCTACCTATGCGATTTTAGTAAAAGAAATTCACAGATTTTGGAGATCTTTGCAACTCATGGTTGCGAATGTCGTATTGTATTTGTGAATGTAAGGACTTGTCACGCAAAGGGCCTCATGCTTCATATTTACAAAAGTGCCGCTAAAGAAAAAAATTGTTAGCGACACTTCAAAAGAGTTAATAAAGCTTTTAGCAATGCTTCAAAAGTGCTGCAAAAGCACCACTAAAGCTTTTAACAACACTTCAAAAATGCCGCTAAAGCTTTTAGTGACGCTTCAAAAATTTCATTAAAGCCTTTAGAAGGAAATTCACATATTTAGGAAGGAATTCACATATTTAGAAGAAAATTCTTATATATGGAAGGAAATTCACATATTTGGATATTTGGGAAGAAGTTCACATATCTGGTGAAAATGCACTTGTGTGAAGGGTAAAAAGGTCCTTTTATAGCAAAAAATTTGTAAATTTGGACATCAGGTGGATTTCAAAAACTATAGGATATTTCAGAAAACACATCCTTTTTGGCGTACAATATGATCATTTTTCATAAAATATATATGTTTATGCATGTTTTTTTACCTCCACCATTTCATACACTTAAAAAGGAAACAAAAAATGATTGTACTGTATAGTAATATTGGCCCTTTTCTCAAATGCCATCAAATTTTGAAATCCATTGAATGTCCAATTTTGCTGGTTCCCCACTTTTTAGGACCTTTTTACCCTCATCACCAGTGGATCTCCCATTTTTCATGTGTTACATCGCGGCGCTCTCCCGATCTCGCTAAATATTACTAAAAATGAAATTTGCATGATATTTTTGCAAAAATCATGATTTTTACATAATACACGTTAAAAATGGCTACTCTTCACTTTCATAAAAACCCTATGATTTTCGCATCTATAGTACAAAAATCGCAACAATGCTTGCAAAAATCTCTTGCGTGTGAATTTTGTCAAGAGTTTCTCGTTGGTAGTTGCAAAAGTCTATTTTTGATGCAGAAATTATAAAAAGTTTGTGGAATTCATGGACTTTTGCATCCAGTCAACTTTAAGAGATGTGAGATTCTGTTTTAGCGTGCGATTTTTGTTGTATATATATAGGCGATTAGCGTGCAAAGTTCGTCAAGAGTTTCACGTTAGTGGTTGTGAAAGTCTACTTTTGATGCATAAATCATAAAAACTTTATAAAATTCATGAACTTTCGCATGCGGTCGACTTTAAGTGATGCAAGATTTTGTTTTAGTGTGTGAATTTCATAATAAGATTGGAAATTTGAGCGTATACGTGCAAATTTCCTGTGAAAATGTTCTAAATACATGCAATTTTTCTTCAAATCTTCATGAATTTCTCCTAAATTTGCAAATTTACTGTGCAAATTTTCATGTATACATGCAAATTTGCTACTTATATACGAAATTTCATCAAATACACTATATTTTTTGCGTTAAATTTCACTATTACAGAACTGAACAAAAGGTGTTGGGCTTGGCTCGTTAAACTCTTTGAATAACTCACACTCGTCTCATGAACAATTTAAACAACTAAACATGGGATCATATGAGCTTGACTCAAACTCGCAAGATTCTGAGTGACTTGATCTTTTTGAATTCAAGTGGTGTTGAGACATAGCAAAGGGACATTATATTTGTTAATTTGTTATTCTCTAGCATAGTAGTAACAAAATGATAAAACCTGCTAGAGGAATATCTCATTTTAGACAATAATAACAAAATAATCATGTATACAAAACACTTAAAGGTCCCTCTTAACATATTCAAAGGTTGTGTATACAAAACATTACCAAGAAGTAGAAATATTAACAAAATAAGCCAACAAGATAGTTTTGTAACTTTTGTTTATCTCATTATCCATCTGCATACATCCAAAGGTCTCTCTTAACACATTCAAAGGTCATATACAAGTTTATAAGTTTAAACCATCAAAAAATACAAAGCTAACAAGTTTGACATATACATAAGCATGTTATTGAATAAGTAATGTTATCATACCATATCTCCAACATTCTAATCAACAATATTTCTAGACCCTATGAAATTGTACAACCTAAACTCCTTCATATTCATATCTATATCCCAAAGAACCTAATGATAATTGCCCCAATAGACAAGAATCAAGATTTGTAACATAGATTAAGTTTAAGCTTATTGTGCAATTAGAAATTTATGTTATGTAAATGTATATGTTAAGCATGCCTTGTCACATTCAAATAATAGAGATGACAATTGATCTGTCTCCAAGCAATTGTAAGCCCCTTCTCAATGATTTGAAGTCTCGAGCATTTGTTGTGAATTTTAATGTTTACCGATTAGTTTCTATTAGATGGTAGAAAAACAACATAAACATCAGTTTTGAGACTCACAGAGAAATACATGGTACACTAAATGGTCTTTGGCAGTCTGCATCATGCTTCTCTTTGCTCGATGTGGTACTTTTGCAGTCTCTATATGAATCATTGTAGATGTTGCATCATCAAAATATGTGATATATTCATGTTAGAATTAAATGAGTTCACATACAAACATAACCAAGAAACAACCAAACAACATATGATATACTCACTTCACTGACCAACATAGTTTCTTCTCCAAACAAAAACACTTCACTATATTTTGGTTGTTGCATACCTTCTTTATTCATATCACCCCATTTTCATTGCCAATTAAAAATGAATATCAACACATACATTTAAACCATTGGTTGTATATACACATAACTTGGGACGTTAATAATTATACCCTACCTATCTCAATTATGTCCTTGCTTGGGGCCAATGACTTGATATTGTTATCCTTTTTTGTGTCATGCATGTACATAGTATATAACGCAAGATACCTAAAATATATAAAGTAGACATAAGGCATTGGAATAGTTCATAAAAAAAACACTATATAAATTAAAAAGAAGCAATTCATTAAAAACCACTAGCTAAATACTTTTCCAATGCATATAATAGTCATATATACTTTTATGAGTGTTTTCGCTTGTTGTGGCCAACCTCACCACACACACTGCACTTGTATGACACAACATCCTTTTGTTTTGTTCTTTGTCTTTTAACATTAGGTTGTCCTACTTTACGTCTCACTTTTTGTGGATACACAGGAATAAGGGTTGGAGGAGTCACGTGTGAAATGTTATCAACCATAAGAAAGAATGAATATGTACTATATGCAGATCGATACTATTCAACTATGAAGAACTTGTCCTAATAATCATTTGATAGATTGCCCTCATACAAAATGCATGTGAGCATGGAATCATGTTAACTTGCCACTCTTCACAAGACCATGTCTACCTCTCAAGATCAACATTATAGCCATGAGATTGATCGCAAGCTTCATACTGACGTCAGAGGCAATGGACTACTTACTCATGTAGCAGTTGTGCATTTCTCTTGAGTTAATCTAGCTTCTCTTTTACCTCAAGCACAACAACATCTGATGTTTTCTGTCCACTAATCTTTTTTTTTATAAAGTTTTATCAGCATGAGACAAAGCCTCTCAATAAGAAGCACTAAGGTCATATAACGTATGGGGAGAATCCACGAATTAAAGCTCTCAACTATATTAGAGGTTAAGCACCCATACCTTCTCATTGAAAAGTAATTGTTAGCCCAATGTTTTTCGATCACATCCTTAGTCACATACTTGTATGTGGCTTGATCTTGCTCATAGATCTTTTCTATAAAATTATTGCATTATTGTCTTGTGGTTGCTCGAGCTGCGTTACACCAGAGTGTACTGAGTGATGAATCAAATTTCTTAGAAAAGTTTTTTGTCAGGTGCTTCATTCAAAATCCAACATGACAAGTAGGCCATGTGACAAAAAGCGATAAGGAGGTGCTGAGATAGAACCCTAAAGACATTCCTAAAATAAGAAAAAATAGGCTTTGGAGAACCTATTTTGATTGTTCTAAACTATTTTTTGGCCACCTACATCAGAAATTAGGAAAAACAATATTCAGGAAGTTAGATTTTCATTGCCACCAAGAACACCCCGACCTGATGAGTGGTCAGAGAGAAATGACTTTTGAAAGATAAACTGTCCAACAACTATTGTCTATAAACCATATTTTTGTCCTGATTTTGGAACTCAGAAACGAGGACCCTAGAGACGTTTTTGATTCTGACCCAAAACAAAAACTTCTAGATTTGTGTCTAAGCTTTCCAACGAATGTAAAATAATATTTTTGATGTTGGAGTGTTGAGATATGACCCAAGAAACAAAAAGTGTTATGCAGAAAATAACAAAAAAATGTTTGTTTTCTTTGTTTCTACGTGTTTTCAGCGATCTTAGATGCAAAATCTGAACTCATGTAGAAAATGAGAACAATAGATATGAATGTCTAAGAGTCATAGAACGTGAAAAATACAACCTATAAACATTGAGATATGACAAAAAAATAGATTTTTGGATCCGTGATGGATCCAATATCCGAAAAATAAAAAATAAAATATTAACCTCACAACACTGAAAATATTGAAAATGTTGAGTTTAGATGAGCAGTCCCACCATGATCATCATTCTGTGGATCTCAAATTTTGAAAACAAAAAGCGAATTTTCTAAAAGAATTTTTTTAAAGAAAATGGGCTAAAAAGCATATCCTAATTTGAGAGTTGCATGGTTTGTTCTTCAAGTTGTGTGTCTTTCCTCATCCATTGAGTAGGGATCAGTCATACCATGAGCTCAAAATCTTCAACACAGGTTCATCCTTTGCGAGTACACATACCTCATACGTAGATCCTAAGAAAATATGGGCCATAAAAACTCTGAAAAAGGTATAAATAAACACAATATATGAAGGTTAGAGAGATCTATACTTATAAAATAAACAAAATAAACTAAATCTCATATCGGACTTAAGTAGCTCTTTTCTATGTTGATGATGAGCATGGTGAAACTCAGATGTCGCTCTGGCTAGGCGCAGGTTCTACAAGCTAGGTAAAATAGGGGATCTGGGTTCTAGGCTAGGCTAAGTGGACTCAACTAGGTTAGGTTTGTTGGGTCTAGTTGTGCAAAGATTTTGACAGAGTGTAGGTGCAGTCAAGACTTGAACACAAGATGTAACACTCTCGATTTATAACTCAATTTTTAGAGTAGTTTTTTTTTTATGCAAGGCCTTATCAATAGCATCGCTTCAACCAGACTCAACTTGTGATCAAGCACTAACATTTAATAGCCCTTTAAAACCAAGATCGAGAAAGAGACTTCCAAGGATAATAACCTATTATCAAGAAAATAAAAAAAATGAAAAAAATGAAAAAAATATAAAATCGAGAATGCTATAGACATCATATCAAACCATCAACTAATCAAATAAATTTCATAAATTTTAAAATCACCATAGACAACTAATTAAATCAACATATTTATAATAGGCTAGGTTTTGAACTAATAAGCCAATCTTAGAGTCAAGTGCCAAAACCTTCATAGTATCTCAAAACAAAACCCTTCTACAATCCAGTCATTCAAGTCCGAAAAGAACTATCCAATCATGCCTCCTTACCTAAAATATTAAAATTATAATGGGTGAGAACAATGTCCCCAAGTATGAAAATATCATATAAATAATGTATAGACTAAGACATCATAAAACAATTTTAATTATTCAATCACTTAACTAGGACATGCATTAATCAAAACCAGATATAATTGCAGCAATTAACACATGTACATCTAAAGAATAACACTTACATAACACAACACTTCACACATTGATATCGCCTTTTGGGCATGAACAATTAATCAATGCATGAACCTAACAAAATCATTAAATCTCTTTAATGCATAGGTAGTTTTTATCTTTCTCATTATCATTAGATGATGCATACAATGCTCTATGTACATGCATAAGAAAAAATTGTTTCTCTATCATAGTTATCAGTGGGTACTACATAGTCCTAACGGAAAAAGAAGGCAACAACCCATGGTGTATATTCAAACAATTTGTGACTTATTAACCTAGCCTTGCACATCTCCTCGAGTCTTGGGGTGGGGCAATCCAATCTCGAGACAAACCTACACCCTCCAACTTGATATATCAGGATTCGTTCAGCTGAAGTACATATATACCACCCCGTGGCTGCAGTGGCAGCCTAATCCCTTCTCTCCATGGCTGGGAAAAGCAACATTTTGTGTTATAAACAAATCCCACAGTACCAAAAGTATCACTTACACTTTTTGTAAACCACAAAATAATTTAGTGCACATTTCACTTTTTATTTAGTTAATTCTCTTGTCAATCATGTCTTAGCACATTTAATCACTCATACCAATTCAGGAACAAACAAATCTACTTTCTCGGCTCAAGCATGCATAAGTTCAATTAGGCATCATTCATCTGTTAATCTAGTCCAATTAAATTCTCATCAATACAATCCACATATGCATTTTCATGCTCAGATAGGCCTAACAATAATATCTTACACATGTAGTAAACATAGCATGAACACATAAGTCAAACTGTGTATGCATTACAACATTCATTCAATGCATATAAGCATATCATCATGCATCACATATATCATATCATATTGAATATAAGTATATTATCATACTTCATATCATAATATCATGCAAGCATATTAACATATCATGCAGTCTAATTTAGCATTATAACTAAAATTATAACATAACAAATCAAAACAGGTTCTATGTCCATCTGATTCAGTTTTGTAACCCAATCATGCCCAATTCTATGTCCATCTAGTTCAGTTTTGTAACCCAATCATGCTCAATTCTATGTCCATCTAGTTCAGTTTTGTAATTCAATCATGCCCAGCTGGTATACTTATAAACTATGTCATACATGCAAACATAAGTTCCAAATTCAGAACTTTGTAAATAAAATTTATCAATCAGAATAAATTCTGTCAAAACCTGTATACAATGAATTTAAATCTAGATTTGTTATTGTAGATATAATATTAATTGTCTATAGGCGAAAACCTAAGTTTAAACTCATTCCAGACCAGGGAATAATAATTCTCCAACTGAAATATGTTTTTTGTTCATAGAACAATCTTGTCTGATTTGATCTTTTCAAAGAAACATCAAAGAATGAATTTACAAAACGAAATAAATTTTAGAAATTTTATTGTGATTAGTTTGATATGTCTGACACAAGCTTCAAAAGAAATCAAATCTAAATTCCATCTCAGTAGAGAATTAAAAATAACGCACTATAGTCTATTTTTGTTCTTAGACAGATTGTGTTTCAGAAATTTTAAATTTTACAAAAAACTTCTGTAATTTTTAATTTTCAAACCGTAAAGAATCAATGCACAATTTTTTTATCGTATGTTCTTTAATATAAAAACTAACACATATAAACATATTGATCATAAATATTAAATAGCTTGGGAGAAGTAAAATCTACAAAAATGTGTAGCCTACATAAAATTTTTGTTAGGACAAAATTTTTGCACTGACTTACAAAGGTTGTATCTCCTAATCATAACTCAAATGAGTCCATTTTTTTTAGGATTGCTTTCATATGTCTGAAACATCTTTTTAAAATTTGAGAATTTATGGGTTCGACTTTTTGGAGAACTATAATTTTCTTTAAGATTGGTCAGAATAAAAATACATGATAAAATATAGTTTTTAAGAAACACATCAAGAAATTCATGGTTTTCATAAAAAAACACCAAGAACATGCATCCAATGATTTTGGATTCATCATAAATATATTAGATACATGCATATAAACATCTAAACATATTGTAAATATAGAAACAACATACATATCATAAATCAAACATAAGATACAATGTTTTTACATAAGAAAACACATTTTTCCCAAAAAATAATTTCTGAAAAAGATTTCGGGTTTATGAAAACCTCCAATGAGATTTCTAATCCATAAAATTCATATTCACTCAAGGCATATATGTTTCTATCATGCTAAATACGTCAAATAACACCAGATTCGAATTTGACATAATTCAAAATCTCAAGTTGCGTACCTACACGATGTTGTTTTGTATAGTTTCATAAAAACCAATTCAAAACCTACACATAGATTCAATCTATGGTTCTAAACCATGATCTTGAATCAAGATCAGGATTCACATGAATCAATTCTAGATCTGAACCTATTTGTATAGATTTTTCATACATTTTTTTTCATAAAAATCCAAGTTCTACAGCTTTGCACATAATGGAACGACTCTCAAAAATTGCACACAATCAAACAAAGACTACAAATTCATAAAAATATCCAATCTAAGTCCAAACTTAGATCTAAAACTGAGATTAAAACCCAAAATAACAGACTATGGTTAGAGTACTTACCTTCTTCCACATCACTTTGTAAATACACTTCCACAAAAATGTTAATGGAGGCTACTTATAAGAAAGGAAGAGGAAGATAGAAGAAGAAGGCTAAGGGGGCATAACTAGGGAGAGAGAGAGAGAGAGAGAGAGAGAGAGAGAGAGAGAGAGAGAGAGAGCTAACTCAAAATATGAGACAGAGACAACGGGGAAATATAGGAGCAAAAGGCCTATCTCCCCTATTTAAAACATTAAATCTTGGATTCCTATTAGTTTTAAGAAACCTTCTCTCAACTTCCTCTAAATTAAAACTCTAGTTAAGTACACATTCAATTCATGTGTTTTAGCTAATTAGGATTCCTACATGGATTAGGAAAATAACTATTAGTTTAACTTTTATGTAACTTACCAAAACTTGGAAAGTACGGAGGCATCCCACCCTATGGGTCCCACCTTGGATTCTCATACTTAATTAAAGTCAAATTAACTTCCCTAATTCTACTCTAATTAAATTCAATCCAAATTACATCTTAATTGACATTTAATTTATGTTGAAATTCAACCTAAATTTGAAACTAAATTCACATTAAATTTTAATCTCATTTAAATTGAAATCTGACTCAAATTGGAATTCAACCCATATTAAATTCCAATTTGAATTTCAAATTCAACTCAAATCCAAAATGAAATTCAACTTTAATCGAAATTAAATCCTAAATTCACATTCACATTCACATTTAATTCAAATCCAAATTAAATTGCAACTTAAATTCAAATTGACGTTCAAATTAAATTCTAATTCAATTCAAATTGAGACATAAAAATTTATTTTTATTTATTTAAATAATTACATAAAAATTCATAGGTATTGCATATTTCCCCAATTACATAAAAATTCACAGGTGTTGCATCCTTCTCTTCTTAAAGAAATTTTGTTTATGAAATTTGGTTAAGGTTATATTGCATTCATCTTCTCCTCTGACACCCATGTACATTACTTGATTCTGTGGTGTTACCATTGCACTTTCACCAAAGGAATAGTTTTCCTCTGTAACACTTGTCCTCGTTAATCAAGAATCTCCACCAGTTGCTCCTTGACCATAAGATCTTTTTGTACCTTCAGATCTTTATACTAAATCACATATATCGGGTCAGGAACATACTTTATAGCATAGATACATAAAACACATTATGAACACTTGAATACTAAAGAGAAAGTTCCACCCTATACGCTGCTCCACTGATCTTCTCGAGGATTTCAAAAGGTCTTACATATTTTGGGCTAAGTTTGCCCTTCTTGTCGAAACATAACACACTCTTTACTGTGAAACCTTAAAAAAAATATGATCACCTACATCAAAGCTCTGATCAACAAAACTCTTATGATGACTCTCAGCTGTCAAAAGCCTCTTACAAATCAATTGTAGTTGATCAGTGTAGTGTCTATACCAATGCTTGAATGGTAACTATTGTTATACCCGAATTTCGCTAGTTTTAAATGTTTACTCTAGTCATCTGCCCAATCTAGAGAACATGCAAACACCATATCTTTTAGTGTTTGAATCGTCTATTTTAATTGATCATTTGTCTATGCTGAACTTGAGTTTCGTTCTTAAGGAATTCTGAAGTTTCTCCCAAAACTTGGAAGTAAACTGTGAGTCTATATCGAAAAGGATTGACAATAGAACACCATGCAATCTAACAATCTCGTCCATGTACAAGTCTACAAGACTCTCTAATATCTGGTTCACCCTAATCGATAAGAAATGCAACATCATAAGGTGCTCAACAATAACCCAAATAGCATCATACTGACTTCGTAAGGTAGTGTAATGTCTTCTTATTTTCACTCGGGTATCTCTATAGCTTGCATCGTCCCTCCAGGTCTCTTATACTCTATCTTGACTTGTTGACATACCAAGCATCTAGAAATATATTCTGCAATCTCACGTTTTATCCCATTCTACCAGATTTTTTTTTGTAAATCCTTGAACATCTTGGTACTGCTAGGGTGAATTGTGCACTTAGATCTATGTGCTTTGTCAAGAAAATTCTTTTTAACTTTGGATCCTCTAGTACTCATAACCTTTGTCCAAACTAGATACTATCATCTTTCTCTATGTGTAGAGTTGAGTCATCCTACTGACAAGCTGCTATCATTTTGGAAAATTTAGGACCATCCTTTTGCATTGCTATGATTCGCTTAATGATATTGGTTCTAACAACCATACTATCTATTCTGATCTTGCCTAGCTTAGATTCAAATGGTTTTCATTCAATGTTTTTTTTTCAAAAGTTTTCATTGGCTATTGATGACACATGTCAAATTATTTGATTTTATGCTTAGGGTATCCATGATGGCATTCGCCTTCCCAGAGTGGTAAGAGATAGAAAAATTATAATCATTAAGAAGTTTCAATCATCTCATTGTCTCATATTAAGTTCTTTTGGGGAGAAGATGTATTTAAGGCTCTTGTGATTAGATAAAACTTCAAACTGTTCTCTGTACAAATAATATCGTCATACTTTATGGGCAAAAATCACTACTGCCAATTCAAGATCATGTGTGGGGTAATTACACTCATATACTTTTAACTAATGAGATGCGTATGCAATCATCTTCTCATGTTGCATCAGAACACAACCCAAACTTATGCCTAAAGCATCACTGTACACTACAAAACCTCTGTGTCCTGATGGAAGAGTAAGAACTGGGGTTATGGTAAGTCTTCTTTTCAACTCTTGAAAGCTCTCTTCGCACTGCTAAGTTCACATGATTTTGACACCGTTGCAAAGTAACTTGATCATTGGTGACACAATATTTTTGTACCAATAATTATTGAAGTGAGTGCCCATCCTTCTTTATCTCCCCCTCGAGTAGTACTATGAGAAGCATATTTACCCTATTTAATTTTCACCATGCAATCTTTCAATACATGGTCATGTTTCCCACATCTATAACAAGTTCATCTAAACTATGGGTTTTCATTGTTATTAGGTCGATAAAGGTTTCTCTTCTTATTATCTTGAGTGTCTCTCTTTTCTCACTTTTCTTTTGAAAACTTATTGAAAGACTTCTTTATTTTCTCATAAAACAAAGCTTCATCTTTACTTTACAAAGCTCATCAACATCATTCGTTTGATTTATGAGAAATTCTGGATTTACTAATAAAATTTTCAATTCAAGCAAAGTTTGTTGTTTAGGCCAACCCACTAAACCAATTAGAAAGACGATGCACTATATTAACTCCACGAATTAACAAATAGTGTTTCTTACTCTCATTATATTTAAAACTTTCATTCAATGAAGCTAACTCATCAAACAACTTCTTAGCTTATAAAAAATATTAAGAAATAGGGAGCTTACCTTGCTTTATGGTGGAGATTTAGTTCTCTACAAATTCTAGTCTTGCTTCATTATTCTTGGAACACAAGTGCACACTAATATCTTAAGCTTATTTCATAGTCTTTTTATCTTAGATTTTAATATAAAGATCATTTTTTTATGGTTGCTTGAGTCACAAACATAGTTTTCTCAAATTTTATCTTTCACTGTTTTCTTATTTCAGCATGTTGTCAACATTGGGTAGTGGTACGACATCCGATCAATTAACCACCTCCATAAATCTAGTTTGATCAAGTAAGACTTGATGCATGATTTTTAATATGAATAGTTTTTTCCATTAAGTTTTTTTATAATGTTTATTAATAACATGTATATTACAATGTTTATTAATACAATAAATATATACCGTTGTCGCTCTCGCCTTCTCTGATACAAAATCTCCCGTGCTCTTACGTTTATGTGTTTCAACAAACACATCCTTGTAAGGCACAATGCTTCCTTTTTCTGCTTCCTGCAATGTGACATGATATAAAAAATTGATTAATAAGTATGCAGAAATACTCACAAATTTGACTATATATATATATATATATATTGATAACTTACCATTTTCTTCTAGTGGCTCCCAAAAGTCCTAAATCCACCTGTGTGTAGATGCGCATCGGGTATCGTTGAGCGGTTTTGTGCAACCTTTGCTGAGCGGTTTCAAAAATCATTGCTCACCCACTTGTTGCACATGACCTTCCAATAATCTCTCCTTACAGTAGCCGACCCATGGCCCTTTCACTGCAGTGGATCATCTATTCCACCAGTTGCTTTTTTTGCGACAGTCTTCATATTGTGCAACATGTCGACAAATCGATTGGCAGTCTCCCACACTACCCTCGCGTCTTTTTCCTCGTTTGCACTCGTGAAGCGATGGGAGACTTATAAATACTTTCAGAACGTTAGCACATCTATTCCACCAGCTGATTGCATACCGTGAATGAGGAAATTAAGTTGTCCAACACCTCTCTCGAGTACTCTTTCCATTGCGCTATCGGTCCTAGAAGATGATGCAGTAATGTCATCGTAATTCCTCGTATTACTTCTTGCTGCTCAAACCTCACACTGCACATGAAAAGATACACATTAACAATCGACTGTCAATATACATTTTTTATAAGTTAAATATTGAACAAGTGACAATGAAATACTTACGGTCAACCATCGATATACACTATTTGAATTACCTGTCGTGGGTCACATGGAGAAGACCTTGCATCCGGCGTATGTGGGTCATGTGTAGGCGAAACAACACCTACAGAACAATGAGTTAAAAATTCATATAATGTAAATTTCAACTAATCAAATATATAATTATTTAAATGATATACCTATCGAAGGAGCCTATGAAGATGAAGGCTCGGATTGGCTACCACTGGGTGCTCGACGACTGTGTCCTCCATGAACCATATTCTAACAAATTAAAATATACTGGCAATACATTCAAACATTGCATTACATTTCAATATATTCAAATCATTCTAGTCATTTAGATCAAATTGAAAAAACCTTCATGCAAGACATTCAGTAATTGCAACACATTTCAATATATTCAAATCAATACAATACATTTCAATACATTCAAATCATTTATATGAAAT
This sequence comes from Nuphar pumila, assembly GCF_984573655.1. NCBI lineage: Eukaryota > Viridiplantae > Streptophyta > Magnoliopsida > Nymphaeales > Nymphaeaceae > Nuphar > Nuphar pumila. The sequence goes on along the minus strand of NC_143251.1, from coordinate 147,519,435 downwards.
TGAAAAAAACTTCATGCAAGATATTCAAATATTGCAACACATTTCAATATATTCAAATAAATATAATATATTTTCATACATTCAAATCATTCATATGAAATTGAAAAAAACTTCATGCAAGACATTCAAACATTGCAACACATTTCAATATATTCAAATGAATATAATATATTTCAATACATTCATATCATTCTAATCATTCAGATCAAATTGAAAAAACCTTCATGCAAGACATTCAATAATTTCAACACATTTCAATATATTCAAATCATTCTAATCATTCAGATCATTCATATCAAATTGAAAACAACTTCATGCAAGACATTCAAACATTGCAACACTTTTCAATATATTCAAATCAATACAATACATTTCAATACATTTCGAATCATTCATATGAAATTGAAAAAAACTTCATGCAAGACATTTAAACATTGCAACATATTTCAATATATTCAAATTAATACAATACATTTGCATACATTCAAATCATTTAGATCATTCAGATCAAATTGTATTACAAGTTGTATTTCACTAGCTCGTGAATGACTCATCATCACTTTTCTGACTTTCATAGTCTTCTTCCTCCTCCTCTTCGTCATCATCTTCTTCTTCTTCATTTAACGTCCATTCACTTTGTATATAATTTGGATCACATTCTTTCATGCATGTGCCATCAGCCAATAGAGATATGACATGCATACCATGTGCGGCATCGTGACCATAAGAGAAGTCATACATATCATCTGATTGATAGTATTCATCATCTTCATCAATCTTGTCTTCTTGTAACTGGTCATACTTGGGGTATAGTTTACCATTTTACTTTTTGAGTTCCAATCTTGTATTCCTGTCTTGCCTTTGGTTTCAGTACTTTGCCATTGTACTCTTTGAGTTCCAATTCTGATCTTTTACATATCACTTTTAAATCCATATGTGCCTTCGGATTATCCTTCGTTTTCCCTTTCACGTTCATAATGTATTGAATACATTATCAAACACATTTTTCTCTACATGCATGACATATAAATTATGTTGTATCAATAAGGTTGGCCAATATGGTAGTTCCCAAAATATAGATTTTTTTGTCCAATTGTGATCCTTCCCAAATCCAATAAAAGGCGTTGCCCTACGGGCATCTGTCAGTCCACATGAAAAGTATCACAATCTTCTTAAAATCTCTATGCCAGACAACCTTGTTGGTGGACCTTCTATTTCAGTTGTGCCTACTCAAAACACATTCTTTTGTCGACGGAACGGATGATCGCTGGGTAGAAATCGACGATGACAATCAAACCATCACGGCTTCCTTCCATGCGTCAATCTAAATGATTTTGTATCCTCCATGCAGTACGGACATTCTAATCTCCCGTGTGTGCTTCAATCATATAGCATACCATATGCAGGGAAATCACTGATTGTCCATAGAACAAAAACCTTCATATTGAAGTTTTATTTTTTGTGGGCATCGTACATCAGAACACCATCATCCCACAATATTTTCAGTTCATCAATCAATGACCTCAAATATACATCAAGATTTTGGCAGGGAGACGTCGGACCAACGATCAATAGAGACAAGAAAAGATTTTGACGCTTCATACACAAGCTTGGAGGAAAGTTGTTTGGGGTGACAAATACTGGCCAACACGAGTATGGGGTTGATCTACCCCCAAATGGAATAAATTCATATGTACATAAACCTAACCTAACATTTCTTACTTCCAAAGCGAAGTTCTGATGAGTACAATCAAAGTGCCTCCAAGCTTCTGCATCAATAGGTTGTGTGATCTTGTCTTCATCTTGCCGAACTTTATTTGCATGCCATATCATTTGTTCAGCTGTGCTCAAAGACATATAAAGATGTTGGAATCTAGGGGTGAGAGGAAAGTAGCGGAGTGACTTATACAACACTTCTTTTGACTTTGTGCTACCATTTCTCTTTGTCTTTGGCTTGAACTGAGGATGTCCACATGATGGACATGATCTGCTTTTTTCTTGATCTTTAAAATACATGTAGTGATTGAGACAAGCATCTATCTTTTGATACCCCATACCTAGAGCATTGACCATAACCTTCACACGGTAGAGATTTTGTAGCAATTTTTCATCTTTGGGCAACATACTCTTCATAATAGAGCGCAGACAGTCAAAACATAATTGACTCAAATTAAATCGCACTTCAAATTCAGTAGTTGAAGAACTGCAGACAGGATAGTGTGACTCTCGCAACCATTCCACAGTGGTTCATCAACATCTCTAAGTCATAAAATGTACTAGCTACATCTTTTGTTGCTTCTTCCTCTATCCCAGTTGGTGCATCACTATATCCCAAAGCAGAACCCATTTTCGGTCCTGCCGCATCAAATATCAGGTCCACATATGAATTATTGTGCACCACATCCACCCTTGCATCATAATTATTCCAAAATTCTTCGCCATGAAGCATCCAATTTTGATAACTACTAACAAAACCCTTCCTGTATAGGTAATGTCTAACGCCATGAGGTTCTACAAATCGATTGTTCTTACACATCGTGCAGGGGCATCTGATCCGACCGGTAGGATCCACTGTACTGACACTTGCCGTTGCGAATTCAATAAAATTGTCAACACCATCCATATATTCATGCGATACCTCATTATCAACTATCCTACGATACATTCATTCACGGTTTGCAGTCATTTTGTCCTAAAATATTACAGATATTTTCATTACTAGTTAAAAGAAAATCTTAATGATGCTATGATGACACAAATATATTCATTTGAACAAAAAATTCATGATACAATTTTACATAGAAGGCATAATCAAATGAAAAATAACTCCATGCAAGCATGAATATAGAAACATCAAACATTGCAATACATTCAAATCATTCATATTAAAACAATATCAAACGTGTACCTGCAACAAACACACTCCAATATCCCGCTAACTACTACCATGCCTAGCATGAAATCCGTACTCCAAAAATAAGAACACTTATATTCTCATACATTAAAGTCATGCTCAACATAATCTCCAAACTCTATCAAAGCAGTCCTAGATATCCACAACTAAGTGGGTGTGTGAACAAAAAAATGTTGCATCTAATAAATCAAATAACATGTGATGCGAAGCCCCTGCCTGATAGAGAGCAAAGAGGCAGGAGGGCTCAGCCCTGCTTAACCAAGGAAAAATATGAGTTTATTTTGTAGCCAAGTCATGGGGCCTTTCCCAAGAAGTTCCCCAACCCTTCGCTACCTGACATTTCTTCATTCTGCAACTTTTTATTTTTTTTAATTGGTTTTCATAGACAAGCAATAGAAAATCCAAATAGAAATTTTTTACCCCGTAAATCAAGGCATCAAAGCAGAAATCATCAGTCACGACCAACATCGTCAATGCCACCTATCAATCTCCTCTCAAATTCAAACCATTGTATTTATTTTCTTTTCTGATTCTTATAGGGCTTATAAATTATTATATTGGATTATGAATTATTAAAAGACACGCCAACACGACGTAGATATTATTTTTTAATAATATTTTAATCCTTTTTTAATGTTTTTTAATAATATTTATATAAAAGTATATTTTTATGTATTGAAATATTAAAAATAGCTTTTAGTTGTACAAATAAAAAAAATTGTGTTTTCATGTCATGTTTTTAAAAAAAAAATTAAACTCGTGTCGCGTGTCTTGTAACGATAATGTGCAAATATGGGTTCCACATACTGTTTGGCCCAATATTGCAAGCAACTGAAGAATTTGGCTAAATCCGAGTCAAGGTACCTGTGAAATCATTTTTTGGATGGTGTAGGGATGCAAACAGGTGTGATCTCGAACAACTAAATACATATGAGGGAGTTGGATCCGGTCAAATCTTGAACAGAAAAAAAAATTGCAAAGCCTCGGGAGGAAGGGCGAGAAGGAGATGAAGAAGAAGAAGACTGGGGGAGGGAGTTACCTGAGGGTGTGAGGGGGGCGGTCGCCGATAGCCGGAGAGAGGGACAAGGAGTTACCTGAGGGCATGAGGGGGGCGGTCGCCGGTAGCCGGAGAGAGGGATGGGGCGGTAGCTGGAGGGCATGAGGGGGGCGGTTGTCGGTAGCTGGAGAGAGGACGGAAAGCGGCGTGGGTGAGAGTAAAAAAAAATCGATTTCATGCCCTAGGGGGATTTACATCGACAGTCAGCGATGGACTTTTGCGACAAAATTTTTCTATCGCAAACGTCGTCGCTAACTAGCGACGACGTTATTCCGTCGCTAAGTGCGTCGAGTTTTGCGACATAAAATTTCAGTCGCTAATCTGTCGCTACTTAGCGAAGAAGTTGACGACAGATGTTTGTTCGTCGCTAATTTCATAAATATTTACGAACTCAGTGATGAATGTTTTTTTCTCGCTAATCCATCACAACTTTGCGACAGACAAATTTCATCGTAAAAGTCCATCGCTATTTGGCATTTTTCTTGTAGTGATGGTTTCATAAGACTCCTACTTAACAATGGACTATTCTTCACTCTAACAACTTTTATAATGACTCAACTACCATTAAAAAACAAAAATACCTAAACCACCCAATTCAACCAAGATTTAAACTCAGAGAAAAATTAAATTAATTAAAAACCCAATCAACACTAAACTTTAAATTATTGAATTCTTGTTACATGTAAGATTTTATCAAATTAACTATTGCTTGTATGGCCGTAATAATCTTTTTATCCAACCTCATATTTGATATTGAACCCAATTAGCTTGGAATAGAACCCGTTAGCATCCTTTCAAAAACCCTTTTAAGGTAACTGCTGCCTTTAATGTATTTATTTATTTATTTATTTTTGTTTTTAAGAGAAGTCATGATATATATATATATATAACGTTTTGAATCATGGCATTATTTCTGTGACGTCAGCTCCCCGAACGTGAGGTGGAGGATCACAGACAGGTTATTCCCTCCACGTGTCTCTGTAACAAGCCAACGCTGGGATGGAGAGGAGGTTCTCATTGGACCGAAATCTATCCAGAGAAGATTTCGCGCATCGCACGACACGGATATATCGGCTAACGCCTCTCGGTTGCAATAATAAGATCGTTCGGGGAGGGAGGTTTAACGTTTGACAGACAGGCAGGCAGAGGGAGAGGGAGCCGGGAGCGTAAGAGAGAAGGAAAGATGGCAGCAGCTGCAACGTCCGCGGTTGCTTCTCCGTTGAGATCATCGTTGCTGGCACCAGGAGGAAGTAAGCTGAAGCAGTTGGGGACGCCAGCATTTACTTGCTACCATAGGAATGGGGCCGCTCGCAGGCAATTACTGATAGTCGCAGCTGCTGGTGCGGCCAAGAAGTCCTGGATACCTGGTGTTAAAGCCGGCGGAAACCTCATCGACCCCGAATGGCTCGATGGCTCGTAATTACCTCGACTTTTTTCTTCTGCTTCATCTTCCTCTTTCAGTCTTTTAGACGGATTCGATATCGATCAACCCGATTTAAATAATAATAGTAATTGACACAAAAGAAAATGCATTATTGGGTTTCCATTGGTGGTGATGATGATGATTGCGTTCCAGACTTCCAGGAGATTATGGGTTCGACCCACTTGGGCTGGGAAAGGACCCCGCTTTCCTCAAGTGGTACAGGGAAGCGGAGCTAATCCACGGGCGCTGGGCGATGGCTGCAGTGGTGGGCATATTCGTGGGCCAGGCATGGAGTGGTGTCCCCTGGTTCGAAGCCGGTGCCGATCCCGGTGCCATTGCTCCCTTCTCCTTCGGCTCCCTCCTGGGGACTCAGCTGCTACTCATGGGTTGGGTCGAGAGCAAGCGATGGGTGGACTTCTTCAGCCCGGATTCCCAGTCTGTGGAGTGGGCGACGCCGTGGTCCAAAACTGCGGAGAACTTTGCAAATGCCACCGGCGAACAGGGCTACCCTGGCGGCAAGTTTTTCGACCCTCTATCCTTCGCAGGCACCATCCAGAACGGTCAGTACATACCAGACGTCGAGAAGCTCGAGAGACTCAAGGTGGCCGAGATCAAGCACGCCCGCATTGCCATGCTAGCCATGCTCATCTTCTACTTCGAGGCCGGTCAAGGCAAAACCCCGCTAGGAGCTCTCGGCCTATGAGTTTAACGGCCACGAATTTGAGATGCAGAGGTCCTCATCCATCCATCCATCGGCACATGTACCAAATGTACTAAAAAGTTAGTCCGCTTCATTATGATTGTACAATTGATCTTGCCTTTTGATGGTTTCCACCGTGATTTTTCATCAACGGTACGTTAGGTTTGGAGAGAGTCTGAGAGGGCAGATCCCTTATGGTTTATATCTTAGCTTTCATTAAAAAACATGCTTTAAGTCCAGTTAACAAAAAATTATTTTTCATTTCATAAAAATTTTGGTACAATATAAGCCGTTCATTTTTTATTGCTCTAAAAGCACATGTAATTATGGAAAATGTCTAGTCTCTATTTAGAATAGATTTATATAGTTATTTTAAACAAAAAACACATGCAACTATGCTTTTAAAAGTGTATGTGATGGTCTAGGATATATATAAAGAGAGAGTAAGAGTAACGTGTTGGTTCTGCCCACTAATAGTAGTCTTTTTGTATTTTTTACTTACATCTAACACCGTACATGTGAACTATAGGTTTTGTTTATTAGGAATCAGCTTATGGATTACCGGAATAGGACCTGTATATAGGTTTTTTCGGTGATCCAAAATGGCTATGAAGGCATTAATTTTTTTAGGCTCATAAAAATACATTTTTTTCATCAAAAAATATGATCAAAGAGTCGCCCGCTAAACAGAGCATGCTAAACACATCTAACGGCTCAAATCTATCATAAAACACTTCAAACTATAGGGCAGAACTGGGCATAACAAAAAATAGAGCTTAATATGTTCTGTTCTCATATATATATATATATATATATATATATATATATATATATATATATATATATATATATATATATATATATATATATATAAAGAGAGAGTAGCTGGTGGCTGCCTACCACTAGGTTAGTTTAGCTTTTTCATGTTTTTCTTCAATCTAATCATACAGATGTGTTGTACACCCTTGATTTTGTAGTATTAAACTTTTGGATAATCTAATTTGGATACATTGGAAGGTTTTTATAAGGCTTAAAAACAACAAACTAAGATTTTCATAAATATTCAATGATTAAAAAATCATATTTTTTATTAAAAAATATGAAATAAAGTGTCGTTTCTTAACAAATCGACCATGCCTCTGTAGGATCATATTTGTGAAAATCAACTCGAACACTGGAAGGTTCTTATAAGGCTTAAAAACAACATGAAAACCCCTATCCAAGCAAACAATAGGCAAAAAATGTCACGCACCTACCCATCTCTCTCTCTCTCTCTCTCTCTCTCTCTCTATATATATATATATATATATATATATATATATATATAAAGTGATAGTCGCATAACCACTTTAGAGCATGACCAAAACGAACTTGCACTCATGAGCATCCATCACAATGCTTAGTGCAAGTTTGCCCCAAAATGAACCTTTAGCGACGTTTTTGAAACACCACTAAAAAAAATGATATTTGATTCCATATGAAATAGATTTTTATCCATTTTTGTAGCCCAGTCCTAGCCTAGCCCAGCCCTGACAGCAGCAAATAGTTTGATTTGTCCATATGAAATAGATTTTTATTAATAATTGCAGCCATTTTTTTTATCTCAAAAAAAAAATTGGGGGGCGCTGCCTCCAAACCCCGACTATCACACCAATTTTTTTTTTTTGCTACACCCCTGCTTGCCCCCCCACCCCCCCCCTCACATGAATCCTAGCTACGCCACTGGCTGCAGATCATATTAGTTTGTATTGATTAAGATGTGTGTTGTGGTGAGGGTTCCTTGAGTTTTCAGGCCTTTAGATTTCTATAATGATGTGCCTTGCACTTGAAGGGGCCTGGACTCTACTTGATTTAATGGACTATTGTTGAGCAAGAAGCTGCTTTACCTATCATTTGATTCTGGTTGTAATTTCCACATGGCCTGATAATCATACACCCGTAATGACAAATACTGAAAATCAATCTACCATAAAATTTGGTGCAAGTTAAAAGTGCTAACAAAATTGCAGTACGCTCACAAATATCACATTTATCGTGACATGTTTTTATTGGCAAAATCTTGGGAAAAACTTTTATTTGATCTTTTCACAAATTTCTTATTATTTTCTATATTTTTAAATTTTGCTTAGATTTTCCATAAAAAAGAGAAAAAAAAATTCTGAAAGTCTCCCTCAAAAATTTCATGGCAGAAAAATTGCTGCGAGTGCTGCAGGTAATTTTGTAATTGAGATCATATCGACGTCTGCACTGTGTACATTAAAACGCTTGTTTTCTTAATAGTTGGATCTTATCAATGCCATCTCTGATTGTTATAAACAAGACCCGACTTAGCATTATTCAATCAGTTTTCTCATTACAAATCTCATTCCCTCTTATCTTTGATTGTAAAACGTCAAGCTTGCTTTGGTGGCATTCTATTGCAATGATGGAAACACGAATTTGGCATATATGGCCTTATTGCTAATGTATTTGCCACATAGGTGACGATGAGCTATCACACATATCTGATTTCACACTGGAGTAGTTGATTTTGTCTTAAATATCTTCATCATGGTTGTAATTAAGAAAAACATTTCTGCTGTGTTAGTATACTTGTTTTGTTTCTGTATGGTACAGTTCACACTCCTGTCATTGAGGATTGGCATGAACTGTTATATGATATTGCCCTTGAAATCAATGAGGTGTCTCTCTTCATTGGCTTGCTTGATTCTCATACTCGTCATTTTATTCTCTTTTTTACCGTGTAAATGTTCCTATCATGGCGTCTTCTTTGTTGCCTGTCATACTTTAAGGTTGCGACTTTGAAGGGCTCGAAAAGGTTGTTTAGTTTAGCATTGACATCATCTAGGTATTTCTGATCTCACCTAATAATAACCCTTTGATGTATGATCCTACTCCATATATCATCTTTGGAACTGGAAACACTAGGACGTCTTTTTGTAGTCAGGCAAGCTGGCAGATAGCCTAGTTAGATTTGAGACTGTGACCCCTCGATTAAGTTGGTGATATATGCAAGTTTTAGTTCTGTTTTTGTGGGCTTGACTCTGTGAGGGGATCCCGTTCTGCTACTGGGTTCCTGCATTAAGACGAATTTGTGGCGATCCTTTTTGGACGAAGCAAGTTATATGTCCCCCCGAAGACGACCGTTAGCTACAGTGCATGTTTGGGGGTCCCAATTAGTGCCATGTATGTAAGCACATGCGGCTTGTATCCCCATGTTTGTCAGCATCAGTTAGCGTCGGAATCCGGTGCGATTGCAAAGACTTAAGTACCATTTCCGCCATTGGTGCCATAAAACAACGATTCTAGAAAAGGAGCGGTTGCAAAGACTTAAGTACCCCAGAGATGGTTATTTAAGACCCAATCCCTGCACTGTAGGATTATCCGAGAAAGGAATCCCCCTGAAGAAGGCCATGAACATCAAACCTCTCGCTCTCTCCCTTCTCTTTCTGCCTTTGTGCACATCCAACAGACGATCCTACACTGCTCCATCAAGCACTGACTGGCCTGCACACAGATTGTAGCATGGTTCAACTTGATGAGTTGTGGAGCCTGATTCAGAGTTTTTTCCCTTACAAGCGGGGGTTCAGGGGCGCCCTTGACAGGGGGTCTCTGGGGGGCAGCGCCCCCTGAAAGAAAAAAATTTTTGTGCCTTGTATAAATTCTTTCTTTTCTTTCCTTCTTGTAACTGTCGAAAAAGTGCAATAAAGTGTTTTGTTTGATCGTTGCGCTCATATGTTTCCTTCGGTTGTTTCTTGCTTGTGGTTTTCGTAACACCCTTTTTTCACGATTTTCTATTTTTTTCGCTACGCAATTTTCGTAAATCGCTAATCGATTTAGCAATTTTTTGTTTTTTTTTTGCTACACGATTTTTGTAAATCGCTACTCAATTTAGCGATTTGCCATTTTTTTTGCTATGTGATTTTCGTAAATCGCTACTCCATATAGTGATTTACCTTTTTTTTTTGCTATGCGATTTTCATAAATCGCTACTCGATTTAGCGATTTGCCATTTTTTTTTCGCTACGTGATTTTCATAAATCACTATTGTGTGTAAATCATAAATTGTGATGCTGAACTCCACCCCCTTGAGCACGATCTTCGCCATGATCAGGCTGTAGTCGCCAGCCGTCCTGATGGTTGTCTTGAGGTCCGTGATAGGAAATCCGAAGAGGAACGTGCCATTTTTGACGTTGACGGGGAGGTGGGTCCTGTCGAAGAGCACGACACCGGAGATCGAGATGAGGACCTCGTGGTGCCATAACCCGATGAATGCCCGTCAAGACTTGAGGGTGAGAATGCATGTGTTGAGCAGCGTCAGGGTGGCTTGGAAGGCATAGCCTTGATCGGAAGTATTGACGACGTAGGGGTAGACAAATTATACTTTGAAAGACTCCATTGTAGGTGTACTGAAGGAAGATTTCGTTGTAGGTGTCTCTCGAAGGCGGCGAAGGGGCTGCCACAGTCGGTTGCCCGCTGGACGAGGGCAACATTCTGACCAATGCTAGCAGAAAGAGGACGACGATTACCATTGGATCATCGACTCTTTGTCTCCCTTAATTTCTTTTCTAGAGAGAGAGAGAGAGAGAGAGGTTTTACAGTGTTTCACGAAAAAGGAAGAAGAAGATGACGACGAAAAGTTTAAACGAAAAAGAAAGCGAGAGCGTTTCAGGTTTGTTTCGTTGTTTGGACTTTAAAGAGTTAACATCATCCTCGACTTTCTGGATGGAGGATATTTTTATCCTTTTTTTGAACTGTTGTTTCCCTTTTTTTGAATGGAGGATATTTTTGTCATTTTCTCGAACCGCCATTTCATGGCGAGAATAGCAAGAAAGGGTACTTAAGTCTTTGCAACCACACCAAACTCCGATGCTAAGTGATGCTAACACACACGGGAATACGAGCCCCATGTGCTTATATACATGGTGCTCATTCGGACTCCGAACACGCACTGTATCAAATAGTGCATCTTCGGGGGAGAACACACAACACCCTCTCCTTTTTTGGATCCCATATCTCCTTGATAAAGTGTGTTTCATTAATGTGTTTACTTGCAGCATGAGCAACTCAAAAGCTACTCTTTTCAGGTCGCCAATTACCTCAACATAAATATCCTACTCGATTTGACATGCCAAACAATGACCGACATGATCAAGGGATAAAACACCCGAGGAGATCCGGAAGACATTCAACATCAAGAACGAGGCTTTTGTGACCCCCCCACCCCGCAACCACCCAAAGATGATGGTTAGCCATCAATTGATTCATGGAGCAAGTAGACTTTAGCAAATGCAGTTGTCCTTAGTTTTGAACATTAATTAGTCATTCCTTTTGCCTGGGTCCCCTTTAATTTCTTGGTGATGATGTAAGTAGGATTTTATAGTAGTCGGTGCTCTGCCTAGTGAGGGTGCCAACACCTTCTGTTCTTCTGTGTTGTGCTCATCTGAAGACCTTCGATTATTTATCTGTTTGAATGATTTATATAGTCATGGTGGTGTTGGCTAGGAGGAAAAGGCTGGTAGGGAACCCAGACGATGACAGGGGAGCTCAGCTGCTAGTGGTGGTGTGACTTGCTGCATTGACCAACGATGATGGCCGGTCAATAGGAGAGGGAGAGAGAGAGATTGGTGGGGTGTGTGTAGGATCGAATAAGACAAAAGGATTGAGGGAGTTATTTATGACCTTCTTTAGGAGGGGTTTGTTGTCACACGATATGCAGTGTTTATGTGAGTAAGCCCCCATTTAAATAAGAGAGTAGATCAGCTGGGGATTTTACTCTCTCATGGGTAGCCGATAACCCAGTTGAAGAAAAACATAATTGTTTCATGATTGAGCTTATCCAAAATAAAGCACGTCCTCATCTGGGTTGTTTCACTCGTTAGAGAGAGAGAGAGAGAGAGAGAGAGAGAGAGGGCTCACTTCTCTCTTTAATAAGTAAGACTCTTCGTGAAACATGACCACAGAGGTCATGTGTGACCAACATCTATCACTTGGCTATGTGTAACTAATCATAATACAAGATTTTGCTTCCCACTATTGGAGTATTTTTCTTACATCAATGTTCCTAGAATGAGTTGTATTTTTGAGTTTCGCATTCAAATTTATGTTTTTGTTAGACATATATTAATCTCATACAAGATACATGTTTCGAGAACATTTTCTCTGATATGCCCTTTGTTAAATGATCAACAATTATATCAGATGTAGGAAAATAGCTGACTTTGATTTCGTTCTTTTCAATCATATCATGATTATACTAGTACTTTATTATTATATATTTACTTTTTGAAGCCTGATTATCACAATAAATCTGGATTGACTCATTGGTTATATTCTGCTTCAAATAATTAATGAAGCGACTTATCTAAATGACAAATGCAGCAGGTGTATTACATGCAATATATTTAGTTTCCTGAGTATACTGAGCTACGCAACCTTATTTCTTACAAGACCAGGAAATTGTTCATCCTTTGAGGAGAAAAACATATTCAAAAGTGGATTTATTATCATCTTTATTGCCTACAAAGTTAGTATCAGAATATTCAGTTAATTCTAAAGAATCAGCTGGAAAATATAGTTTCAAGTTTATAGTTTCTTTTAAATATCAAAATATTGTTTTTATTACTTGCCAATGTGGCCAACCAGAATTACTTTGGTAGCGACTAACGAGGCAAACAACAAAGCTGATATCAGGCCTTGTGCATAGCATAACATATATCAAGCTTCCAACCGCTTATGCATAAGGGACATTTAACCTTTCTTGTCCATCACCAAGACTATCATTCTTACTCATTTTGACACCTTTTACCACAGGTGTTCTAACTAGCTTACGATCACTCATTTTAAATTTCTTGAGTATATGATTTAGATACCTTTCTTAACTCAAGCTTAAAAGTTTTGAGTTTCTGTCTCGAGTGATTTTAATTTCGGATGCTTCTCTCATGTCTTTCATTTTGAATTGAGAATTTAACCATGACTTGGTTTTGACAATCATATCGTTATCGTTTTCAATCAGAAAAATGTCATACACATATAGTGAGAATAACAAATTTACTTTCACTTTTTCTAACATAAACACTGGTCAAATTTATTTACCATAAACCCTGATGATGTGATAGCCTTATAAAACTTTAAGTATCACTAATGTGGTGATTGCTTGAGTTCGTATAAGAAATTTTCCAACCTATATATTTTATCTTCTTTGTCTTTTATTATATAACCTTCAGGTTGCTCTATAAAAATGGTTTTCTTAAGCTCACTATTAAGAAAGACAATTTTAACATCCATTTGATGTAGATCTAGGTCATAGTAAACTACAATTGCAAGAATTATCTTTATCGAGGCAAATTTTATAATATGTGAATATGTGTCAACATAATCTAATCATTTTTTTTTAGAAAAATCTTTAGCAACTAATCTAGATTTAAATTTATCAATGCTACTATCGGACTTGAATTTCTTCTTTAATATACATTTATATCCAATGGCTTTTCTTTTCTTAGGTAAATCGGTCAATTCATAGACCTGATTTTTTTCTAATGGACTCAATTTTCTCGTCTATAGCTTTTACCTAGTTTGCTGACTCACATGAGTTTATTGTCTCACCATATGACAGGTTGTCTTTCATGTCATACATGTCTAAAGCATAACACAGTTTTTTCGATAGGTAGACATAATAGTCATCTAAGTAAGATAGAGGAACTCTAGACCTTTTATGCCCAACCTAAGACTGTTGAGAAGAAGAAGATGAAGAGATTTTAGAAGGTTCATCGTTAGTTATAGGTTCTTGCAAGTCATTAGAATCATAATACAAATCAAGATGATCGTCTCCATTTATTTTGAGAATAATTTTTTCTATGTTTTGATCTTCCATGAAGATAACATCTCGACTTTTTATTAAACCCTTATCTAAGTGGTAAAATCTATAGCCTTTAGATCCTTTAAGATATCCAATAAATATACATCTTATAGATCTGGTATCGAGTTTATCTCTTAATTGTTTTATAACCTTTGAGTTACAAAACCCCATCTACGACGGTGACTTATTAAACCCTTATCATAAAACATATGTTGTTGTATGTATTGTTTCTCTTCAAAATACTTTATAATGAAGTGTTAGATAACATACATCTAACCATATCAAGAAGAGTTATATTAAATCTTTCAACTACACAATTTTGTTGAGGTGTGTCAGGAGTAGTAGTTTGTGGTCTGATCTCATTGAATTTGTAATATTCAAAAAATTTATTTGATGCATATTTTCTTCCTTGATCACACTGTAAAACTTTAATCTTCCTATCAAGTTGGTTTTTGACTTCATGACGATATTCCTTAAATTTATCTAATACTTCATACTTATAACTTATAAGATATATATAACTCTATCTAGAAAAATCATCAATAAATGATATAAAATATTGTATTCCTTTATGGGTTTGAGTTCTGAAATGATCACAAATGTCAGTGTGTATGATTTTTAATAATTCTGATGCTCTAATAACATTTTGTGGAAAAGGTTTCCTTGTTATTTTTTCATAAATAGAAGGTTCAAATATGTGAAATGAAGATTCATTAAAGTCAGATATTAATTTTAATTCAATAAGTTTTTTTTCATCTTTTTTAAGTTAATGTGTCCAAGTATTTGATGCCAAACATTTACATCCACATAAAAGACAATATTAATATAAGCAGAAATTAAAGAAATTGTATTCATGTCAGAATCATTAATTTTGAACAATCTATGATGTTTATCAAAGACTCTATCAAACAGATATGATCATGTTTTCTGATAGTAACTTTCTCTAAAAGAAATCTAACTTCAAAAACCTTTGGCAATCAAGGCAAGGATAAATACTAAATTATGCCTCATAGATGGTACAAAGATGACACTAGACAACAATACATTGTTTTTAGAAATTTCAATCTGATAAGTTCTGACACCCATAACATCAGAGTAGGTGTTGTTGTGTATGTACATGCGATGTTCACCGGGCTTATACTCGACCATGTCCACCATTTCCTTCTTGCTCATTGCTATATAACGAGTTGCCTCAGATTCCACCCACCAACCAGAAAGAGCTTGGTCTACATAAGTGCATTTCAATATCAAGCAGATTATATCTCGCATCTCCTTTTGATGGTCATTTTTGTTTCTGTCAGTATTGTTGTTTCACTGACTCCTGCAATCTCTCTTGAAGTGTGTAACACCTGAGTTTTTTTTAATATATATATATATATATATATATATATATATATATATAATTCAGGTTGAATCCAACCCAAATCTGGTTCACAACCTACACTGGCGCAAGGGGGTTTCTCTTTACAAAAAAAAGGAGAAACCCCCGTCACTCTTTCTCTCTCTCTTTCCCAACTTCTCCTCCCCCCTCGTTCGCCGAAGGCCCTCGACGGGAGCAGCTGACTCCCCCCCCCCCCCCCCCCCCCACACACACACACACACACCTCTCGCTCGCCGAAGACGTTGCCCCAGGTACCCTCCTTGCTTCCTCTCTTCTCCTTGTTTTCTCTGCTACGACAAGGAGGGTCGCCCCTCCTTGCTTCTCCTGTTATGACAATGGAGGGGTGTCGCCCCTCCCTGTTCCCTCTTTTCCTCTATTACAGAAGAGGAGGGGCGCCACCCCTCCTTGCTCTCTCTTCTCTGATTTAATGCCGACAAGAGGGTGTCAGCCCTCCTACCCTGTCTCATACTTCCTCAGGTAAGATATCGAGTGGGGCTCGATTTGAACTGAGTCTAGCCTGGTTCTTTCAATTTGAGGATCAAGCCTTAGCTCAGTCCCATCCTGACTGGGGGCCCGACCAGGCTCGACCTGACCACTGAGCATGCCCCCTCTGTCCCTCATTGCACGGGACTCGAGCCTGGCTCTTGGTGCGGCTGTGGCCTGCGACAGCGGCCCAGTCAGGCTGGGAAGGCTCGACCAAGTGGGCTAGATCTTTATCGAACCCAGCTTGGTCCCTGCCTCCTACCGGTCGAACGCAGCCAAGCTTAGCCCAGCTAACATTGTGCCCCAGCTCGGTTCACTTTGATACTAAACTCGGCTCAGCCTGTTTGGCTCGAATCATGATCAGGTTTGACCCCGACAACACGAACATTGCTTACTTTTATGATTTAAAAAGAGTTTCATTGTTTTCTTTCGCAGTACGATAAAATACATGTTAGCGTACCCCATCGGCTCAATGGACGCGACACATGCACCAAGGCACAAGCCCTTGATGACCTATGCTTAGAATCGTCAAAGAATATGATAATCTTCGAGGTAAGGAAAAATTGCATACGAGGACAATGACAAAACACTTCTAACATATATATTCTTTTAACTCAAGGACACAATTCTGTGTATCTTTGTCCATTTAATTTATATCAATTACTTTGCCACCGCGTTGTTACACGCATAGGCTACTCTACTGCTTATGCAATTTATTTAGCCGATGTACGATTTCGTACACCGTGTACTGCTTACGCAATTTACTTAGCCAATGTACAATTTTGTACATCGTGCATTGCTTGCGCACTTTATTTAGCTAATGTACGGTTGCGTACATCGTGCATAGCTTATGCAGTTTATTTAGCTTGATGTGTGGTTTTGTGCGTCGAGTCTTGCTTTATGTCATTTATATTGTCACCGCATTATAATATTTGTAGGCTTATATATATATATGATGTCGTCGTGCTGTAATGTGCACAGGCTCATGCTTTGATATATATGTGTTATATATACATATATAACTTTGTAAGATACGCAATTTTGTGTATTCATGCCTATCTTGCATTATGTTTTCTCTTAAAGACACAGATTTGTGCATGCTCGACAAGTCTTTAAAGAAAAAGAAGATTTCATGCGAGATTCCAATGTTTGAAATATTCGTTGTTTCAAAAAGCAAAAATGAATATTTGGCGGTTGTTTATTCGCAACCAAGTCTCTCCCTTAACCATGCATAGCCCTAAGAGGTATGTACGATCTTTTGTTGTGATATCCAAAAATGACTCAGATACCCTCGGCCAAGTGCATGGGACGTCGAAATTTTCTAAACAAAGTTAGGGTTTTTTTCTGAAAAATTAATACCCCTTTCATCGTAGCGGTACTATTAGACATGCATGACATGTTAGTACTACAATGATTGGATGAAAGGTTTATGGTAACCTCGTAGCGTGTAAATACACAATGATGAAAAAGAAATCACATAAATAGTGATGATCACCTTCGCAGGCAAGATGTTTGAGTTGGTTTGAAAGACTAGAGTATATAGAATGAGTCGTCGGTTAAAATAAAACCTGACATACCCATTCTCCTATTTGGTTTCGTCAAGAGAGATGATGGGATAGTATAAAAACTCTGATGGATAGATTGTTAATAACTACGTTCTTCGAGTAGTAATTGACTCGATATCCCTGGTCATCAGAGTTAATGGATGGGGCCATCAAATATTATCCTAGGTGATAGGCCCTATGGACTTCTACAGAAGTTGGATGCATCTCTTGTCACGAATGCTTCTAGGAAATTATCTCTCGATCATTGGTCGTCTCCTTTCGAACAGACTCAGCTAGCTGTCTGAGGTATCAAAATAATAGAATAACAAACCTCAGGCAGTTTCAGTTGTTTCTACGTTTTCTCCTTTATATACCCTCAGGACAACTAATATCGAAACAAAGTTATCATTGTTCATTTTACTTATGTTGAATTGCATATCATATATGGATCAATACATGTGTTAGTTTTGTTCTAAGTTATTATACTTATGCACCTACCAGATTTTTATCAATCTGACTTGTTTTATGGGTATAGGTGTAACGCCCAAAAAAATTTAACCTTAATTATAGTTCAAATATTGAAATTTCGAGACCATTGTTTTTATAAGTAAATCAGATTTTATAATGGGGAAACGATTTTTAAAAACGGTTAAGACTTTGGGCGCGGTTACACTAAAGATAACAATCAAATCAAAATGTACGGGATATACACATTTCAAACCACGTACAATATAAGACTGAAATATGAAGAGTTTTAATTTCATTTCAAATCAGAGTATAAAAACAATACTTTAGTCTCTACATGATCAAGTACTTAAAACAAAAATATCATGAATACCAAGATCGCAAGGTAAGAGTGGACCATCGAGGATGCAGCTCGACCAGCCCCAACTACTCATCATACTTTATCTGCATTACCTGTCCCCCATAAAACGGGGCCAGACTCGCTAAAGACTGGTAAAGCAACCCAAACTTAAAGTTAAAGAAAACATATCAAGCATTTAAAGGTAAAGATATATTATTCATCCATCGTCAAGTGATAGACAAGGGAACAATGTCCTATGAGTCATTCATTTCAAGCATTCGAACATAAAATATTTAAAAGTATTTCATCACTTAATATTCTATTCAACCTTAACTCACGTAATAAAGCATAATCTATATGCATTCAAGTCATCGCATATATATATATATATATATATATATATATATATATATATATATATATATATATATATATACATATATATATATATATATATATATGCATCTAAGACATTCAAATCATTACATCATTTTCATATGCATTCATAATTCTTAAAAACAAAAAGTCAAATCATATTTGACCATTCCAACGTGAAACACACGCATATACCTTATAAGTAATTTAGTTAGATATTCATGATACACATCAATCATGATACATAGGTGTGATATATTTACTCAGACAATCATAATGCAATCATTTGAAATGAAACTATGTAGGCGTGATGTATCATTCACCTAATAAGTCAAAACTAATCATTTGTAGACGTGATGTGTCATTCACCTATATGTTAATATAAGTGTCACAATCATAACATCATATCAAGATATAAAATCAATAAGGATCTAATTATCATATCTAAGTTCAATATATAATCATGCTATAATAGAAAAGCCAAATCTATAGATTAATAATTGGCTATCTCAATCAACTCAGAAGATCATCACAATTCATCATAACATTTCATTTATTCATAATAAAGATTTACAAAATCCACGCCGGATCACCTGGTCTGGAAAATGTACAACCTTACAAGGAGTTACCGCCCTAGACGGATGGTCTGCCTGGTCTTGAATAATGCACTTTCTCACAGGAATATACCGTCTTCGTGGGCTACCTGCTCTTGGACAATGCACTTCCTCACAGAGACTTACTACTCTAGCTAGATTACCTGATCTGGTCATGCACACCCTCATAGAGAATCCTTTGGAAACAGTTCTTCAATGGGTACCATATCCAGTGAAAACTATTATGATACATGCATCAATACAATTGACCACTCTCAGGGTCGATAGCCATCAACACGGGCATAAGCATGTATACAATCAAAGCATCACATCATACATCACTTCATATGGCATTAAAATTATAAAATCATACATTTAACCAATAAGGCTTTATGAACCAAAGTTTACTATTGAACTTAAATATTTATCGCATGCATTCATAATTTCATTTCATGTGACATTTAAATCATATCATATATAAGCATATTATCCTAGCATCATATTATCGCCACAAAGAACATTGCACTTCGTAAATTGAACCTTGAAGCATGCGTAAACAAAATATGAGTTCTATGCATACATACGTGAACATGCATATTTCATAATACGAAGCAACTAAACCTTAACATACATAACTCCTACGTAGTTCGAGATTTGCACACACGATAAAAGTTATATGCATTTTTTACCACATGAATCGATATATCACCTTAGATATAATTGTGTAAGGGTTGGTCAAAATCTTATTGACCATCCTACCGTACATCATACGCATATATTTCTCAGGCAAACAAGACATACAAGTTCAAACAATTTATAACATTCGCATGCATTCTTCTATACAAGAATAAACGAGTTCATCATATGACAAGACAATATATATAATATTCACAGTATGCATCAAACACGACTTATACATATTCATAGTAGTTATATGTGCACCATGTATCAAATTCATACAAATGCACAAAACAACATAGTATGCGCAAACTAAAGTATGATGTCACACATTGCGTATATATTATACATTCATAAGTGCACGGGCATTCAAACTCACACATAGGTGTACCTACAATAAACACACTCTATATTCCGCTGACTACAATCATGACAAGCATGATCTCCGAATTACAATTACAAGAGTCCTAGATATCCATAACTAAGTGAAGTGTGTGAGAATAACTTATATTTGCAATTTATTTAAATATTCAGTGCAATGACATCATGCTTACATAAGTAGTGCCTAAACATGCTCTCTACAAGTTAAGTTAAGGTATCTTACCTTAATAATGTGAAGAACAATTAATTGAAACTCAAAAGACTGAAGAGTTTTGAAGTCCGCAAAGACCGCTACCCAAGCAATACAACGAACTCTTTGTGTGCGATCGCAAATGCCAAAAACTCAAAAAATGCCAATTATAACAAGATTAGCCAAAAATAACAAATTACCCTATAAATCATTACCAAGCGCCAAATACACTCCAATAATTTATAAACTTCATCAAAAATATATTTAAATATAATATATATAGTGATTTATAGCCCAAAATAGTTCTATAAATGCAAATTATACCGTGATTGGCTTGAATGAACAAATGAATATGTAATAAATAAATAAATAAAATTCAAAAGCTAGAAACATATTTCTAATTTGGAGATAAAAAAAATGAGTTCTTTATTTATTAATAATCCTTAAAAATTATGGGTTTTACAATAGGTGATGATTAGATCAGAATGATAGGCGATGACACGATGGCTCTTGACATAAAGATCCCAATGTTTTTTCTGGCTTTTTGCTCCTGTACACATCCCTTTTTGTATAAGGGTTTCCTTGGGAAATTTTACTTTTGTATGAACTCTAAAATATCACAAACCTCATTTTTAATCTATATGGTTTTCAATGCTTATACGAAAATGCAAATCCATTGTGTAACAGAAGATTCATCGTAATGCACCCAAGGTCCGTCGGCTTGTTATTTCAAATATTATTTTTCGTTGAACTGCTATTTTAAAAACTCTGAAAAAAGAAGGATTTCAAGGCTTTTTCAAAAATTTCCTAAAAGTTACAAGTTCAAGATTTTAGGGCATTACAAAGTGCACATGTTTTCCACACTTGAAGCACTTGACATGGGAGGTGACTGTCTGTGGCTTGCGAAATGTTGAACCTTTCTTCTTATTAAATTTGTCATTGCCTTTAAAAAAATTCTTCTTAAAATATGGGCGTCTAGAAGGGCTATAACTGTGATTGGAAGCATCTTTCGTGAAGTGTAATTCACTTTTTTATCTTATTGCATATGTTGATACTCAATTTTTAATTGAACAAGAGCAATTTGTTCCATCTTCCGTAAAGATGAGAGGCTATGCGGAATGGTAGATATCTGCATATGGTCAGAGATCACATTCTTTACTATCGTCAAGTCCTTGGCCATAACAAACATTTTTTGTTACATGGTCAACGACATTATCATTTTCTTGCATACGACACAAATTATATTGTTTTAATAGTAATTGTATATTTTTTTCAGACATAGTGTCATATTTTTTAGAAATTGCTTCAAACATTGACTTAGTTGTAGGGTAATCTTCAAATACCCTAATAAGGTCATCATCTATATATGTCAACATGATGGTTCTGGCCAACATGTCCCTTTTATATTTTATGAAAGCAGCTTTGACTTCTTTGCTAGCTCCATCACAAGGGTCCCTCATTTTAGTAGTGAGGGCATTTTTGATGCCCTCTAAAATTAAAACAAGAGATATCCTCTTCTTTTAAATGTGAAAATTGGTTCCATTAAGTTTGTCTGTTTTGGCTAGTTTAGTGACACAAACCCTACTTGTCATTTTTTTGTGTTTGATTATTTTAAGATAGCAAAGCATGATAAGAATAAATGCAACATTCAACAAGTAGATAAATAAAAGAACATTAGTCATAAACTCATGAAATATAGTTTTCATAATTAAAAATTTTATGTAGAGCTACCAAATTATTTCATGCAAGTGCCAAAGAAATATATATATATATATATATATATATATATATATATATATGTGTGTGTGTGTGTGTGTGTGTGTGTGTGTGTGTGTGTGTGTGTGTGTGTGTGTGTGTGTGACAATCAATTGCTTAATTTTCAAAGAGAATGAGCTAATTTACACTTTGTAAACTCTTTTCTGTAATTTCAAAAAAAATGAAAAAGAGCTCTACAATAAAAAATATTATTCAAAGATAAAAGAGTTAAAATAATAGAAGGATTTCTGCAAAAAGTCAAAAAGCTAACCTTGTTTCAAATAATATTTTCTAGGTTCAGGTTCCTTTTTAGAATTATCAGAAAAATTAAGGACCCCTACTGTAATTTTGGGAGACAGATGTAAAACACAATAAAATTCAAGGGCACAACAGGATATAACAGGTATTAACTAGAAAAGAGAAGGGCAAAAATGTAATTCACATGTGTAGGGGCATGACCATAATTATAGGAAAAGGGTCAGGGATTAAAAAGTAATATAATTATTCAGGGACTTGACCAGAATTACTGAAAAAGGCCAGGGATAAAAGAAGTAACTTGCATGTGCAGCGACTTGACTGGAATTACCAGGAAAGACCAGGGGCATGAATATACTTTTACCTATAAGGGTGTATAAAATCATGTAGTTCTCGAAAAAATAAGAAGCTTTTGCCTTTTCTTTTCTTTTTTCAGTCGATGAAAATGTCGATATGCGTTAGTCGTTTACCAAAAAAAAGAAGAAAAGAAAAACCGACGAGTGGTTGTATAGAGGTCGTTCGTCGAAAAAAGGGAACAGTTCGTGCAGGTATCTGGTTTGGTCGCCAGAAAAACAAAAAAATGGTGATAAAGAAAAAAAAATAGACGGTAATCCGCCCCCATTTTATTTTATTTTTGTTTATTTATATCAGAGTTGTTGGATATCGGATGCTTGCAACTGAAGAAAAAAATAGACCGTTCGGTGTGCCGGTTGGATCGCCTAACAAAAAAATGTGTTGCTGACAAAATGAGAAAAAAAATAACTTCCCAGATTTCTTTTTCCCTTTTTTTTATTTGAAAAATGTTATTCCTAAGAGGAAAAAAAATTATCCTGATCTTCAGGAGGCAACGCAGGCCCTGGTTCGGGGTCTGTGTCCCTCTTCTCCTGCCTCTTCCTTTTGTTTTTTTTAAGAACAGGGGTCGCCTGATTTCAGCGACCCACTGTACTTTTGTCCTCTTTATTTCCTCAAAGGTCGTTGTTGCCGAAGAAAACAAAACTTGTCAGAGATGTGTGCCTCCTTTACCGGAGGAGTGACGTTGCTACCCAAAGGTTGCAAGAGTGACCTCACTCGACATCGACAGAGATCAGAAAAAGAGGGTTTTACCAAAAAAATTTATTTAGGTTCCCCTTTCTGCAATAATCATTCAGTTTGATTGCTTTGTCAGATGGGTCATCAGAAAAGAAAGTAAAAGATGTGTTAATAAACCGCCGACTATGAAAAAAAATGGTAACCCTTTTTGTGTTTTTTTTTCAAGGTCGCTCGATGCAGGCGACCCTCTGAAAAACAAATGTTTGAGCCATGAAAAAAAATGTTTGATTTTTTTTTTTGAGGTCGCTCAATGTCGATGACCTCTTCTGTGCCCCCCCCCCCTTTTTTTTTAATAATCCCTGAATAATTTGCCACTAGCGACTCTTTGGGAGAAAAAAATGTGCTCCTCCCCTATTATTTTGTTAAGGTCGCTGACAACAAGCGATCTTCCAAAAAGTAAAAAAAAAATAGAAACCCTTTTTTTTACTATCACTAGCAGACCTGAGACCGGGTCTGTTTCACTTGTTGTTTCAAAACAGAAGCAGTGGTCACCAAAATCCAGTGGCCTCTTCTAATGAACCTTATAAATAGAAACAACTGACCTTTTTGCTGATTTTCGATTTTCGCCTGAACTGCCCCGAGCGGTGACCGACGAACTTGAGTTGCAACAGGCGACCTGTAGAGGAATCTATGCACGCAGCAAGAGCCTGACTCTGATACCACTGTAGAATCAAATAAGACAGAAGGATTGAGGAAGTTATTATAGTCTTCTTTAGGAGGGGTTTGCTCTCACATGATATGTCATGTTTCGGTAAGTAAGCCATCTCTTATTTAAATAAGAGAGTATATCAGCTGGAGATTTTACTCCCTCCTGAATAGCTGATAACCCAACTGGAGAAAGACATAATTGTTTCATGATTGGGCTTACCCAAAATGAAGCACACTTTATTTTGGATAAGGCCCTCATCTCGGCAGTTTCACCCGCTAGAGAGATATTAGGCCCACCTCTCTCTTCAACGGGTGAGACTCTCCATGAAGCATGGTCATGGAGGTCGTGTGTGACCAACAGGGTGGTGTCCTGAAGTGGATTTTGGTTTACAGAGGAAGCCTGCAAAGGTGGCCGACGATGTTCGACAAGAGAGGAGGCATACAAACAACAGAGGTGGGGGGGCTATGGTGGCTGGTGGATGGGGTGTCCAGTCGTGGCCCTCGAATGGTGAGTGGAACAGAGAGAAGGAGAGGGAGGGATATCGAGAGGGGAGAGGAAGAGATAAGGGTGAGAGAGGCGGTAGAGGGATGAGAGAGAAAGTAGGGAGGAAGGTGTAGAGAGAGAAGAGAGGAGAGAGAGTGGAAAGAGTAAAGAGAGAAAGTAGAGAGAGGGGGCACCGTGTGGTTGCTCCCCATGGAGTAGGAGGTCCCCTCCATGGGGAGTTCCTGATCTACCCCTCCCTTAAAAATAATTTTCAATCATGTCCCTTATGACAAAAATCCTCATTTTGCCTCTATTTTCCCAAATTTTCCTCATAGTTACCCATTTTGGGCTTCAGGTTCTTTGAATCTCTATCCAAACTCACTACATATTTGACCCACTCATCGTCAAATCAGTTTGGATTGATACTCTGGAGCCTGCATTGTTCTGCCTCCAAGTTTAAATCAGATTTCTCGGGTTTGGATCACTATCTTATTCGAGCTTACGCAAATCTTACATAATAATTTTGAATATATATATATATATATATATTTAAAAATTCTCGGGTATTACATCCTTTCCTCCTTAAAAATTTTTCATCCTCGAAATTTAACTATAAATATATGCTATCCTTGGCCGACCCTACAGTTTTAGATACTAATTCTTGAATTTTATGCTATTCATCTCTGCATTATATCTCGCATGTTATTCGTCAAACTTGCGAATGTCTAAGACGAATAACGAAAACTCACATTTGAATAAATCATTCGGATCGATACTCAAAAATCTGTGACATCAAACATGCATCACCATACATTGGTCAAATAGCCAATTATTAAACTCAAATAGCAAAATCTTGCATTTAAATCCATCATATGGGTCAATTTCCAATCACTTTTGCATCCAAAAGTATATGATGCACAAAACCATATGAATAGTGAAACCTTCACATTCAAAGCAATCAGTTTGGTCAATACCTATCATTTTTTCATTCGAAAGTTTACAAAGATAAACATGTTTCATTTATCACACATTATTTGCCACATTCGCAAATGTCGAACACGAACGGTGCAACTTCGTCTTTACAAGAAATATTTGGGGTCATATCCCTAAAAATCTATTATATGATCACATATTCGTACATAAATTGCATTTACCATACTCAAGTTTTAAAATACAAATAACATGATTTTACATGTGAAGCAATTATATGGGTTAATACCCAAAAAGTTATATGTTTCAAACATGTATTACATATCTACATTCCTTCATTCATATGTTACCATGGTATATGCTCACAATGAATATTATCATTCATTGTTTATCATTTCGTATGCCATAATTGATATACTCACACAATAATATTTGTCACCCATCCCTATGCTACTTTTCCTAAATAGATATTTTCTAATGCATGCAAACAATCCTATGCAGTTAAATTTTAATATACGCATTATTTCATTTTATCTCATTCCATACGAGCTCCTGAATAGACCAAGGTCATAGGTTCACTAAATAGTATAACTCAGATCTTTAATGCATATGTCAAACTAGCACATATACATCACCAGGTTTACATTCATCATTAATGCATATGACATATTTGTATACCAACATTATGTGGTTTTTGTTCATTCATGCCATACATTACATATAATTATTTATACGCATGCTAGTTGCACACACAAGCATCACATTATACAAGTGTTCGGATGTATGCCTCAACTGTAATGCACGTGTCACATCATACAAGTGTTTGCACATATGCCTCAATTGTATATGCGTCCATCACAACACATAAGCATTTGTACGTATGACACTATGACATACGCCTATGCCGTATATCGACACATAACTATATACAAACCACCCAAGTACATATACCTCATAAATATTACCGTTCACTCCACTTTCCCAATAACACGAGGCCTCATCATTGGTGACACCAACCGAACTAAGTATTAGGGGCCCCACCCAAGCACAAGCGCAAGTGAATATTAGCTCACCTTAGTAACTAGTTTGCGAAGGGAATGTACCAGACAAGGACTTGACTCATGAAAATGAGTGCAACAAAAATATACGCCCCAAGTACAAACACACAACAAGAATTATAGTATGTATTCCATAATTGTATGTGTATGCATCATAAAAAACACAATCATGTGTGTGCCTCTAGTACATATGCGCATAAATAAACAATCACTTACATGTCGTTCTGGCACACAAATAACATCATATTTTTGTTACGTTTGTCGTGATCGCATGTGTATGAGTCACAACACACACGTCTATATGTATGCCATAATTCCATACACACATATCATTGTTTGTCATATCATATATCATAATTATCTATATACACACAAATATATTCATATATATGCTAATTGCATACGTATGACTCACATCAAACATACATTTGTACATATGTCACAATTGCATACGCACAGTTCACATCAAACAAATATTTATATGTATACACAATTGCATACATATACATCTTAACACTCATTCATACTTATGCTAAACTTACATACACACATATTAGCCCAATATTCATGTGTATGCCCCCACCGACATAGACACACATCTCACCAAACATTCATACATAAACAAACATGTTTAATCAATGATATGAACACAGTTTGGGGTCAGTATCAAACTTGATCAAATAAAGACCATTGAATTGTTAATGCAGCCCTTGATTGTGATGCTAAAATGAAACAATCATCATATTGAACTGGATCCGATAGACATATTTTTACGACTACACATTATATTTGGTATGCATCTAAAAGTGAATGAATAGATGATATTACATCCCATGATATGTGGTATGCTTTAATCACATATATGCATAATTAATACACTTGTACATATGTTGTCTTGACATATGCACATACACATACACAACAACATACACTTTTAAAAATCTTACCTGCAACACACACAATTTTATATACAATTTTTATCTTTTAATGTTTAAGATTCATCCTGCAAAACATAATATTTCTAACATTTTGGATTACTTGGTTCTCCAATTATCATCCCTCGTCTGCCAAAAACCCAACTCCGGTTGGTACCATTAAATATTTATGAACCTAAAAGTGCCTTTTTTAGACTAAGTAAGAAACTGAAAAAACATACCTCTATAGGTGCATCCTTAATTTTGGGGATTTTCCTGAACTACACGAACTCTGATGGCATACCAACCAGGCGAGCGGGCAAAGGTGATGATGAGACAATTATGGTGTGAATCAGGAGGCAACATGCATGTAGGCGACTATGGTGTGGATCCTAAGGTAGTACACAATTTACGAGGCAATGCATGGATCTTGAGACAGTTGCGACAATGGCAGCAGACGGTGGTGGCAGTGATTTGGTGTCGGCGTCAATTGGCCCAATGGCGGTGGCGCGCCCGAACACCCCTTTTTCTATCTTTTTCTTCTTTCTTTTCTTTTTTTCTCCTTTCTTCTTCCTTCTCCATTTGTTCTTTTTCCTTTCTTCCCCTCTTCTCTTCTTCTCCTTCCCCTCTTTCTTTTATTCCTCGTGCTCCTGTTGCGCTTCACAACACAACCGAGTAGAGAGGGAGACTGATGGGAGGGATGGGGGCAAGAGGGGAAGGTGGTGGCAAGGGGAGATCACAGTGGTTGGCGAAAGAAGCAGCAATCGATGGTGGTGTCAACTAGAAGGAGGAAAAGGCTGGTAGGGAACCCAGACAACAGAGGGGCTCAACTGCCAGTGATGGTAGTGACCAACTATAATGACCAACGATGATGGTTGGTCAATAGGGGAGAGAGAGAGAGAGAGACCAGCAGGTGGTGGTGACCTGCAATGGCTTTTGGTGAATAGAGGAACCTGCAGAGGTGGCTGACAATGTCCGACAAGAGGATGCAAACAGACAACAGAGGTGGAAGGCTATGGTGGCCGGTGGATGGGGTGGCCGGTCATGGCCCTCGAATGGTGAGAGGAACAGAGATAAGAGAGAGAATGATAGGGAGGGAGATCGAGAGGGAGAGAGGGAAGATAAGGGAGGTAAAGAGATAAGGTGAGAAAGGCGGTAGAGGGAGGAGAGAGAAAGAGAGAGCGGATAGAGGGGAAAAGGGGAAGGGAGAAGAGAGAAAGGAGGGAGGAAGGTGCAGAGAGAGAGGAAATAAAGTAGAGAGAGTGAAAAGAGTAAAGAAAGAAAGTATAGAGAGAGGGGGGGAACCATGTGGCGGATCCCCATGGAGTGGGAGGTCCCCTCCATAGGGAGTTCTTGATCTACCCCTCCCTTAAAAATAATTTCCAATCATGTCCCTTCTGGCAAAAATCCTCATTTTGCCCCTACTTTCCCAAAATTTTCTCATAGTTACCCCTTTTGGGCTATGGAATCTCTAAATCTCTATCCAAACCCATTATGTATCACCCACTCATCGTCAAACCAGTTTGCATCGATACTTTGGAACTTGCATTGCTCTGTCTCCAGGTTTAAACAGGATTTCTCAGGTTTGGATCACTATCCAATTCGAACTAACGCAAATTTTACATAATAATTTTGAATATATATATTCTTGGGTATTACATCCTTGCCTCCTTAAGAAAATTTCATCCTCGAAATTTAATTAGAAATGTACGATATCCTTAGCCGACCCCGCAGTCTTAGATACAAATTCTTGGATTTTCAATCTTTTGGACTAGATTTGAATTGATTCTGACTACTCTAATATCAAGTTGTAACGCCCCAACTGCCATAACCACATTCTGTTTATCCTCATCCACCGCATCTAAATAGGGGCACCGTATTACCCACGATAACATTTCATTCATGGTTGTTCCTATATTGCATTATATCAAAAAATATAAGAAATTGTTTCAAGAATACTTATATGTGTTCAATATTGCAATACGATAAAATTCAAGAAAAAATTCACGTGCCAGGGGCCTTCCAATGGATATGTGCTCCCATATCCAGACCTGCAAGGATCAATACAAGGATTAATTAACACACTATATAGTACATCAATAATTTTTAGATAATGTTTGAGTATAAAATAAAAGTTGAAAAAAAATTAAAGAATGAATACCTCGAACAACACCAATAATCTGGCAAGGTTTTTTCTATCATTCCTGGACTCATTCAAACTTGTATATAGATGTGCAAGTGTGGTAGTTCTCCATGCATACTCATCGATGTGATCCAGTGATTGCAAGCATTCAAAGTACGATTCATGGATCATCCTTCTACCAATATCGATGAATAAACATGTGCCAAAAAAGTAAAGCAAGAATGCTCTCACCTCTTTGTCCATACTATAGCCTTTCTCTCCAAAACATGACAGTTTTGCACTCAAAATCTGTGAAATGGTAGGGTCATAGTGGCTCCTCAACTATACTAACTTCAGTCTGTCACCTTTGAATGCATTGACCCTCACATCTAGGAGCACTTGACACAAGTGCTTGAAATATCCCCATCAATGTCCAATCATTGGCTTTTCGTGGCACTTAAATTCGGTGATTTGTGCAGGTCCTTCAATGTAATGGTCATCTCATTGCTTTCAAACTTGAATGTGTTTGTTGATGGATTCTAGAATTGGACAACAGACTCTAAAAGATTGCGACCAATGTTTCAAAGTGTGATCTAAAAGAATTTTCATAAATGCATCTGATCTAGCCAATCTTTCACATTCTCTATCAGTGTTTGGAGCTACAAGTGGGCTCAAAACTAATAGAATCGGTGCATCCAAGATGTTGGATCTTCTGAATCTTCTCCATGTGGATCATGCATTCACAATTAATTTTATCATGTTTAGAGCACGAATAACAGTATGTTTGAGTATCTATTCTTACACAAACCAATATAACATTTTAAATATTCAATCTACTTGTCTATAACCTAAAAGCATACTTATACACACATAATGGAGAAAAATACTTCTAGACGAGTAGAGGAGTTTATTGGCCGCTACGACCTTTTCTTCGCAACATGCACTATCTTCTCTTCCAACCTCTCCTCACTTTCCTTCACTTTTTGGGCTCTCATTTTCCTCCACTCTCTAATCCACCCTCCTCTTGCTAAGGTAGTTCTTCCATCTCACCTTTGTCACTACAGGGGTCACATCTCTAGCTTAATCTAGTCGAGGATTGAGGTTAGCAATAACCTTAGGTTGAGCCAATGACTCAAACTTTTTCACCAATGGTTCCCCTTCCCGCTCCTTTGATATTTTCAAGATGAGAGAATATTTTGGTCGCAACCTCATCAACTTTTTTTTAAGCTTCAAGTGCATCTTTGGCCCATTCTAAAACTGCTAGTTGTTTTGTTGGAAGTGCTAGCAACTGCTGGGTTGAGCAAAGATTTTTACGTGTCGTATCTTTGAGACATTACGAAACTGCTAGTTATTGTTTTGTTGAAAGTGCTAGCAATTGCTAGGTTAAGCGAAGATTTTTATGCTTACGCTTGGCGACAATGTCTTTTTTATGTATTACATTAGACACCAGATATTTGGCCATGGAGCAGGCTCGCAACATAAAGATCATCAAGTACTTCAAGTTGTGTGTTTGAAATATTTTTACTCTTCTTTGGCAAGCCTATTGTAGGCTGTGTTTTTTTATCTTTTTTAGTGTCATCTTACAATGCTCAAAATAAGAAATTTCTACGTTAACATAAATGAGGAATAGTCATATGAAAATGCACGACAAACAATATTCAAACTCCAGACAATATGACAAAAAAATTTAAAAATTGACAAAGTGAAATTAACACGAAAATTCTAAATTAATGTCAAAGTGAATTCAAACTTGGACTTCTTTGGTGTCATATTGCAATACTCAAAATGAAAAATTCTTACAATAACATAAATGAAATATAAATTAGAAATGCATGACAATAACTGGATGCAATAATAGAAATTAGAAATGTATGAAAATGCATGACAATTTTTTCTTGTGTGCTTGACTCCTTTTATCAACTTTTTAGAAATGCATGCCAATAAAAAACATGAAATTAGAATTTAAAAAAAAAACTGAACAATCATGTCAATGTTCATCTTTTTATCTGTCATCTGACTTTTTATCATCTTTTTAGAAACGAGAAATTAGAAATGCATGACAATAAAAAAACTAAACAATCATGCCAATGTTCATCTTTTTATCTGACATCAGGCTCTTTTTATCATCTTTTTATAAATGTGAAATTAGAAAAGCATGACAAAAAAAATGGATTCACCAGTGGAAAATGACCTTACTGAAAAAACTTGAAGGATTGGCTGAAATAGTCGATAAAGTGTCATCAATGTGTGTTTCGCTGGAAATAGTCGCCAAAAATTTTGTCAAAGAGGAAGTTTGAGGACCACAAGAAACCCTAGGTTATGCAAAAATAGCCTTTGTTTGCATTTAAAAGGTTCTAAGAAATGACACATTTAATGCTTGCAAAATTCTCACACTGAAAAGGAATTTCGCATCACCTTATGTGAAACTTCACAAATTATGCAAACCTTCTAGGAATTCTAGAAACATTTCAGCAATTTCGCAACCACCAATATGAAACTCTTGATGAACTTTGCACGTTAATCACCTATATATACAATGGAATTCACACGCTAAAACGAAATCTTGTATCGTTTAAAGTTGACTGAATGTGAAAGTCTGTGAATTTCATAAATTTTTCATGATTCCTGCATCAAAAGTAGACTTTCGCAACCAACAACGTGAAGCTCTTGACGAAATTCGCACTTAAGAATTTTTTGCAAGCATTGTCGCTATTTGCATACTATAGATGCAAAAATCTTGGGGCTTTTGCAAAAGTGAGTAATAGCCATTTTCACGTGTATTGTGCGAAAATTGTGATTTTCGTAGAAATATCGTGTGAATTTTATTTTTAGTGATATTTAGCAAGATCGAAAGAACGTCGTGATGTAATGTATGAAAATCAGGAGATTCGCTCATGTTAAGGGTAAAAATGTCCTAAAAATGTAGGGAACCTTTGAAATTGGACATCCAGTGGATTTCAAAATTTGTAGGGCATTTGGGAAAACTGGCCAAATTTACCATATAGAAATATAATTTTCCATATATATATCATCTAAGAATTTTAAATTTCTTGTTGGCAATTTAATAATTTTATACATTTCCAAAGTATGATCAATTAATGTGTAAGTTATTTTTTATAAAATTGCTAAAACGGACAAAATAATAACAATTAATACATGAAATCAGCATATCAATTTTAAACTTGTTACGAGAATAAATTCATAGCAAACTTGTTAACATCCATGAAAGGTTCTTGAATTGTGTACGTCTATTGCATGCCCAGCCTGATTGAAAATAAAAAGGTCAATGCACATTTAGATATCGCACAAACTTACTCATGACGAACTAAAGTAGCATTGAGAATATCCATATGCACCAGCAAGATGGCATTTACCTTTAAAAATCTTGCTATGCAATAATAAAATAAACTCTTGAACCAATATAGCAGATCCAACCCATCATGCCAAAAGGAATAGTGTTGATTTAACCCAACATTCGACCAAGAACTCCAAGCTCAGAAACTGGGGCACCTCACTTTGGGCCAAGCACTCCAAGCTCATAAATGTGGCATCTCACCAAGGTTCGCTAACTTCACTTATTCAGTGCCTTTGCATTCCAGTGTGATGAGGCAAAAACCAATTACAATCTAATAAGTTGTCTACTTAAGGTTAACGAGCAAGCGACAAATAGCATATCACAGCTGACCAAGGATGCATGTCATTAACAAGAATGATATGCAGCATGTGGTTGCGGCTCTTTATTGAATATACTTGCATTTCTGCTGATCGTATGATTATCTGATTACAATCCTCAATTAGCACAGAAATAACTTGGAACATCCATCTCAATGAGAGAAAAAATCAAAATCTTGCATAGAAAGCACGCTGAACAGAAAACAGTTACAAGTCTTTGCTTCTAAAGAAGCATGGACCTGATCTGATATTTTGATGGTTCGGACATACAAATTCCCAACATACTTCTGAAGCATCCCTCAGCCACCGTGTGTTATCATATGTCCTTAAAAGCTGCATAGAGATTTCCGTTCACATAGTCGTTGTCCACCAGGCTGACTAGAAAATAGCTCTTTCGTACCTGTCCATGACAACATTTTGCAATTAGCACATCTGCCAATTACCAGCTAAGTGAAATTGAAACAGATAACGAAATGGAACACAATCAGTGATACCTCTTCTAGTATTTGCCTCGAGGCATCACCTTCTACAAACAGGCAAGCCCACCCCTTTGTCCAAATCTCAAATGCCTCATCTTTCCAAACCATGAAGCTGGCAGGATCTACAACAGTAGGCTGGATGATTTCTTTTGCTGGGAAGACACCCCAAGTTACTGCATTTACATCACTTGGTCCTACATTTGATATGCTTTTACCATCCTTGTTCACAGCTATATAGGTAAGAGAAGGTAATCCTTTGCATTTTTCAACCAGTGCGCTCAACTTATCTGGAGAGCAGAAGAACTCAAGATAGGCCTTCTGATAAACATATCCACCAGGTCCACCCCATCCTGAATAAGAAGAATGAAGCTAAGCCTCACACACACAGAGTTGGCAAGAGCAACAGTAAAAACATATTAACATGGAGGAATGGTGCTTGCCAAACAGATTTGAGGTGATCCTGTGTCATAGTTCAACTGAAGTAAAAAATGTCCGACTGAATAGAAAGCTTTTGAAAAATGGTGTTAGTTTCGTCAATGCAATTAAAATGCCCAAAACAGAATCAGACAATCAACATCACATATCACATACACCATATGTTAGGGAAGCTTTTTTCAAGATGTGGAAGGAAGACCAAGGATGAAGCTAAAATAAATTAGTTGGAAGCATAACCAGTTTAGAAGCATGAAATGATGTGTTCTAAACAAAAACTTCTACTTGTGTTTTCACCAGGAAAACATTAAGAGTTGAACAAAGTAAGTTCTATCAGCTTAATATGACAAATTTGTAAGATATTCAAGGTAGAGATGTATTATAGTCATCCTAGTAATGCCTTTAATTTTTATAAGATGATATATGTCTAGGAGCTCATTTTACTATTAAATGGATCTCTAGCTAAGATTTCGCATGAGAAACCAATGATGAAATTAAATCTTAGATGGCATCCTCAAGGAAGCACAAGTTCTGCGGCTAGATCACTCAAAAGTATATTAATGAGTTCCATATGAATAACTACACTAATGTGTTGCCAATGAATAATAACTCAAAAAATACCACAACCATACCTACATATCCATGCTCACATCTAGAACACCCTTCCACTCCCCCCACCCCAACACACACACATTTGGGTCAAAACTCAAAAGGTAGAAGAATATTCCTATCAACAGATCAAGAAAAGCTCATGTCACTTGGTCCCTTTTGTCATTTTCTTGCATCAATCTTGGAGGTAGAGATCTGATGGACGGATACTTGGAAAAAACTAGTATAAATTAAGTAGATGATGCTCAAGTTTCTATTTCCTATCCTACTTGAGAGAATCTCAGAATTCAAATAATACCTTGATGCTAAAACAAACAATTGTAAGGTTGGCAAAAATGAATTCTCAGAAAATAAGCATACAGTGGACCATCCAGAAAAAAGACGAGGCAATAACAGAAAAATGTGAATGTCTGTGCAAGTATGAGCATCAGCATGCGACTGTGTACATACTCACAACCGCAAGTACATAAGTATACTTTTGCTTACCAACAGAAGGAGAATCAGATTTTTCCCCATTGACTGCTGGTTGGCTGTTAATTGTAAGAAAACCCTTTGAGTTAACATTATCCAGCTCTTCGTTTATCATTGCTGTCTCTGGCTGAAGCCCATCTAACTCTGACCAAGGATTGCTTTTAATTTTCCCAAGGCAATAGTTTATGAATCTCTAAAATCAACAAAATGTAAAATTGGTCATATCTATTCCATCACTCACTCAAGTTCTAAAGCTAAAATAAAAAACCATAATTTTGAAAAAAAAAAGGCGAAAAAAAGTGTCACATTTATCAGTCACTTATGACCTAGAAAATTACCTCGTGAACATCTTCAAAAGATTTCAATGGGACACCCCACTCCTCTTGGAGTTTCTTGTCACGTGAACGACGACGCATGAACTAGCATCAACATAGAGTTCATTGGTCAAGATTCAATAATAGCGAGATTACACAATTAAATGAACAACAAGATGATGTTAAAGCTTATTTCCTGATAATACTTGTATACAGTTGTGAAAAGAAACAAATGGCATAAATTCTGAGTGTTCTGACAAAATCGGTCACGGCTCACAACTGAAACAAGCTACAGAAAAAAAATGAAGACCTACTGATTCCTGAAAAAAACAGCTGCTAAAAAATGCCACATAAAGAGAATAGCTTCCTTCAACCCCCTAAAAGAAGGGGGAGAAAACAGAGAACAAGTAACCAAATAGAGTTTATCACAGTATCATTCTTCTCAGCATGGTCGCATACTACTAATGGGGATAATCAGATTTTCCACAGATGTTGGGTGATTTGGTCCAACAAAGAATCAATGGAGAATTTGAGCAGTTAGAAAACCTGTTCACTGATAAGTTTGTCATTACTTTGGCTGAAGAATAAGAGTAGATGACATGCTCAGCAATAGAACAAAATAACTTCAGATTAAGCTGCAACTAACTGATGCAACCCTCTTTCTATTCAGACTCTATATTGGGAGCTTATCACTGTGCTAAGTACCTCAGTTATCTCAATCTAACATTTTATGTTATTTATGCTCTAAATGCAAGCAGTTAGCTTCATACTTGGGGCATTAACAGGTCTGATCTTCACTGGACCCAGGTGGGTCCAGTCCTGGATCCGATGGTGAGGTTC
This sequence comes from Nuphar pumila, assembly GCF_984573655.1. Classification (NCBI taxonomy): domain Eukaryota; kingdom Viridiplantae; phylum Streptophyta; class Magnoliopsida; order Nymphaeales; family Nymphaeaceae; genus Nuphar; species Nuphar pumila. Next base: position 147,482,981 of record NC_143251.1, on the reverse strand, counting down.
TGGTACTGGATCCAGGTCTGAGTCTGACTGGACCTACCAAAGACAAAACCATACCATGTAAAATACTTTTTTTTATACGTTTTAGTATTTTACAGTGAAAAATGCAGATATTAATCGGGACTCAGGTAGGGATGGCAGTGGACCGGGGCGAGGCATTGGACAAGGTCTCCATCCCCGCCCCATCTCAAAATTTTACCCTCCATCCCCGGTCCAATCCGTGTCTCATGTCCTCCATTATCGGTCCAAATGGGGCGAGTGTGAGAAATCAGATGTGGGAGTCACCTTACTATCGTAGCAAGAGATAGAGAGAGAGGTAAGAGGGAAGAGAGAAAAAAAATGTTGGGCGGCAATGATATCTTCTCCCCTTTCCATTGATATTTATATGTTGTACGAGTGGTACAATACAGTACAATAGTACAATACAGTACAATACAGTACAATAGTACAATACAGTACAGTATGTTGTACAATACAGTACAGTAGTACAATACAGTACAGTATGCTGTACAAGTGGTACAATACAGTACAGAAATATATTCATTTACATATACATATTTAACAGCCTCCCTCAAGTTGAGGATGATCTTCAATCATGCTCAACTTGCCCTTAAGTAACCAAAATTGATGACTAACCAATCCTTTGGTGAAGATGTCTGCTACTTGGTCTTCTGATCTGACATACGAAGCCTCAATTTCTTCTGTTTCAATCTTTTGTCTAACAAAATGCTGATCAATCTCAATGTGCTTCGTGCGACAATGATGAATAGGGTTAAAAGAAATATTAATGGCACTTTGATTATCACATAAAAGCAGAGAGGAAGAGATAGGTTCATTCAACTCTTGAAGAAGATGCCGTACCCAAGTGACATCAGCTGTCCCTGCTGCCATTGCCCTGTACTCTGCCTCAGTGCTGGATTTAGCAATGGCCTTTTGTTTCTTACTACTCCAAGTGACAATATTTGGGCCAATAAAAACACAATATCCTGAAACCGACCTACGCTCATCAGGGTCCCCACCCCAATCTGCATCACAATATGTAAGTAAACGGTGTCCTGTAGTGAAGCTTTCATCTTTGTGATAGAGCAATCCATCTCCAATAGTCCCTTTCAGATATCTGAGAATACGCTTAATACATTCCATATGACAATCAGTGGGAGCATGCATAAACTGAGATGCTTGATTTACAGCATAAGCAATGTCAGGTCTTGTAAATGTAAGATATTGCAACATACCAACAATGCGGCGATATAAAGTGGAATCATGATATAATTGGCCTTCTTTTGCACTAAACTTATGATTTAAGACAGATGGGGTGCTGAGAGGTTTACAATTAATCATACCAGTGGTGTGAAGAATGTCAAGAGTATACTTGTGTTGACTTAGAGTGAGTCGATCATCTTGTCTATCGACTTCAACTCCCAAGAAGTATCGCAATGGGCCTAAGTCCTTCATCTTGAATTTGGCCATGAGTAAAGACTTGACCAAGGCAATATGTGCATTATCACTCCCAGTGATAATGATGTCATCAACATATATAAGAACCCAAGTAGTAACATGATCATTCTTATACATAAATAAAGAATGATCAAGTATACTCTTAGAAAAGCCATGCTGCTGAATTTCCATGGAGAAACTCTCAAACCAAGACCGAGATGCCTGTTTTAAACCATAAAGAGACCTTCTCAATTTACAAACCCATGTAGCCGCATCATGTTCACTATATCCAGGAGGTTGCTCCATATACACCTCTTCCTTCAAGTCCCCATGTAGGAACGCATTCTTGACATCCAACTGGCTAAGAGACCAACCATGCTGAAGTGCCAAAGTGAGGATCACACGAATGGTGCCAATTTTGACAACAGGGCTAAAAGTTTCCTCATAATCTTGCCCATATTGTTGTGTGAATCCGCGTGCAACAAGGCGAGCTTTATATCTTTCAATGCTACCATCTGGTTTACGCTTGATCTTGTAAACCCATTTGGAACCAACAACATTTCTATCAACAGGTCGAGGAACAATATCCCATGTATGACATTCATGAAGTGCTGCCATTTCTTCGTTCATAGCTTCAACCCAAGCTCGAGAATGGGCTGCCTGATGGAAAGTAGACGGCTCTTTCTCTTTGGCCACATTGGTTAGAAACAACTGAAAGTCAAGAGAAAAATTGTTGTAACTAACCCAACGATGGATAGGATGCCTTTCACGTGTGGATCGTCGAAGAGGGGGAGCCTCGTGAGATGGAGTTGAAGGGGCTCCTCGACGGGCATAAACCAAACCTGAAAACCGTGAAGGTGCATCCTGGATGATGGAGTTGTCTGCTTCAAACTGAATTGGTTCATCAACAACAGGATCTCTGATAGAGTCATATAGCAAAGTATCACAAAGCCATGGATCATAAGTAGTTTGCTCATATACCTGAGAAGTATCACAAGTGCTGAAATGATCATCATCAAAAACAACATTTCTAGACACCTTAATCTTACCCAAAATAGGATCATAACATCTATATCCTTTATACCCATCGGCATATCCCAGAAATCTGCACTGAACTGCTCTGTCCTGAAACTTGTTACGTAAAGAATGATCCACATGGACATAACAAATGCATCCGAAAGCATGCAAATCATCATAGGAAGGGTGAGAACCGTGAAGCAAATAATAAGGAGACTGATCTCCTAATAATTCCATAGGCAACCTGTTAATGATATGCACTGCAGTGTGAAAGGCCTCAGTCCAAAGAGAGAAAGAAATATCAATATTGTGCATCATACTTAACGCGGTTTCAACAATATGCCGATGCTTACGTTCTGCTACTCCATTCTGTTGTGGAGTGTAAGGACAAGAGGAGTTACGTGTGATGCCATGGTCCTTTAAATATTCACTAAAATCATGAGATATGTATTCTCCACCACCATCACACTGGAAATAAGTGATATTTGAATTGAAAAGGTTCTGAACAAGAGCATGGAATTGTTTGAAAAGTTTGAACACTTCAGATTTAGATTTCATAAAGTAAATCCAAGTGTAACGAGTGAAAGAGTCAAGAAATAACACATAATAACGAGAGCCAGATAGAGATGAAACAGGAGCTGGGCCCCAAACATCAGAGTGAATAATTTCAAATGGCTTGGAAGCTCTTTTATTGATACTTTGAAAGGGAAGTACATGACTCTTGCAGACATTACAACTAGGACACTTATGATCTAATTTGACTTTGGGAATAAAACCCTGAGAAGACAATTTGTCAAGGAACCCTTGACTACAATGACCTAACCGACGATGCCAAGAAACTGGCTTATTACATTGCATAACAGAAGAAGACTGACTCAAATAAGCAGGAAAAGATGGAGACACGGTAGATGACGTCTTCAAAGTCCCGGGGGCTGCTTCGAAGACGTACATGTTTCCGCGTCGTTCACCCTTAGCGAGCATCTTCTTGGTTCGAAGGTCCTTAAGACAAACAGAAGACGGAGTAAATTCCATGGATGAATTTGTTTCATCAACCAATTTAGAAACAGATAAAATGTTTTTCTCAATGGCAGGAGTGAGTAAGACATTTTTCAATGGTAGTGTAGATTGTGACAAAGAGAGAGATGCATTTCCAGTATGAGAAATAGGGTGGTGGGAACCATCTCCCGTGACAATAGTGCCAGTGCCAATATAAGGAACCATGTTGGAAAGTTTACCTGCATCAGAAGTAACATGTGCGGCTGCTCCAGAATCAATATACCAAACTCCATCATCATTCTAACGCAAATTCATGTTGTTAAATGCAGTCATCAGAATTTGTTGCACATCATGTGGCAACCCTGCATTCTGTCCCTGATCAGTACCCTGATGTGCTCGAAAATTTCCCTGCGGCTGCCCCTGAAACTGTCTAACATTCATCTGTCCAGCTCTTGGTCCTGGCCTCCCTGCCTTGTTGCGATTCTGTGGGTTGTGCCAACAATCTGCTTTCACATGGCCACGCTTGTTGCAATGGAAGCAAGTAGGGACACGGGTACCTCTAGTGGCAGGTGGAGCAGTAGGAGTAGGAAGGAGTCCTCCACGGCCCATATGAGCAGCAGGTGGACGAAATGAGGTAGACCCAGATGTAAACATGACAGGATGAGGATCATCAATAAGATGATCTTGAGTCAAACTAACTTCATACTGTAGGAGTTTGGCCTGTAAATCCTCAAAGCATGGAAGTGTAGAGGCAACCTGTAATGCAGTGCAAAACATACGATATTGGGGCCCAAGGCTTCCCAATACCTGCTGAACAACATCTCTGTCAGAAACAGGATATCCAATAGCGGCCAACTGATCAATGATAATTTTGATATCCCCTAGAAATTCAGTAATGGTCTTAGTTCCCTTTCGCATAGATTGGAACTGCCATTTCAGTTGAAGTGCACGTGATTCAGAAACCTGTGAATAAGAGTGAGCAAGATGTCTCCATAGTTCTGCAGCAGTAAAATGGTCAGAGATAGTTTGTAATATACGATCAGATAACGTGGCAGTCAAATAGGCAACCACAGATTGGTCCTTCTGAAACCAAACATCATACGCAGGATTTGGAATAACAATGCAACTCACCTTCCCATCATTACCAGTTACCTCTTGCGTAATAGTCATAGGTGGGGCGGGTGATCCCCCATCAAGATGCCCGGAAAGACCATGACTTCGGATAAACGGCAGAATTTGGCGTTTCCAAAGTAAGTAGTTATCATGAGTTAATTTGTGAGAAACAAGTTGAGAAAGAAATCCGGGGCTGATTTTAGAATCCATAAGGAAGAAGATCAAAGATGAATCAAACAGCACGACAGAAATTCGTAGGTTGTACGGACAGAACCGTACGGACAGAAATTTTTGAGTTTTGGAAATCACGATTTTTTTAGTTAATCGTGCAGAATGTATGATTTATCAACTATATTGCAAGAAATAGATAAGAAATCACAAGAAGTTTGAGAAAAGAGGCACTTTTGAGAAATGAGGGTTCCCAAATTTGGGGAAAACAAAAATTAGGGTTGATAAAATTGGGGATAACAGAATATGTAAGAAGGAAAAGATGCACGATATGAGGAAATGAAGAAACGACGTCGAAATATAGAGATTCAACGGAGAAACAACAGAGAAAAGATGAAAAAAAAACACTTTCCTTGAGAACGCCCAAAAACGCAAGTCAAGGTCCTTAGGGGCCTTCCAGATGATCGTGATTACCACGCCCTTGGCTTTGATACCATGTGAGAAATCAGATGTGGGAGTCACCTTACTATCGTAGCAAGAGATAGAGAGAGAGGTAAGAGGGAAGAGAGAAAAAAAATGTTGGGCGGCAATGATATCTTCTCCCCTTTCCATTGATATTTATATGTTGTACGAGTGGTACAATACAGTACAATAGTACAATACAGTACAATAGTACAATACAGTACAGTATGCTGTACAATACAGTACAGTAGTACAATACAGTACAGTATGCTGTACAAGTGGTACAATACAGTACAGAAATATATTCATTTACATATACATATTTAACAGCGAGGGGCAGAGCCCCATTTTTACGGTCCTTCCGCCGCTGCCGCCTTCCGCCGTTAGAGGAAGGAGAGGAGAGAAATGGGATCTCGCGTGGCTCGTTAGAGGAAGGAAAAAGGGTTTTATGTTAGGGTTAGAAATATATATATATAGGATTTTATAATATGTATAAGGGTAGACGGGGTGGGGCGGGACAAGGGAAAGAGTAAGTTCATCCCCGCCTCCATCCCCGCACAGGTTTTGATTTTAACCTCCATCCCTGGTCCATTCCCCGTTTCATGTCCTCTATCCCCGGTCTAAACGGGGCGAGGCGGGGCCCCGTTTTCCCCTGGCCACCGCCATCCCTAGACTTAGGTCGGGCACCATTGGTATGAAATTTCATAAACCATACCTAGATCAGTATGCTAATCAGACCTGGTCCGACCTGAATAACTAATTGGACCGCTTTCTGTGTTGCCAAATCCAGACCCTACCAGATCTGATACGAGTCAGGATCAAGGCATACCCAAACCATTGACACCCTCATTCGTATTGGCAGGCACCAATCTTTTTCTCTTTTTTTAAGATAACCAGGGAAAACCTGTCTCTCATCGAGTTCATTGGCATAAAACCCCAGGTCCCCTTTCCCACCAGGGAGTACACCAGCTTCGGACATGCACCCTTGGGTTTTGAACTTGTGACATCCTGCCAACCTTCATATTCTCAGGCACCAATCTTAACTGGCCATGGTACTCCAAACTATTTGAGGCAGTGGCTACATGTTGAACCTGAACATGATATGTCACATACCCGTACAGCCAACAGTAAGTCTGATACCAATTGGATTTTGTATTCTCCTTAGACAGTTAACCTCTAATTCCATGTTTGTTGTAGTCAAGTTCAGAATGAAAAATTATTTTTCTGATTACACAGCCAAGTATCATATCTTTAATACAAAATTATAACTGCAAATGGCTCCATATAAGAAAGAATGAGAAATTGTTCCCACTCCAAATGTAAAACAGAATTGACCACTAAAGCAGCCATATAACAGTCAAAAACTCAAAAATACAGTTATATTAATCCACCTACCTGATAACAGTCAAAAACTTGAGTACATAAATACAGTTACATTAAATCCACCTACTTGATAATCAGCCAGTGCTCCATAAGAAGGATTCCGTGAATCACCCCATCGCCCACGTGGATATTGATCCCATCCAACAGTTCTGGATATATAGCTCCTCGGACGATTTGCCCTGACATAATAAAATGCATGAAATGTCAGTTTCATTAAAAAAATCTATCATAAAAGATCTCAGAGCAATCCAATATAACTACAATCGATATGGTCTGTAAATAACAAAGATACCAGAAAATAGGCCGGACATCCTCTTTGGAGCGGAATACATTGGTCGGACGCCTCCACGGTAAGGATCTATGAATCTTTGTATCATCGATTAAACCAAGATTCTGGAGCACATGTTGATCTCATGAGATGGAGGCGGAACCAAAAAGACACTAACTGTTAAAAATTAATGAACTCAATAAACAGTCACCATCAATATGGCTAGAGCTGATTTCTCCATGTTTAGTGTATACAGATGAAGTGTCTTGATACCATGAGCCAAAATTTTCCTGCACATTTCAGTTCCAAGGTGTATACCATAAGCCTTGACTGCTTCTTCATTGTCTTTAATTGGCTCCAGGGCAACCTTTATCTCATCCGGTATCTATACATGACATTGGATGCATGCATATGTTAATTTAGAAACAAAAATGAAAGGGAGATGAGAAACATTCAACCTCAAGTATATAAATTTTTGTTCACGGACAGTTTTTTACAATGTTCAGTGAAATCAATTGGAACAAGGATCATAGAGAAGGGATCCCTGCAGCAATCAATTTGGATATGCTTCAATTTATGTGAAACAGGAGTGGTGTCCCCATCATTCCCAACCATATCTTCAAAGGGTTGACCTTCGAAGCATTCATATCAGGAATGATGGAGTGGAGGGTCAAAACCAGAGTTACCGGAAGCGCCTAGGCATATGGGGAAGCGCGCTTCCCCGATACACGCTTCGGAAGCGCGAAACGTCACGCTTCCGAAATGCGTGGGGAAGCGTCCCCCTTTTGTGGGAAGCGCGCTTCCCCCTCGCTTCCGGTTCGCTTCCTAGGTCGCTTCCGAGACGGTTCATAATTTTCTTCTAAGTGGTCCCACGCTTCCCCGCTTCCTAAATTTTTGAAAGTGCCTCGCTTCCCGCTCCCGCTTCCTCGACTGGTAACTCTGGTCAAAACCTCATTCTATTTTATCAAGAGAGCAAAAGGAAGTATACACACATTCTATTTTATCGAGATTACACAGACAAGAATGAAACAAAGACAAAAGTGCCCCTAATGTGTACATTCAATGACTAAAAGAACTAAACTATGCATATTTACAAAATAATACATGACAAAGATAACAAATACCAAATGTGTCCCTAGAGTCCTAGACCTAGCCAACCTGCTATTTTCACACCATCCAATTAGAAAGCATGGCTAATGGGATGCTAGATTATTCAAATCATTTGATGGTTGTATGGTCAGAAAATTGTACTCAATGGCATTAAATGGCAATCTCCACTGGGGTGCAAAGTAATCAGAGTTCTGGAACCGTCTAAACCAGATTCCATTGATGCTATCAGCTCCAATAGTACTTGGATCTGGGACAGATTCAGAACAAATATGGCATGGTCTATTCAGATACAGGCCAGAATTAGATGCAACTGATGAAAACCAATAGATTTTACCATATTCAGTGGATCCAGTGCTTCATGGACTTAGATCATAACAAAATCCAGGAGTTCACTGTGAGATTAGAGTCAAATGTGGATAGGAAACTAGAGCTCTCTTTAAAAGTTAGGTGCAGTGACCCATATCCAACCTATTTGTGTTCTTAATCTCAAAAATGTTATTTGACCACCATAGAGTCAGATGGCATAGATGATTGATGATGATGATGAGAGAGACTTAGGATGGTGGTGAACTGAAAAAAGAGACAAATGTGATGGTGGTGAAAATAAACAGATAAAGAAAATGATGGATGATGAAAGAAAAGATTATGATGTGAAAAAGATGGACAAAAAGGGCAGAAGAAGATTATGAAAGAGAAGAAGAATACAAACATTAGGGATGATATTGATGATGAAAGGGAAGATGTGTTACCATCCATCCATACATACATACATACATACATACATACATACATATATATATGTGTGTGTGTGTGTGTGTGGTCACTGATATTTTGAAAATGTCGCGATATTATCCCTACTTCAAGGTCAGCCAATATTTTCCCAAGAACATAAAAAATTGCGATATTATAGCGATATTTTCCCAAGATAGTCTCAAGATTTTCAAAAAATCTTTTTTATATATTTTAAGTATCTTTTATATTTTAAAAACTTTTTTAATTGTTTCTTTATATTTTTGCAAGAAAAATACTATAAGACCTATTATGTCTTGTTTTTATTATTCTTTGCAATTTTTTCAAATTTTAAAACTTCTGATATTTTTCAAGAAAACAACTCTTTGAAAAAAAATCGAGAAATTGCCGATTATATATAGAAAGAGAGAGGGATAAAGTTTGCTACAGTCGATTGTAAATATAATTGACTTAGAAAACACTGTTTTTGTCCACATCTAACATTGTAGATGTGATCTACATGTTTTATTTAGTGGGAGCCAGCTTTTGGATTGTTGAATCCGACCTGTAGACATGTTTTTTCGATGATCCAAAAATCAATGGCTATGAATGCATCGATTTTTTCCAACTCATAAAAGCATGTTTTTTCGTTAAAAAACATCGTCCAAGGGTTGATTCCTACTAAATCGAGCATGTTGAACACATCTATGGGGTTAGATTGAGTTAAGACAACTCACATCATGAGATTCCAACTCAATTGTAGGTACAATTGATTGTAGAATATATATATATATATATATATATATATATATAATTTGTGTGTAGACTGAATTATAGGACATTTGCATATGTAGTCTTTCCTTTCTTTTCTTATGTATTTTTTTCTTTCTTCTTTCTTTTTTGCATATTTTTCTTTTTTAATTTTTTGTATTTTATATGCCCATGAAGGGAATTTTGGTAGTTAGGTCTCCTCACAGTTAGGAGAGCCTAACGGCTAGCTCAAGTAGCCATTAGACTCCTCTAAGAGCTAGGAACCTCCCACCGATATCGCCGATATTTTGAAAATATTGCCAATATTATCGGTATTTCAAGATCAGCTGATATTTTTACAAGATTTTCAAAATATAGCCACAACCTAAAATGTCACAATATTTTCAGAATATTTTCCCGAGATAATCCAGAGATTTTCATACAACATCTTTGTTTTATATTTTAAGTATCATTTTTGTTTATTTTATATTTTAAAACCTTTTATAATTGTTTCTTTATAATCTTGCAAGAAAAATACAATAAAACCTATTGTTTTTTTGTTTTTTTATTATTCATAGCTTCCAAGATTTTCTCAAGGAAAATATTTTTTTGCAAATATCTCCGAGAAATAAACTTTAATGATACAAGTGGTGATGGTGTATACATATGGGGCTAAGCCCCTTATTTGTTTAATGGGTATTTTATGCATTTGAGGAATTAATAACTTGTGAGTGTGTGCTATTGTGCCTTAGTAGTTTTTTTATGCCCTTAGTGGCTTTCATTGTGAGACTGTTGTGCTTTTGAAATAATCTTGTGTTTCAAGGATTGTTGCATTACCAGATGCATGATGGTGAAGGTAAAGGAGAGGAGGATAAAAGTAGTAATTGCCATAATTGATGACGTGTTTGACAAGAAAAAAGATAAAATTTCACCAAGATGTCATTGAGATATCATTTCATGCGAAAAATTACCCCCATGATGTCTCCTCATACATACTTTTGATGGCAAAGCAGTCAAAGATAGCGTGTTCAGTGTGCCTTATACATGTCCATATGACATAGGTACATAATGGCTTTGTAAATCACACTAGTTCGATCTCCAGACAATGTAATCCAAACAAGACCCTATTAGCCATTCCTTAGGGCCCTTTTAGGTCTATTTAGTTTCCACATTTTTCTTTAAGTATTAATTTCCTGCTTTCAATTTAAACAGACCGTGCAAATACTTCTCTCCATCTATCCATCCATCGCTCTTCAACAAACTACCATTTTATCCTTAATGCACATCTATGTCACATGGGTGCGGGTGTGCGGCACTTTCAAAAACCTTGGGTGCAGCAAATATATATATATATATATATAGAAGGGGGGGCCGCGGGTCCCGCTGCGCGGTCAACGGGCGGGGGGTTATTATAGGGGGGCAGCGCCCCCCCCCCCCCCAAGATTTTTTTTTTAAATTCCGCAGCTCATTTAATGTTAAAATATGGTATGCGTATGGATCTGGATCCAGATCCATACGCACGTTATGTTTTAACTTTTAACACATGCTCAATGCCATTTCATTAATGGCATGTCTGTAATTTTTTCAGCTATTGTATTTTTCCCTATTTATAATGTTTAGGGCTGGGAGGTTGGGTTAACGTGCGCTGCCCCTAGCCATTGTGAACCTCCCTCTTCTCTCTCTCTCTCTTCTTAGTTTCTGCAGTGAAGGCTGAGCCCACACAGAATCTTTTATGGTATCAGAGCTCGGTTGCGGAACCCTACCAGACGTGTGTTCAGCGAGTCCTGGTAACTTCTGAAGGAACTGTTTTGATACATTTCCTCGCCCATTCTTCCTTCTTCACGGTAACTTCTGCACTCGTTTTTTTTTTCTGATTCTTGTTCATTGGTAACTTCTGATTTATGGTAACTTCTGCAATCACCATCTGTCTCTCTTCTTCAACATCAACGTCTGCAGTTTTCACATCAACGACTGCAGTTTTCCCTCTTTAACTGCAGTTTCCCCTCTTTGATTGCAAACAAATCTACTGCAGTTATTGAGTATTTTTTTATTTATTTCCTCTTTGATTACAGAAGTTTTCCTTTTCTATTACTATTTAATGATTTTTGTGCAACGCCTATAGGCAAGTTATAACAATCTATATTCTCGACCCTGAAAAAAAAGAAAGAGGGTTTACGTCTATTAATATCACTGGTGCATCCCTTATTAAAGTTCTATTGATTAATTAAGTGATCTTCAATTTTCTTCTCTTTCTCTTCATTCGTCTCGTTCGTTTATTCGTTGTCCCATTGATATGGATTACTCTTCGTCATCTACCTTGTCCTCCAATCCCTCTGCAAATTTCTTGAGTCAGTTTGTTACAGAAAAACTTACTCACTCTAATTTTTTGACTTGGAAGAGACAAATACTTCCTTTTATACGGAGTCAGGATCTCGATGAACATCTGGATGGTTTGGTTCCTATACCACCACGGTTTATTTTGCAGGAAACCACCAATGAGAAGGGTGACACAATTACTATTTCCTTTAAGAATCCAGAGTATACAGCCTAGAGGAAGCGGGATCAGTCTTTGGTTGCTTATATTACGTCAACACTGTCTCAAGAAGTGTTGGTTACTCTTTAAGCTCGAGTTATGTACTTAAAAAATGAGTTTCAAAGTTTGAAGAAAGGCTCCATGCCAGTCATGGAATACATAGGCCGCTTGAAGAGTATTACTGACCAATTGGCGGTTATTGGAAGTGTTATTTCAGATAAAGATAAAGTTCAACAACTCCTCAATGGATTGGGCCCTGATTTTGACATGTTTACCACAGCTTTGTCATGCCTTCCTCACTTGCCTACTTTTGACGATCTTCAAGCGAAACTTCTCCAGCATGAGATGATTATGAAACAAAGAACAGAAGAAAATGAATCAATTCGTTCTCATTCAGTTTTGGCCATGGACACTTCTGTCGGTTTTGGACGAGGAAATGGAGGGCATCAAGAAGGCAGAGGCCGCGGACGTTTTGGGCAAGGAGGTCGTGGTATCTTGCCTACACCTAATATTTCTGGTGTTTTTAATACAGGGAATCAGAGGAGAGTGCCCACTTGTTTCCTATGTAACAAAAGAGGACATGTGAAAGCTGATTGTTGGTTTAATCTACAAAATAGAGGAAAGATAAACAAAATTGAAAATAAGTCAGCTACTACTATGGACACGAAAGCGCCATCTACAGATATGCAACAACTTTTGTTATCAGCACTGTCACAGATGACGATCAAGCAAAATGAACAAGGCGAGTGGTATGTTGATTCTGGCGCTGCCACTCATGTTACGGGTAATGTCGGTAAGTTATCTCACTTATTGCCTTATTCTGAAAAAGGTAGTATAGTTACAGGAGATGGAACTTGTCACTCCATTAATCATACTGGCAGTGCACATATGTAATGAGATATTGCGGAAATATAAAGAGTGCATACAAGCACATACAACAATGAAAAAGAGACAATACCACAAGTCCACGAAGGGACTACACAAGCACAAGCCTTCAAGAAGGCAACAATATACAAAGCCGCTTATTGAAAAGAGAGAGAAGCTCTCAAGAATGAAAAATATACAAGGGGATCACCCCTATTTATACAAAAGGAAGAGGAGAGAGGAGGAGGCAAAATGCCTCAAAAGGGGAGCCAAAAAGGGGGCTCCCATGGAGTCGTTGGGAGCCCCCAACGGTCACATTTGTGACCGTTGGGGGCTCCAACGACTCTATGTTGGAGCCCCTTTTTGTTATTTAAAAAATACACAAAATAAAAGGAAAAAAAAGAAAAAGAAAAAATACATTTAAAAGAATAGTTGTTTTCTAAAACAACTATTGTGAAATTATAAAACTACCCCTATCGGGTATTTTGTAATATACAGAATATTATATATATATATATGAGATACATTTTAACACCCCCCCTCAAACTTTACGGGGAGATGACGGAAAGTTTGCCAAGAAGAAACATGAAGCGAGGAGCCGGAAGAGCTTTAGTGAAGAAGTCCGCCAACTGATATTCTGAAGTGACATATGGAAGAGAAATAGTTCCTCGCAAGAATTCGTCACGGACATAGTGGCAATCCATTTCGATATGTTTTGTACGCTCATGAAAAGTATGATTGCTCGCAATATAGATGGCACTCTTGTTGTCGCAACAAAGCTTTGAGGCTTCGGTGATATCAACTCCCATGTCTTTAAGCAAACTGCGAAGCCATACAAGTTCCATTGTCGTGGTTGCCATAGCCCGGTACTCAGCTTCAGTGAATGATAGTGAAACTTTCTGCTGCTTCTTGCATCGCCAGGCAATCAAAGAGTCTCCTAGAAAAACACAAAAACCAGTAGTTGAGACTCGATCATTGGGATTACCTCCCCAATCTGTATCAGTATAAGCAAGAAGATTCAAGGAAGAAGAAGAGGATAGAAATAGCCCTTTATTGATAGTATTCCGAATGTAGCGGATGATTCGGAGAACAGCACTCATATGCACAGTTGTAGGAGCATGCTGAAATTGGCTAACAGAGTGAACCGCATGAGTGATATCTGGTCTGGTGATAGTTAAATAGGTAAGAGACCCAATGAGTTGTCTGTAAGGTGTAGGATCTTCCAGAAGAACCTCATCCTCCAACCGCAATTTGGCATTAATAACCTCGGGAGTCTCTATTTTCTTTTCATCGGAAATTCCAGACTTAGAACATATATCTGCAGCAAGCTTCATCTGTGACAAAATATATCCTCTAGGAGAATATGCAACTTCAATTCCAAGAAAATATCTGAGAAAACCTAAGTCAGACATATCAAAATTATTTTTTAACATATTTTTAACATTAATAATACTATTTTGATCATTCCCAGTGATAATCATATCATCAACATAAAGCAACAAAATTACAATACTAGAACCTGCATGTTTGACAAAAAGAGCAGTGTCAGTATAACAAGAGTGAAATCCTAACTTTATCATGATATCACTGAAACGATCATACCAAGCCTTAGGAGCTTGTTTAAGGCCATATAATGCCTTTAAAAGCCGAAGAGTTTGACCTTGCTTAAGATTTATTCCGGGTGGCGGATCCATATAAACTTCTTCACTTAAACTTCCATTTAAAAAGGCAGTTTTTACATCAAGTTGATAAATAGGCCATTTTTTGGTTGATGCAACAGCTATTAAAGTCCTAACACTGGTCATTCGAGCTACAGGAGCGAATGTTTCTTCGTAATCAATGCCATATTCTTGGGAGTATCCCTTAGCAACTAATCTAGCTTTATATCGTTCTAAAGAGCCATCGCTTTTAGTTTTAACTTTGAAGACCCAACGACAACCAATAGTTTTTTTTTGTGAGGGTAGATCAACTATTTCCCAAGTATTGGCCTTTTTTAGCGCATCAAGTTCAACTTGCATTGCTTCAACCCAATGAGGTATAGATTTAGCTTGATTATAGTGTGCCGGTTCAAAATAAGAGTGTAAGGTTATTAAACATGCCCGATAGTTGGGAGTTAAGGAATCATAGGATACAAACTTATTTGGAGGTATTGATATTCTAGAAGAATGCCTAACTTGTGGTTCCTCAGTGGATTCAGAGATTTGAGAGTATTTTTCGAGGGCACTAATAGGATTTTCTTGATTTCTTCTTGAGTAAACATTTATATTGGTGTCGCTATCATGAATATTTATATTAGAATCACTATCATTTGAGGGTGTTATGTCAAGAGGGGATACCTCACGAGAATCATCAATGTTTTCAAGAAAATCTTCTTGTATGTCATCAATAAGATCATATAAGAATATATAGTCAATTTCATTTGTTTCTTCTAGTTTATCAAAACCGTTTTCTTCTTCTAGAAATGTTACATCTTTTGAAATATATAACTTATCATTCTTAAAATCATAACATCTATACCCTTTTTTATTTTCACCATATCCTAGAAATACACATTCAATTGCTTTTGGAGATAACTTATCCCTTTTGTGTGATAGAACAAAACATTTGCAACCAAAAATACGAAGACGATTGAAGTCGGGTGAAAATTTAAAGAGTTTTTCATATGGAGAAGCATTTTTTAACTTAGAAGAGGGCATTCTATTGATTAGATAGATTGAGGTTAAGACGGCTTCGGCCCAAAACTTCTTTGGAATATTCTTAGAAATAAGTAATGTTCTAGCGGTTTCAATAATATGCCTATGTTTCCTTTCCGCTAAGCCATTTTGTTGGGGAGTCCTAGGACATGACTTTTGATGACAAATGTCATTTTGGGTTAAATACTTTTGGAATTCGTGAGATAAGTATTCGCCACCGGAATCGGATCTTAAAATAGATATGTTACTTTGAAATTGATTTTGAACCTTTTTATGAAAATCTTTAAAGAAAGTAAATACTTCCGATTTATGACTAAGGAAATAAATCCAAACATACCGAGTAAAATCATCAATAAACGTGACATAATATGAATAACCTCCTTTAGACATAACCGGAGAAGGCCCCCAAACATCCGAATGCACCAATTCAAAAGGCCTTGATGAAAGAAAAGTTCTAGTTGGAAATGAAATAGACTTCATTTTTCCAAAAATGCAATCTTTGCAATTAATTTTTTTTTCCTTACAAAATTTGTTTCCAAAAGGAAAGAGATACATTTTGGAATAACTTGGATGACCAAGTCTTTTATGCCAAGTTGCCATGTTTTTTTCTTGGACATAAGAACAAAAAAAGTTTGTAGGGAGATCAAGATGGTCCATATAATATAGGTCTCCCTTTCTATGACCTTGCCCAATCCGCTTCTCGGACCGGAGATCCTGCACAAAGCAACCATTAGATAAGAAAGATATTTCACATCCATGGTCGGCAATTTGAGAAACCGAAAATAGGTTTAAATTTAGTTTAGGAACAACTCTTACTTTTGGAACACAAAAATTTTGTGAATCTTTAAAAGAACCAATACTTGAAATTTTTAAAAAGGTTCCATCGGCCGTAGAGACACAAGAGTCCTTTGAATTGGTGCAAACATCAACAAGTGCATTTTCATGAGGGGTCATATGAAAAGAAGCTCCGGAGTCAAGGATCCAAGAATACATACCGGGTGAAGATGATGAAGCAATAGCCGCACCCGATGTGGAGGAAGAAACTTTTAGCATTTGTTGGAGAGCCATAGATATTTGTCCAAGAGTTTCCTTGATGTCATTGTTCTTGCCTTCATCTTCTTTGGTGGTGGTTTCCTCAAGAGAAGCCACTTTAGGTTTGAAGGTTCCAATAAGCTTAGGACAAGCGGGTCTAATGTGACCCGGCTCATTGCAATAATGACACACAATCATTTTTCTTCCTCCATTGTAGTTTCCTTGTTTCCCAAAATGAGGAGGCTTGTAGGCTCTAACATTATTACCCGGTTTGGATACGGCAAGGACTTCATCAACATGCTTACTCATGCCAAGCCTTGTCTCCTCTTGAGTGATTTCGGCAATAGCATCCTCAATAGGAGGAAAAATAGATCTATGGAGAAGTGAAGATCTCACTTGCTCAAATTCGGGACGAAGCCCAAAAAGAAATTGAAACAATCGCTCTTGTTCCATTTGTTTTTGCCTTAAATCAACGTCTTCCATAGAAACCCATTTTGGCTCTAAGAGAGCCAATTCATCCCATAGTGGGTTTAAAGCACTATAATAATCTTGAATGCTAGAATCACCTTGCTTGGTGGTTCTAATCTTTTCTTGCAAGAAGTATGCTCTTGCAAGATCCTTTTGGGTATACATACCCTTCATAAAGGACCAAGCCTCATTGGCTCTACGGAATTTAGCTATATTAGCACATACCTTAAGCTCCACATTATTCATAAACCACGCAAGGATTTTTGCGTGATTGCTTTCCCAATCTTCCACTTCCTTTTGATGACTTTCAATGGCCTTGAGGCGAGCATCTCCTTCAAGAGCCTTTTCTTGACCTTCTTCAATCTTTGTGAGCATAAGCTTAGGTTCCGGAACGGAACCCATGACAAAACCCCAAAGCTTCTTCCCTTTGAGATTGTTTTCCATTGCCGATGCCCACATCATATAATTCTTTCCATTGAGCTTGAAAGAGAGGTCGATTTTTGTCTCCATGATGATGCCAAGAAGTGAGAAGATATCTATGGGATATGAAAAAACACGAACCACACCCTTCCTTCAAGAATCGAGTGGCTTTGATACCATGTAATGAGATATTGCGGAAATATAAAGAGTGCATACAAGCACATACAACAATGAAAAAGAGACAATACCACAAGTCCACGAAGGGACTACACAAGCACAAGCCTTCAAGAAGGCAACAATATACAAAGCCTCTTATTGAAAAGAGAGAGAAGCTCTCAAGAATGAAAAATATACAAGGGGATCACCCCTATTTATACAAAAGGAAGAGGAGAGAGGAGGAGGCAAAATGCCTCAAAAGGGGAGCCAAAAAGGGGGCTCCCATGGAGTCGTTGGGAGCCCCCAACGGTCACATTTGTGACCGTTGGGGGCTCCAACGACTCTATGTTGGAGCCCCTTTTTGTTATTTAAAAAATACACAAAATAAAAGGAAAAAAAAAAAGAAAAAGAAAAAATACATTTAAAAGAATAGTTGTTTTCTAAAACAACTATTGTGAAATTACAAAACTACCCCTATCGGGTATTTTGTAATATACAGAATATATATATATATGAGATACATTTTAACAACATATCCCTATGTCAGAGTCCTCACTTCACTTGTCCAATGTTCTCCTTGCTCCTAATATTAAAAAGAACATTGTTTCTGTAGCTAAACTTGTTGACGATATATATTCTTCTGTCGAATTTACTCCCTTTTCTGTTTATGTTAAGGATCTACGAACGAAGGAGACGTTCGCTAAGAGGAAGCGACAAGGAAACATGTACGTCTTCAAGGAGATTCCCTCAATGTCTTCACCTCCAGCCCCAGTCCTCCAGTTGAAGTCGTTCAAGCATTCTTCAGTGTCTTCGCCTTCAGAGTCTTTGTTTTTCCCTTCGTTGGAAGTTTTTAATTCATCTCATTGTAATAAGCCAGATATTTGGCACAGTCGTTTGGGCCATTGTAGTCGGGGCTTCGTTGAAAGTCTTGTATCTGATGGTCTTCTTCCAGAGTCTAGTTTATGTTCATTTTTAGATAATAATAAATGTTCCTCATGCGAACTCTGCAAAAGCCATGTTCTTCCGTTTCATATTATTAATAAAAGGGCTTCAAAGCCATTTGAGATTATTTGTTCTGATGTTTGGGGACCCGCACCTATTCCTTCTCTTTCCGGTAGTCGTTACTATGTTATCTTTATTGATTCTTATTCCCGTTATACTTGGATATATTTCTTGAAACATAAGCATGAAGTTTTTCAAGTATTTCGAGAATTCCATTCGATGGTCAAAACAAAGTTTTCCTGTGATATTGTGCACTTACAATGTGATGGTGGGGGTGAGTATTCATCAAACGAGTTTATTGCCTTTCTTCGGGATAAAGGAATAAGTCGACAGGTTTCTTATCCTCATACACCTCAACAAAATGGGGTTGCGGAAAGAAAACACAGGCATATTGTCGAGAGTGCGATGAGCATGTTACATGATAGCAATGTGCCCGTTAGTCTCTGGACAGAAGGTTTTCATACATCTGTTCATGTCATAAATCGTCTTCCTATGGCACTTCTGGATCAGCACTCTCCATATTATACTTTATTTGGGCAACATCCTTCTTATGATGAGTTGCGTGTTTTTTGTTGTGTATGTTATGTACATATTGATTCATCTCTGCGAAATAAGTTTCAGGACAAGGCCGTTAAGTGCAGATTCGTTGGGTATGCGGATGAATATAAAGGCTATCGATGCTATGATCCTACTACAAAATGTATTAGGACCTCTAGGAATGTTATTTTTGATGAACAAAATTTTCAGGTAAATGACTCTGAAGCGTTGTCATCTCGAGAAGTAGAGGTATATGATTCATGGATGAGCGCAGATCTTTTTGCTAATACAGAAGAAACATGTCAGGCGAATTGTACTTCCTTTGGCTTGAGCCGGGGGTTGGATGACTCACAGATGCGTGTTGAACCAACCTCAGTAGAACGCTTCTCTGGACAGATATACACTAGACGAGACAAAAATATAAAGCAGAGGAATGTGGAAAGCATCGTTAATGATCTGGCTCAAAGGCTGTCACGCATTAGGCATCCTATTCAACGATGGGTGAGTTATGAGACCTTTTCTCTTGATTTTCAGTTGTTTATGTCTCAGCTCACAAAACGGGATGAACCCACTTGCTTTAATCAAGCTCTTCAATCTCGTCATTGGACTGAAGCTATGAATGAAGAAATGGAATCACTTTATGAGTGCCAGACTTGGGAAATAGTACCTCGGCCAGAAGGAAAGAATGTAGTTGGCTCAAAATGAGTTTATAAAACAAAGTATAAGCCTGAAGGAAGTATTGACAGATATAAAGCGCGACTTGTTGCTCGGGGATTCACACAACAATATGGTGAATATTACGATGAAACTTTTAGTCCAGTAGTCAAAATGGGTACAATTCGTGTCATCATATCCCTAGCAGTCGACCGAGGATGGAGGCTTATCCAGATGGATGTTAAAAATGCATTCTTGCATGGAACTTTAAAGGAAGAAGTGTATATGGAGAAACCTCTTGGTTATGCCGAAAAGGATCCTACTGCCTGGGTGTGCAAACTAAGGAAATCTGTATGGGTTGAAACAGACGTCCCGTTCTTGGTTTGAAAGTTTTTCTATGCAAATTCAAAGCTATGGTTTTAGAAGATGCTCTCTGGACCACTCGCTCTTTATTTACCAAAAGACAGGCATCGTTATACTTCTTATATATGTTGATGACATTGTGATCACTGGGAGCTCAGATAATCATGTGCAAGACATGAAGCAGTTTTTAATGAAAACTTTCAAGATGAAAGATTTAGGGGAGTTGAGGTACTTCCTTGGTGTGGAAGTTGACAGGCAACAAGACACAATGACACTCATGCAACAAAAATACACTTTTGATCTTCTAGAAAGAGCCGGGATGACGAATTGCAAACCAGTCAGCACTCCGAGTGTATTACATCAAAGGCTGAGCTCTGAAGATGGCCATCTCTGTGTCAACCCAACAACGTATAGAAGCCTTGTGGGGATGTTGCAGTGTTAAAATGTAAAACTGTACATATATGTATATATAATAATATTATATTATTATATATATAAATACATTTTTAATTTCTTTCTTTTCTGTATTTTTTTTCCTTTATTTTTATTTTTTGTCTTTATGTCATCTAGTTCAGTTTGAACTAGAATGACTGTTGCTAGTCAAGTCCTGTCCAGACTTGACTAGCAATAGAGCTGTTGGACTGTGCTCAACAGCTCTATTGAGTCCTCTTTCAGCTGTGTATATAAAGGGGTGCAGCCCCTCTTGTATTTCACTCCAATGCTTCTTAAGCAATTGGTTTTTCATATCAATAAAGAATACATTTTTATTTTTATTTTGTTTCCAGTTATACCCTTTTTAAGGGTTATGCTTTAGTGTCATTCTTGACACTTGCTCTTGTTAATCAAAGCTCGTGTTTCGAAGATCCCCATTTCATTTCATGGTATCAGAGCCGCGGAAGTACTAAATCTTGAGGAAAAGCTGCCTCGGTTTCCGTGCCTGTTTGCAAAAGTGTTCGCCACTTGAAGAGAAGTGTTTTATCACTTCATTGGAGAAGATTTCACATCTTGTTGTATTGTTTTTTTTTTCTTTCTTTCTCATTTTCCTTCTTGTTTCTCTTCTATCCCTATTCTTTCTCTCCTTGTAATCGATGGATGACAATGATAAAGTCACCATCATGCCTATGAAACTAAGCGATACGAACTATGTAACATGGGCTTCAATCATGAAGCACCATATATGGGGAAAAGGCTTATGGGGGATTGTGGATGGTTCCGATTCGGAACCTAAGCTATCTCTTACTAAAAAGGAGGGAGATAAAGACGTCCCTCTATCGGAAGAAGAGAAAATCAAGGCTATTGCCTCATACGAGAAGAAATGGAAAGAATGGAGAATATCTCATGCGAAGATAATGTCATGGCTTATCAATAGCGTTGACATTAAAAAATGCTCAAGTCTTGCCAAATTTGATCATGCCGATAAGGCATGGGAATACCTTAAGAATATGTATTCCCTTAAAGATATTGCACACGTGTGCAACCTCCAAGAAAAAGTTCGAATGATGACACAAGGAGACAAAACTATTCGTGAATATTACAATGGGTTGTCCGAACTTTGGGAAGAACTTTCCCTTTTAGAACCAAAGTGGCATTGTGCCGAAGACATCGAGCTTCGTCAGAAACAACTCGATGTTGAACATTTTTTCCAGTTTATCACTGGATTAAGGCCGGAATTTGAAACCACTAAATCGGCCCTACTTCACCGGGGAAAAATTTCTTCTATTGTTGAAACTATTGAAGAGTTAACAATGGAAGAAAATCGTCTCCGAAAAGGTTCTTTAAAAATTGAAGATGATTCCGTTTTAGCCGTGTCTAGACCAGGGAATCATGTTCGATCATATAGGCCTCCTCACTTTAACCGACAAAATGGTGACTATGATAAGAAGAAAGTTATTTGTCATCACTGTCATGAACCGGGACACTACAGGCCACAATGTCCCAAACTTAAGGAGCTGAGAGAAAAAAGAGCTGCAATTGCTGGATCGGAGCCTAAAGATCAGGATGCACCAGTTTCCCTGGCCCAACTAATGGAGATCCTTCAGCCTCTCATCAAAGGTGCCTCTTCCTCATCTGAAGCTTCAACCGGCGCAGCAGCCTCATCTTTTTCTGATTTAGGTAAAATTTCTTGGCTTCTTGACTCTGGTGCATCTTTTCATATGACCCCAAATAATCAAAGTCTATCCAAATGTGTTAAAAATAAAACAAGTGTGTCAAAGGTCTTTACTGCTGATGGGACTTCTCTTGAAATAGAAGGAATAGGAGATTTTGAAAAAATTTATAAAACAAAAAATTTTTTTATTCCAGAAATTAGACATGTTCCCAAATTAAATTTAAATCTTTTATCTGTATCTCAAATTTTTGATTATGGGCGTAATATTTCTTTTTCTTCTCATGGTTGTTGGGTACAGGATCGCCAGTCAGGCAAGCTGATTGGGGAAGGCCATAGAGAAGGAGGACTCTATTACATGGATTTTTTGGAAATGCCGAAGAAAGCTTTTTGTTATAATATTCAAAAAATAGAGTTGGAACTGTGGCATAAGAGACTTGGTCACCCACATATAGCCAAAATCCAACATTTTCCAAATCTAGGGAAATTTTGTAACTCTGAATCATTTGATTGTAAAGATTGTATTCTCGGCAAAATGAAAAGATTACCATTTCAGAACAGAACCTTTTTCTCTTCAAGACCACTTGAATTAATACACTCGGATGTTTGGGGTCCTGCACCAGTAATTTCTAAAGGAGGATTTGTTTACTATGTTATTTTTGTCGATGATTTCTCCCGACATACGTGGATGTACTTTCTCAAACATAAGTCTGAAGTATTTTCATACTTTCAAACTTTTCATAATAT
The DNA here is from genome assembly GCF_984573655.1 of Nuphar pumila. Classification (NCBI taxonomy): domain Eukaryota; kingdom Viridiplantae; phylum Streptophyta; class Magnoliopsida; order Nymphaeales; family Nymphaeaceae; genus Nuphar; species Nuphar pumila. Next base: position 147,459,978 of record NC_143251.1, on the reverse strand, counting down.
GGTTAAAAACAAATTTCAAAATGATATTACTATTTTTCGCACAGATTCAGGGGGAGAGTTTTTATCCACAGATTTTCAAAATTATCTTAAATTGCATGGCATCACACATCAAAGATCTTGTCCTTATACACCTCAACAAAATGGACTGGCAGAACGAAAACATCGTCATATTATAGAAACCACTAGAACTTTATTAATAGCAAATCAAGTCCCTAAAGACTTTTGGGCAGAAGCTGCCTTAACTGCCACCTATCTCATTAATAGGATGCCATCTTCTTCGTTACAAAATATCACTCCCATTGAAAAACTTATGAACATTTCTCCAGACTACTCTAGATTAAGAATATTTGGGTGCAAATGTTTCATATTTACTGACAAAAATGATAAACTTTCCCCTCGTGCGATTCCCTGTGCCTTTTTAGGATATGCTGAAAACCAGAAAGGTTATAGATGTTTTGACTTCAAAAATAATAAACTATATGTGTCTAGAAATGTTTCCTTTCTTGAAAAGAAGAGCTTCTTTGATTTTAGAAAATTAAAAGACGTCACTGAGTACTCCTTTTTGCTAGATCTAACATCAACATCTGATGAATATGACCTTGATTGTAACTTTGATGATGATCCAAGAATTATTGATCTTAATGTTGAAAATGAAGAAGTTCATAGAGATACTAGTATTCAATATTCCAGGCGACAAGAGTCTAATACTCCATGTGCACTTGAGAAATATTCTAACATTCCAACTAGACAATCATCCCAAATCTCGAGGCCTCCAGAAAAGTTTGTATCATACGAGTCTTTCTCACCCACATATAGGGCAGTTATTGCATTAATTCACTCATATGAAGAACCATCTACATATTTTCAAGCAAAAAATGATATCAAATGGATAGAAGCCATGAAAGTTGAATTAGATGCACTTGAAAAGGCTTCTACATGGAATATTCAAGATCTTCCTCCAGGGAAGAAAACTATAGGATGTCGATGGGTTTATAAAATTAAAACCAAGAGTGATGGTACTCTTGAAAGATATAAAGCCCGTTTAGTAGCCAAAGGTTATGCCCAAGAATATGGGATTGATTATGAAGAAACCTTTGCTCCGGTGGCTCGTATGACTACTGTCCGAACCTTAATTGCCATAGCTTCTATCAAAAAATGGTCTATTTTTCAAATGGATGTCAAAAATGCTTTTTTAAATGGAAAGCTAGTTGAAGAAGTATATATGGAACCCCCTCCTGGTCTAAGTATTCCTAAGGGTAAAGTCCTTCGCTTAGAAAAAGCTCTTTATGGACTTAAACAAGCACCAAAAGCTTGGTATGATAGGTTTAGTCGTGTTATGATTGATATTGGTTTTCAATTCTGTTTAACTGACACTGCTTTGTTTATTAAGAATTCTGATGCAGGAATCATTGTGCTTCTTCTTTATGTGGATGATATGATCATCACCGGAAGCGATAAACAGGGAGTTGAAACAATCAAAACACTTCTTAAATCTCATTTTGAAATGACTGATTTGGGCTTGTTGAGATATTTTTTAGGCATTGAAGTTGCTTATTCTCCTAGAGGATATTTATTATCTCAGACTAAATTTGCTTTTGATATTGTTTTCAGGTCTGGTATTACTGATGATAAGAAAGTTGACACTCCAGAAGTTGTTAATGTTAAAATGAAGATTGATGATGGAGAACTTCTTGCAGACCCTACTCCTTACAGACAGCTTGTCGGGGCACTTTCCTATCTATCCATTACCAGACCAGATATAGCACATGCTGTTCATACAGCAAGTCAATTTCAACATGCTCCTACTTCTGTTCATATGGGAGCAGTCATGCGTATTATCAGATACATCAAGTCCTCTCTTTCACGAGGACTTTTCTTATCTTCCTCCTCTTCTCTTGATTTAATTGCATATACTGATGCTGATTGGGGAGGTGATCCCAATAACAGACACTCAACCACTGGCTTTTGTGTCTTTTTAGGGGAATCATTAATCTCGTGGAGGTGTAAAAAGCAGCAGAAGGTATCCCTCTCATCCACCGAAGCTGAATACAGAGCCATGGCAACCACGACCATGGAAGTAGTTTGGCTCCGACGACTGCTTGCTGACATGGGAGTTGAAGCAACAAAGGCTTCACAAATGTGTTGTGACAACAAAAGTGCGATCTACATTGCCAGTAACAGAACATTCCACGAACGCACCAAACACATCGAAATGGATTGTCACTACGTCAGAGAGGAATATCTACACGGGATAATTGATCTGCCATATGTCACTTCAGAATATCAGTTAGCAGACCTCTTTACAAAGCCTCTCGCTGCTCCCCGATTTCACTTTCTCTTAGACAAACTTTCGCTCATTGTACCGTAAGTTTGAGGGGGAGTGTTAAAATGTAAAACTGTACAAATATGTATATATAATAATATTATATTATTATATATATATAAATACATTTTTAATTTCTTTCTTTTCTGTATTTTTTTTCCTTTATTTTTATTTTTTGTCTTTATGTCATCTAGTTCAGTTTGAACTAGAATGACTGTTGCTAGTCAAGTCCTGTCCAGACTTGACTAGCAATAGAGCTGTTGGACTGACACATTCCAACAGCTCTAAATAGAGCTGTTGGACTGTGCCCAACAGCTCTATTGAGTCCTCTTTCAGCTGTGTATATAAAGGGGTGCAGCCCCTCTTGTATTTCACTCCAATGCTTCTTAAGCAATTGGTTTTTCATATCAATAAAGAATACATTTTTATTTTTATTTTGTTTCCAGTTATACCCTTTTTAAGGGTTATGCTTTAGTGTCATTCTTGACACTTGCTCTTGTTAATCAAAGCTCGTGTTTCGAAGATCCCCATTTCATTTCATTGCAGTACTTGACTTTTACCAGACCTGATATAGTTTATGTTGTCAATCAGGTATCCCAGTTTGTGCATGCTCCAACGGAAGGTCATATGGAAGCTGTGAAGCGCATTTTACGATATTTAAAAGGAACTATAGGAGATGGACTTGTTTATCGCAAGAACGATAACCTGCATAGAGGGCATGAACTCATCACTTATACAGACGCAGATTGGGCAGGGGATCCAGATGAAAGACGATATGTCTCTGGATATTGTGTATATATTGGACACAATTTAGTGTCCTGGAGTAGCAGAAAACAAAAGGCAGTGGCACGGTCAAGTACAGAGGCTGAATACAGGTCGATGGCTGCAGGCACGGCAGACGCTACATGGATTAGACACTTATTGAGTGATCTTGGAGAGACAATTATTCGATCATTTCTTCTATGTGACAATCAAAGCGCAATAAACATTGCATGTAATCCTATTCAGCATAGCAGAACGAAGCACATTGAGATTGATCAACATTTTATACGGTAGAAAGTCGAGATGAAGGAGATAGAACTACGTCATGTTCGAACAGAAGATCAAGTGGCAGACTTATTTACCAAGGGGTTAACAGGACATCAATTTTGGTATTTGAAGAGCAAGTTTTACATGCTCCAAGACCACGTACAACTTGAGGGAGGGTGTTAAAATATGGTATGCGTATGGATCTGGATCCAGATCCATACGCACGTTATGTTTTAACTTTTAACACATGCTCAATGCCATTTCATTAATGGCATGTCTGTAATTTTTCTAGCTATTGTATTTTTCCCTATTTATAATGTTTAGGGCTGGGAGGTTGGGTTAACATGCGCCGCCCCCAGCCATTGTGAACCTCCCTCTTCTCTCTCTCTCTTCTTAGTTTCTGCAGTGAAGGCTGAGCCCACACAGAATCTTTTATTTCATAGGGCAAAAATTTTAAAAAAAAATCCAAAAAATGAACCAAAATGACCCTGGGTGCGTTGACTGCACCCAGGGTCGGGTTGACTGCACCGGGTGCCGCACCCGCGTCGCGTCGACGCGGGTGCGGCACCTGTCTGGCCGAATCCCTGTGACATAGATGCACATCATATGGCCAAGCCACTTCGCAAAGTAGATATTCTTCATGCTTTCCTATGCAATCTAATGTAGAGTTTGTCTGCATTGGAACTCTCTAAATCTATGTGGATCAGTGTGTATTGTATTTCTTAGAATCCGTGTTTTTTTTTCTCCTTTAATGCCACATTTTCACACACATAAGTTTCTTGGAACTGCTTATTTAATATAATAAATCATTTTTGGCCAAAGGGAATAAAATGTTTTGCTTGAGGGAAGTATTTTAAGTATTTGAACCTTGACACTTGACTCTGTCAAGGAGTTAAGAGGCATTTGGTTTAACATTGATATCTTTTTCAGTCAATCAATGACTGAAAATTCTATATGATACTACTATATTATTATTATTTTTTTAAATAAAAAATTATTTTTTAAAGTTGTTATATTATATGATACTACTATCAAAAATTTTAACTAAGTTCTTTTATTTTGAAAAACATAAAGCATGTGTTCAATGTTCATATAATACTCATGGGACCTAAAATAATTTAATTATTTTACATTGGTATCATTTTATTTTAACTTCCACACTTGACTTAGGTTTGCTCCTGTAAACCATGAATGTTTTTTACACCATCTTTTAGTTATTACAAATGAAGATGAAGATCAACAAAAAATATAATAACAAAAACATGTTTGCCAGAAATACAAAATACGACCTTCACCACAACTAAACTCTTCTTAAACAGAGAAGGCCTACAGATGCTATGAATTTCAGATACCCTATTTTTTATATGCTGAAAAAGGAAGATAATAATCAAAGTAAGCTCAATATCTTTAACACCAATAACTGAATTGTTGCATAAACATTCCAGAACAAATTGGAAAAACAATGCTTGACCATGTTTAATATCAACAACTGAATTCTTCCAAACAAACAAAACCTGAAGAAATTTTCTAATTGAGCATACCTTGGTTTTGCAAAATCCAGTCATGCGCAAGAATCCTTTGTAATTATTTATAGGCATGATACCCGGTACAATTGGGCAAGTTATACCAATTTGTCGACAGTCATTCACGAACTTCAAGAAGATGTCAGTATCATAAAAAAGCTGGGTAATAATCAGATCACTGCCAGCATCAACCTATAAAAAGATATTCAACTTAAGAATAAACAAACAAGCATCATCGTCATGTAACTTAAACCTATAGAAGCCTCACATGGCAATCATGAAAGAGAATGCAAAACAAAAAGAACTATGTTGTTTCTATAGCTTGTGAAAGGCATGGCTGAAACTAGAATCAATGAAAAAACTGAGTGCTGTTAGGGAATTCGACATCAGAAGGAAACAGAAGAATCAGAGTGGTTGCTGGAATCAAGGATTCCTAAAATCATTTTTGTTGTTTGCGATAAAAGAACTGAAGGAAATGAAAAAATAGGCATGAAATCTGCCCACATAAATTCTTTCATTTCCACTATTTTGGATTTCTCCAAAAGGAAGAGATAATTGACATTTCTTTCTCTGACCCAAAATTTGATCCAGTTATTTTTAAAAGATTTTAATCTATCTTTGTTCATTCTTCATCTCCCATTATCTTCCAAACAAGATAGAGAATTGAAAAGAACATGTAAGCGAGATATTTTGGAAAATCACAAAAGTGCTGCATTACAAGAAAAAGAATCTCAATTGTCTCCAAATGCATAGTATTTATTCTGAACCTGAACACAGATTTGAAAGAAATCTTGATTCAAAACAAAGTCTGCATCTGAAGAGTCTGATCAGTGATCATATGTCTGAATTTGATCTAAAGACATTCTGACTAGATTTGAGCACCATATTTTCATTCCAAAAAAATTTGAACTCCATATCCAAAAACTAGTTTATCAGATTCAAATCAGAGGTCATATCTGATCCATTAAGGCTCTAATTCCCGAAAACTCCTTTGAGAAATATAACCCCTATCATCACCATCATCCAAAAAAACTGTTGGAACTGTTCAACTCAGGCTAATGCACCCCTATGTTTGTCTAATTGTCTAAATCTCAGTAAAGTTTAAGGAATATACCCCTTATCATTTTCATCATCATCCAAAAAAGCCTGTCAGAGCTGTCCAAGTCAGGCCAACCATGGTTTACCTTTTCAAAAATTTCGCCCACCCTCCTAACAGCAATAATCATTACAGGACCATTAAAAGGTAAAAGAGTACAGAAGGACTAGTAAATCGATGCCTTATTTTACTGTTTTGATGAAAGGCACCTTATATTTAGAATGAGAAATGAAATCAAACAGGGCATTTAGTGTCCCTCAATCTTGAGCACTATTTTGTAGGGTAGCATAGTGTATGTGTCTTAAATGGTTACAAGTAATACATAAAAATAATGTACAAATGTACAGAAATGAAAATAACAAATGGATGAAGAAGACTAGCAGAGCCACTCTTGAGTGCTATTTTGTAGAGTAGAATAGAGTTAAGATGTACATACGAATGAAAACATCAATATCCAATCAAAAGAGAAAGTAAAATACACTTAGGCCTTATTTTATGTTTCTTCTTTATTAATAATAAATAAAAATAACATTTATAAGTATTTATGAACAATAAACAGAAACAAACTAGTGTTGTTTGGATGACAATTTAATTGAAATGGTTTCTAAATATGAATGTGCTTCAATATATATAGATTGCACTTAGGTTGGATCCAATTAACCCAATGACTTTACCAAATCTAAAATCAGCACCACAAATCTAATGCAGGTCTGAATCATCTAGATCAAAGTTGAGGATGAGTGGATTTACATCGGTTCTGTTTTGGTTCAAATGGGCTCAATTCAAAACCTATACAGAGCTTTGCTAGTTCCTATCTAAATTGATGCAGGAACTACACGTGTAAATTTTTTTGTCAAAAACTTAAGTGGATCAACATATGGATCCACACTAGATCCATGAGTTGTGTCTGGCTTAACCATGGGTCAAAGGGGTCTAATGTCAGACATAAAAAGTTCTGTATCAACCTAGAGCAAATTGGGTTGAATTTATGATGATAGCACATTCTAAGCAGATAGCATAAATATAAATGGGAAAAATTGAAGATATTCATGCTCCCACCCCTCTCCCTTGATTATAAAACGGGAAGTGTTTTACTTTATTTTTATTTTGTTTATTAAATAGAGATAAATAACAAGTTTATCAAACAACAATCCTGTTTATAAGTACAACTAAACTGTGCTGTTGCCAAATGACTAATAAATGGGATATGTTTGAGGAGAAATTCAGCTTAGCAGGTGAAAATTGATAAGACCGGCAACATACGCATGTCACACAATTAGTTAACAAGCCAATTTAAGTTGTCCCCACAGTCACCAGTATCAGTCTCGGCATATCCTAGCATTGTTTTTTCTCAAGAGAATTAAAAATAAGTGGTTTTTTTCAAGGCCTTGGACATTTTTAAAATTAAATAATGATATTGAACATTTCAAAAAACAAATTCTTGAATTTCTCAACAACATATTGAAATAAGGTCATGATATATTGCAATACTCCAACATATCATGATATTTCCCTTTTTTGTATATCACTAGTATTGGTGACTATGGTTCTCTTTAATCACATCATATCACATACTGCTGGAAGCTTCTTTCTTTGTTTCCTTCTCTTTTACCTTCTTCTTTTGTTTTTCTTTTTTCTTTTTTCTTTTTAACATAGCACATAGCATCTAGAGGGGCGGGTATAATAATGATGTTGGTAATGTATTTTCGAGAGTTCAGATGAACCAAATTTAGTCTTCCATAAGAAATATATGACAAAAGGTGCTGCAAAAGAACCAAGATAATACCAGCCATGCTGCAAAAGAACCAAGACAACACCAGTCTTGGCTTCTAAGCATCAGTGCCTGCTCAAGCTCATAAGAAGCATTAGCTTGATTGTTAATCAAGTTCCTCCTTCCATGAGCTTGAGTTTACAAAACTTTCAAAAACAATCTTTTTAGCATTTTGATTTTATGAAGAAAATGGAGGCAAGAAGAATCAGAACCATGACATCTTGTACACCTCAACCAATTGCACTTCATGTAATGGTTGATATGTAAACTAAGCACATAGTTGTATACTTTCTTAAAGCATATCTATCAAGCTGAGGAAGGAGTTGCTCAAGCTCAGGGAGTCTCTAAGACCAAACAAAATGGTTTTGAGCTCTGTTTGCCAAGCCTATTTTCTTAAGCTCAAAAGAGCTCTTGACAAGCTACATCCGAGCAGTTCACAGGCAGCTGGTTACTTTACCACCCCTAAATTTCATTGGATCAAGCCACTAACCATTTCTGAAATGACTGATTCCTGATTTGAAAAGATTCAATCCTTCCTTTTCATCAAAAATATATTTGGTTCATTGTTCCAATGGCAAGCAACGAGGCTGCGGCCCAGTTAGTGGATACATAGTTGACTTCCCACAGAGACACTGGATCTCCCCTAAATAGATACACCTAATGAAAGGACAACCACAATGTCTGGAAGAGTCAGACTCGTTTTTCAGAGTATCCACAACAGTGTGCAATGCAAACAGCACCCAGTGCAAAGACAAGGAGAATCATCCTGCTTGCCACAAACACCAAAGACAAACTAATGCTGAAGAGGAATAAAAGCTCACACAAAGCAACTACAAGGCAGCCGCCTATGCTTAAAATGGGAAATTTTTTCATAAAAGAAATTCAAGAACCTGAACAAGACATGAAAGACATGAAAATTAGAAAGGTCTTCCATGCATCTCCAACTTTCTAGTTTTGTCAAAACTTAATGCCATTAGTGCTTCTATTCATTATATCCCTGAGTTAGTGTGCCTCTACAAAGTACAGCCAGCCATGTCATGCATCATTATCACAGTTAAAAAGAAAAGTGTCCAATCACCTTCCTCTTCAAGTAAGCAAGATCACTTTGATAACCTTCCTCAGAAACTCCGCCATCAGTTGTTATCATATCAGGGTGAGCCTCTGAAATGCATGAAATATTTCACAAGGGAAATGCAAAAAAAAATGAAGGAAGAGGTCGGTACTGCACACTGGATGGTATTTGGTATATAAGAGATAAATGAATACTGACCTGGGTAACCAGCAACAGTGATGCCAAAGTAATCGCCATATTTGGCACGTATATGCCTCACCTACACAAAAGTTGCCAATCACGTTCAATTAAGAAGATAAAGACATTGATCGTACTTGGAAGCAAGGGGAAGAAGAGAAGGAACACCTAATTACATGTCAAAAGAAGGAACTAGCTTAAGACATTGAAATCTTAAGTTCATTTCCTGAGCTCTGATGGTAGTAACTTTGTTAAAAAAGGAATGGCCCCGATTGCTCAGTAAATCTAAAAGAAGTTCATTCTATCCACACAAAATATTGGTTGAGATCGCACACGTAGTACATGAACTCATTCAAAATCACAATTTAAACTTTTATGGTGGATATGCAAGTACATGAACAATGTAAGCAGTCGTTAAAACGGGGGAGACGTTGTGGCTCCGACAGCAGAAATACATTTCTTATTCAATCAAGGACTGTTAGCAAACAATATTCTCTACAACGGATAACAGAAAATATAAAATTAATTATGGCACTAAACCAGAAAGAGTCATGGTCGAACCAAGGAAAGATCTACGAAATATAAGTGCAATTCTTCACTTGCCGTCAACCAAGGGAAGGTGCAACACAGAATCGTCAATATGAAAATGCAAGAGAAGGAAGAGGCGTTGAGTACCAGATCAAGTGCGCACGCAAAACCACCTTCCACCTGCACAAACTTATCCTGCCCATGAGGAGGATCTCCACGGAGGGCCAACACATTCTGGATGCCGTTGGATTTAATGGTATCCAGGGCATGATCGATCTTATCAACCGGCATGTTCGTGCAAGTCAGATGCATCATCGTCTCCACGCAGATCTACAATAACGATCACGGATCTATTGTCAGATATGCGTCCAAATCGATCAACGGCAAGATCTAGGCTTGGTTTTTATGCATAACAAGAAGAAGATATCCCGTTGATTGGGAAAGGGACCAACGGTATAAACAGCAGTACGCGAAGCGAGCAATAACCAAGCGAGCCAAGAAGGCGAAAAGGAATTTCCATAATGCAGGACGGATTCGTTCGTCTGCCCTCCTTTTGGATCCGGAAGGAGGGGGACGGTACGAAGAAGAGGAGGATTTTACCATGTTTTGCATCTTGTTGGAGATTTCGAGAGTGAGATCCGCCGTGGATCCGCCGGCTCCCCAAGTGATGTCGCAGAAAGATGGGTTGTGAGCCACCATCCTCTCCATCCTCTCAAACAGATTGTCCACCCCATCCTCAGTCCTGGGTGGGAAGTACTCGAAGGAGAAGATTACTCTATCCTCCTTGGCAGCTTCCCTGATCTTCTCGATCACCTTCATCTTTCTGCTTTTTTGGCTCTTCTGTTCACCTTTTCACAGAAGAAAGAAGAGATCTGTAAAGAGGAACTCAAGGAAGGAGGGGAGAATTGCAGGCTGCGATCACCAGAGAGAGAGAGAGAGAGATCCAGTCCAACACCACCTCCTTACCTTACCCACCCTCTCGTTCGCGCGCCCTTGTGGGAACGAATGTATGTAGTTATATACTCAGCCTACTAGGAAGGAGGGGAAGTGAATTTCTAAGTTCACTCAACAACCGCGCCGACAGTGTCCCTTTCAACTGCCAGCGAGTCTGTGACCCGTAAATATTTTAGGTTTTTTGCAAAGTGGTCCCTTTCTTATTAGAAATTTTCAAAACAGTCCTCTTTTTATGCCATTTTCCAAACCAGTCCTATATTGCAAATTAGTCGATGAGTTTAACAAGTGTTAGTTTAACTGTTAAGCAGTTGAATTGACAATTTTGCGCTTATAAGAGGACAAATTTGCAAAATGTTAAATAATCGGTAGAATGTCGTATTTTTGCATTCTTGGGACTTTCCTTTGATTTTCCCTTTTAAATCTCCACAATCCATGCTGTCCGAAATATCACCACCATGTTCCAAAATATCAGCGTTATTTTTAAGAATATCTTGAAATAATCATGATATTTTGATTGACATTTTAAACAAGCCAAAATAATACGACATTAACATTTATTTTACCACAATATCAGCTGTTTAACAAGGAAAAGCAATATTCTTTATTTTCTAAATATTTTTTATTTAATGCATTTTTTTATGATTTATTTATTTACTTAACTAACCATTTATTTTCCCTGATTTTTGTTGATAAAACATCAAAAAAAGAGAACATTTTAGACTGTTTGGAAGCCTGTTATGGGAGGAGTTGGGATGTAACTGGAGGCAGTTATATGATGTGGCACTGAATATGGGTAATTGGCTGATGTTTGGGAAGAGTTAGAGGGAGGCCAGATCTTCCAATGGGAATTTGCTGACTTCAACTCCAAAATATCCATTTGAACTCCTCTTAAAAAGAACAGGTATTTTAACTCCTTGAGTCGCGAGGATTCTGATGGGTTCCTAAATTTCTAATGGTTCAAAAATTTTACCTCAGTTTACTCCATTAAATCTTATATTCGCCTATTTTACCTCATTATTAACTGCAATGATGGTGCAGTTAAGAGGCTAGCAACTAGAGGTTGATAATGAGCCGACCCAGCCCATCAATAGACCGGGTCAATTGAGTTGTTGACCAGCCCCGTTAAAGCTTGGCCCATAAATTGAAGGGCTAGGCTAACAGCCCGCTTTGGGCCGGCCCGTTGGGAAAACCTTGGCCCATGGCTCACCCGTTATGCTCATGGGCCTAATAGAGTCGAGTCTGGTGTATTATATTATATATACATAATATATATGCATACATAATATTATGTATTTTTTTTATTATTATTATATATATGTGTGTGTATTATACAAAAATATATACATATAGGCTTAGTTGGGCTGCAGCCCAACCCGTTTCGCGCGAGCTTAAGCCTAATTTATAAGCCCTAGCTCGGCCCAAATACCATGCTACAAGTTTCAAAACAGGATGAGAAATCAGGAGTAGTTATAAGCTTGAATCCTTGAGGGAGTTGTTTATGCTTCCAAATAAAAGAGAGAATCCACAACTCTTTCCAAATCCATTTTAAAGCATGTTTTTGTTATTTATTCATACTTAATACTTGTTTATTGTTAAGGAAGCATGACTTGTGCATGTCTAATATATGCATTATATATTATTTAAGTTATGCATGATATTTAAGCATGAATTATGACTAAATTCATGACATTTGTGATGTGTTTTCATTAAAATTTATTTATGCATATAAGTTGAAGCATGAACTTATATTTTTTGATGATATAATACATATTTTGTCATAAATATACATGCATTATTATTTGTGCATGGATATGCTCCATAATACGAATATGTTTGCAGTAAAAGATCTTGATTAACTAACTCATGGAATCACCAAAGTGATCTGAGTTGTGTTGATTGAAGATTCTTTAGACCATATTAAGATTCAGTATTATTACTATATGTGACTTTATGAAACAATGATTCTACCCAAAGGTAGGTTATTGTGTTCCAAATTCACATAGGGTGTAATAATAGATGTGTATACCAGAGCCCATAAAGCATGTTCGTACTCAAAGGTACATTGTTGAATTACCTCTAGTTATATGATCGGTTAGTTTCACCAAATAAAGTTAATTTCCTGAGAATTGATGAGACAAAATAACTATGAGTATTATCATTTGAGCAATTATGTTTGTCTCAGAAAAGGTAAATATTAAAGGGTCTTAGTTTTTACCTTTTCTTTTTCAACCTGAGTCTCGTTTGAGCAATTATAAGGTATTTTCTTTTCATTCATTGTTGTATCAGGTTCTTAAATCATTAACAATTCTAGTAACATCCTCATGTTAGATATATCTAAATTCTCAAATTGTAAAGAAATAATATTATTTACTCTCGGTTATATGAACCTAGATTTGACCCTTAGGATTGATGAATCTCCCACTCTTACAGAGCATAGTACATTCAAACAGAAGGCTACCTCTGAGAGGTGGGAGGGTTCGAATAGAGTTAACTTGTTGCTTTTGCAATCTAGAGTGGCTAAGAATATTCGATGTGCTATCTTGCACTATAGAATAGTGAAAGAATTCTTGGGAGCCATTGAGACTCAGTTCGTCAGTTCTAATAAAGCTAGGGTCAATACACTAATATTCAAGTTGGTGTCTATGAAATATTCTGAAGAGCGACATAATCGGTAGCACATCTTGAAGATGAGAAACATTGCATCTCAGCTGAATGACATGAAGTTCACTATTTAATACTCCTTCTTAGTCCATCTGATTTTGACCTCACTGCCTAGTGAATATGGACTCTTTAAGATCTCTTACAACACACATAATAATGAGTGATCTTTGAATGACCTCTTGACCAAGTGTATTGAAGAGAAAGAAAGAGTGAAGGCTGATAGGGTGTTGAGTGCACATATGGTCTCTCATTAAGAAAAACATAGGCAAGGAGCAAATAAAAGTTTCTTAAAGAAAAAGAACAAGAAGAAAACCTCTGGAAAGAGTTCAAACTCTCAGGCGAAAGCCAAATCCTAAGTAAGAGGTTCTTCTATAAAGTATTTCTTCTGCAAGAAGAAGAGACATAAGAAGGTAGACTGCTTGAAGTATAAGAAGTTACTCAAGAATAAAGGTAATAAGTCATTCATTTCTCATGAGTGCAATTTGATCCATGTTCCATTGCATAGTTGATGTATTGATTCTGGTGTCATGGTGCATATTGTCAACTCTTTGCATGCATTTCTGAACAAAAGAGAATCAATAGAGCATGAAAGAAGCATCTTCTCAAGAAATAAGATGTGTTCGCATGTCAAGAATGTTGGGACCTATAGAGTTGTGTTGGAGTCAGGATTCATTTTAGATTTGGTTGATACATTTTATGTTTTATCTTATAGTCAAAATCTTATTTCGATTTCAAAACTTGATAAGTTTGTTTTTGTTTTAAATTTGAAAACTCTAATTATTGTTAAAAAAATTATTTTTATACGTTATGTATATGTGTGTGATGGTTTGTATATTTTGAAAACCAAATTTCAAATTTGAGAATCTCACTCTGTTGAGAACACAATGATTGAAAATAAACATAGCCTAAAGAAGGATCAATTATATTTGCTTTGTTATCGAAGGTTAGGACACATATAAAAAAAGAGAGTCCAAAGACTTGTTAAATATGGAATTCTTGGATCCCTTGATTTCATATATAAGAAAAACGTCAAACGCAATAATAAAAAATTAGAAATTGTGCATACGGATGTTTGCGGACCTGTTTCCCCGTGTTATACCAGTGAAAAATATTTTGTCACCTTTATAGACAATTATTTATGGTATATGTATCTCTACTTATTATTTAAAAAATCAGAAGTCTTTCAGGTTTTTAAGGACTTTAAGAAATAAGTAAAGAAACAAATCAATGAAGTTATTAAAGTGGTTAGGTCTGATAGAGGTGGCAAATATTATGGTAGTTTCATTGAGATGAAACAAAAGGAGGGGTCATTAATGCAGTTTTTAAAAGAGAAAGGTATTGTACTTCAATATACCATGCATGTTAGTGCTTAGCAAAATGGTGTAGGTAAAAGAAGAAATTGTACTTTAAAAAAAATAGTTTAAGCGATGTTGAATCACTAAAATCCTTTCTTAACCTTATGGGGTGAAGATCTTAGGACAATAATGCATATTTTGAATAAGGTTTCTACAAAGGTTGTCCAAAAGACTTCTTACGAGCTTTGGACTGGTAGGAAACCTTCTTTGTCATATATATGCATATAGGGATGTTTAGCTTAAACTAAATTGTATAACCCATATATAAAAGCATTTGATCCTAGGATGACTAGTAGATTTTTCATTGGTTATCTAAAAAGATCAAAGGGCTTTAGGTTTTATTGTTCATCTCATACACCATAAATAGTGAAAACAGATAAAGCAAGATTTTTTAAAATAGTTCTATTGGGATAAATGCATCTAAAAGTTTCAAATTTAAGAAAATGCAGAATTCAAGTTTCATACCTGCAAAGGAAAAAGACCCAATTTTTTCTATCATTGTCCCTTTAAATAATGCCAGAAAAATCTGGTCAATGAACATCAATTTTAAATAGAACAAGTTGTTAATGAGGATATACAACAATAATAGGATGTAAAGATTTATTTTGAACCATCTATGACAATTGTATGAAGGTCTTTGAGGACCATAAAATTTGATATACATCCAGACTATGTGGTGTATTTGCAAGAGCCTAATGATTTCAATATACAACAATAATATGATGCAATGATTCATTTTGAACCATCTGTAACACCTGTATGGAGGTCTATGAGGACCAGAAAATCTGATATTCATCCAGACTATGTGGTGTATTTACAAGAGCCCAATGATTTCATAGACATTGATGATGATTCATTTACCTTTGCAGAAACCATTGAAAGTGAAAGATCAACATATTGGATCAATGTCATGAAAGAAGAGTTTGACTATATGACAATGAACCAAGTATGAGATCTTGTACTTCGACCTGATGGAGTAAGACCTGTTAGTTGTAAGTGGGTTTTTAAGACCAAGGCATACTCCAAAGGTCAAGTGGAGAGGTATAAGGCTAAGCTCATTGCAAAGGGTTTTACACAGATAGAGGGCATTAATTATAATGAGACTTTTTCTTCTATCTCAACTAAAGAATCATTGAGGATAATCATGGCCCTCATAATTCATTTTGATTTAGAGCTACATCAAATAGACGTGAAAACTATTTTTCTGAATAGAGATTTGGAAGATGAGGTATATATATATATATATAACAACCTTCTGGTTTCAATATAGATGACTCATATAATTTAGTTTGTAAATTGAATAAGTCAATTTATGGACTTAAACAAGCCTCCCACCAATGGTATAAAAAGTTTAATCAGGTAATTATGAACTTTGAATTCAATGAAAACATTGTTGACCAGTGCATGTACCTTAAGGCTAGTGGGAGTAAGTTCATAATTTTGGTTTTATATGTTGATGATATTCTTCTTGCAACTAATGATTTGAGCATATTCCATGCGATAAAATATTTTTTTCTCTCATTTTGATATGCACATGGGTGAAGCCATATATATTCTTGGAATTGAGATTCGTTGTGAAAGAACTAAGGGTGTCCTTAACCTCTATGAGAAATTCTATATTCTTAGAGTTCTTAAAAGATATGGAATGAAGAATTTCTCTCCTGGTTTGACAGTCATAGTGAAAGGAAATAAATTGAGCCTTAAGAATTGTCCTCAGGATGATAATGAAAAGGCTCAGATAACAATTGTCCCATATGCTTCGACAATTGGGAGTTTGTAGTACGTGCAGACCTGCACCAGACCAAATATCATATTTGTTGTGGGAATGCTTGGTAGATATTAGTCTAATCCAGGCATTAAGCATTGTAAGGCAACAAAGAAGGTCATGCATTATTTGCAAGGTACAAAAGACTATATGTTGACCTATAGAAAGGTTGACTACCTAGAGGTCATTGGATACTCTAATGCAGATTTGAAAGGATGTATCGATAGTAGAAAGTTCACTACTGAGTACATCTTTCTACTAGCAGGTGGTGTCATCTCATGGAGAAGCGAAAAACAATCTACAACTGTTGTGCATACCATGGAAGCAAAATTCATTGCTCTACATGAGACTTCATCTCATGTCATTTAGATAAGAAGTTTTATTATGGGTCTTAGAATTGTTAACTCTGTTGAGATGCCACTAACGCTTTTTTATGATAATGAAGTTGTTGTGGCCTTCTCGAATAACAACAAGAGCTCAACCTCACATCGACACATGGAGTTAAAGTACTTTGTTGTTAAAGAAGAGAATGAGAATCATCTAGTGTGTATTGATATAATCGAGACAAAAGAAATGATTGTAGATTCTCTTACTAAAGGACTAGCACTGAGATTATATTTTCAACATGTAAAGGGGATGGGTCTCTTTAATTCCTTCTGATGTATGACAATACATTATGATTATATGTGATCACATTTGTGAAATTAAATTGATTATCTATGGCTTTGTATATTATTGATTCTGCATAAAGTATCTTTCACATGGGTAGAGAGAATAACAGAGTAACAATATTAAAGGACCAATAGAATGGGTTAGAGACTAACTTATTCATAAAAGTAATCTTAACATGCTAAAGCACTGAAAATGAATTATATTGTAGTACATGAAAATATGATATTTTATAAAGAGGTGTTTATCTCCATGACTCACATGATTTATTCATGTAATACCATATAGCATGTGTCTTTCCGTGTTAATGGGTCAAGTGGGAGAATGTTAGACATTTTAGATCAGATCCAACCCTAAGTGTGACCCGGTTTGACACAAGACACTAATAAAGGCTTTATTGGAGAATTAGTGGGGAGGGGGTTTCGTGAATATAAAAGGTTCACATTCAATATGGCATATGAAGGGTTCACATACATGAATCCCATGTATGTAACCTCCACTTTTCTCCCACTATAAATTGAGGCATGGTTTCTTCATCAGAGTAACCAAGGTGTCCTCTTTTCTCATTTAGGTTCAGAGTCCTACTCACCATTGACTTGACAACTTGGGCTCATGGTGGGCGTCGATAGGCTGAGGAGAACGTCGTGCACCTGCACCAACGCTCGTCTTATCCATGGCGTTTACCGATATATATTTATTGCGTTTATATTCTGGTTATGGTTTCTATGAACACCAACAATGTAAATCACCATTTTTTCTTGATAGAAAATATTTCTCCACTTACGTAGAGGAATGTTTTTCATCAAAAAGTGTACTTTTAGAAGAAAAAAAATTAGAAAAAGTCTCTCATTTGAAAGAGTCAAAAAAATCGTAAGGTTTTCCCACCTTGTATCACTTTTTTTACATCTTTCACTTACAAACGTGTTAAGCTTTTGGTTCTACTTATTGGAAAGTATGCATATTCTTTGAAGTCATGGGTGGTTCTTGCCAACATCCGGCTTAAATGATTAGCCACATTTTTTTATTTGAAAGGCAAGCGGGGGTTAGGCAGACCCACCAATTATTGTTCAACGTACACTGGGTTTTGAATCTGTAATGTCATACCACAAGGAGATAAAGAGATGTGCACTGACAGCTCCTACCAACCACGTCGGAGACCCCCTTGGTCTGATTGATTAGAGGCATTACGAATACCATAGCCTTCTAGTTTCTTCTTAGCTGCGACATAATAACAAGAATCATGAAGGGTTTTGCCGTAGGCATTACCTTCTGGCCTGAGAAAAAAAATGTTTGCCCAGATCCAAAACAGCTCAACTAATTAACCTCATTCAAAAGTCATATTCGGATTTAGATGCCAAATCTTGAACCCGGATGCAGCCTGTTTAAGTGATTGGATGTGGAACACTGACAGATTCAGGTCTGTCAAATACCTGGCCCAAACCGATAGCAGTGAACCCCCTTTTCGACGGTGATAATGATGTTTGAGCATTGTGCATAGTTACTCTTAAAGTGGTTGGAAATGGTTATTATTGGGATATGTTAGGAGCATTAATCACAAAGTAGGTTGGTGCTGCTGCTATGCCTTTCTTTCACCAACCATCTTCAACCAATTTTGATCGACCAACCTTTTGTCATTTTTTCCTTCAAAACGTTGAAGTGGCTAGGTGGCATGGTGCTATCCGATGTGACACCTTATTGTATGTTTTTCCGCACTTAGATAATCTGATAACCATCTAAATTCTCGGATCCGTAAAACATAACAAAATCAAACCTCAAGCTTGAGGATTTACGTTGGCTCACCTCGTGTGGCGATATCGTGCCAGAGCGGGGATCGTAAAACCGACGCAATTTCTTTATTTTTTTTGTTTGTGTTTTACTTTTCTGTTGTTGTTCTGGCAAGCAGGTTATATATTCCCCCCTAACAGGCAGGTGCGTGTTCTTGGGTCTGAATGAGTGCCACGTATGTAAGCACGTGAGGCTCATTTCTCCGTGTGCGTCGGCATCACTTGGCATCGGAGTCTGGTGCATTTGCAAAGACTTAAGTACCCTTTCCTGCCATTAGCGTCATAAAACGATATTTTGAGTAAAGGACAAAAATGTCCTCCCACCAAAAATAGTTAAAATCATCATCTTTTTCGCCCTAAGGAGTAAACTCTTCTGCTTTAATAGGAACTCCTCGCAATATGTCGCCCTAAACGTTTTGGATCACCCTTTGACGATGCACCACTACAAGAAAAATGTCAATTAGCGACAGAAATTTATGACGAAAATAATTCATCACAATTTTGCGACGGATTAGCGAGAGAAAATGAGTCATCCCTAAAATTTGATTTAGTTGAGGAATTTGTGACGGAACAATTTCCTCGCCAAATCTGTTGCTAATTAGCGATGAAATTACATTCATCGCAAACTATGTCGCAACTT
Source organism: Nuphar pumila (assembly GCF_984573655.1). Taxonomy (NCBI): domain Eukaryota; kingdom Viridiplantae; phylum Streptophyta; class Magnoliopsida; order Nymphaeales; family Nymphaeaceae; genus Nuphar; species Nuphar pumila. Next base: position 147,440,631 of record NC_143251.1, on the reverse strand, counting down.
AGCGACGGATTAGCAATGACTTTTTCCCGTCGCTACTCACTCGCTAATTAGCGACGGTGTTTGCGACAGAATGTTTTCGTCGCGAATATGTCGCTCAGTAGCGTCGGTGTTGGCAACAGCATTGTTTCGTTGCGAATCTGCCACTAAGTTTTGATATAAAACACCTATCTAGGGCATGAAATTAACTCTCTCTCTCTCTCTCTCTCTCTCTCTCTCTCTCTCTCTCTCTCTCTCTCTCTCTCTCTCACGTGCGCGCTGCTCACCTCGGCCACCTACCGCTCTCTAGTGACCGCCCCGACCAACTACCGCTCTTCGGAGACTGCCCAGGCCACCTCCTCCTCCTTGTGTCTGGCAGACACCCCAACGACCCCGAGAACCCCCTCTCTCTGTGTCTCCTCTTGTTTCCCTAGCGGCCATCAGCGACTGCGCCGACGATCTCCCCGTTGTCGTCCCTCTAAGACCTCGCTCTCCAGGAGCCTCCCTCGGCCGATGACCTCTTTTCCCCAATGACACCTCCCTTAAACCCTCCTTATTGCCGTCGACATAACCCTGAGCCCCATCCGACTGCCAACCGTCGTCGTCGTTGCTCCGACGAGCAACACCACGCCTCTCATCCTGTTCCTCTACTTAGGTAACTCCTTCCCCCTTTTTTCTTCGGCCTTCTTCTCCTTCATCTCCTTCGATCTTCTTCCTCTGACAGGCGGCAAGATTGTCGCTTGCGTTGGGTCAAATGGCCGACAGAGGCCAAGCCCCTGCTGCCCCCTCTCTTTTCCGTTGGCAGGGGCCTCGGCCCTTGCCTTCGTTTTCTTTGTCCGGTTTAGGGAAGGGCTCCCGAGGGGCCCTTGTGTTTTGGTTGGCAGGGTGGCAGGGCCCCCCTGCCTGCCTCTGGTTGGTAGGTCGGCGAGGGCAAAGCCCTTGCCGCCTCCCCTTATTTTTCTCGGCATGTGGGCAGGGGTCGAGTCCTGTCGCCCCCTGTCTCCTTTTGTTTTTCCCGGCAGGGGGCTCTCCCCCTGCCTTCGGTTTTGTCTTTCAGCCCCTGCCTTTGTGTGTCTTCCGGCAAGGGGCGCAAATCCCTCTGCTCCTTTTTTTTTCTCGACAAGGGGCAAAGCCCCCTCCCTATTTTATTTGTTTTTTTTGCCAGGGAGGGGTTGAGCCCCCTCCCTGTCTTACTGGATGTGCGGGAGGAGCTCGACCCCCTCCCTTGTTTTTTTTTTTACCAGGGAAAGGTCGAGCCCCCTCCTTGTTTTTTTTTTCGCCAAGGAGGGGTCGAGCCCCCTCCCTGTCTCCCTTTCTTACGAGATGAGAGGGAAGGGCTAAGCTCCCTCCTGTAAACACCCTAAATTTTCCTTATCCAATTCTCAAACATCCCCTCTTACAGATGCCAACCCTGGTAGGTCAGAATAGGAGTTCAATCCCAAGTTTGTCTCAGTTTAGGTGCCATTTTAACCCGTTCACTAGAAAAAATATTATTTTACCCCTAAGGCATCCTAGAACTCTGTTAGTCAGAGTCAATCAAGCTCACTCTTAAGCTCAGAACAGTTAAAATGTCAGTCATTTCTAGCTCACCTGAGCTTACGATAAGCAGACCATGTTTATTTCTGATCATTCCTACCAAAATGAGATCATTTCATCATAAATGAGCTTATTTCTAGTTCAAATCCAAGCCAATTGTCTCTAAGTCAGCCATTCCTAGTCAATACTATTCATCTGAGTCTAGCTTGATCTCACCAGGAGTTCAAGTGCTCCAGTTTTAGTTCAAAACTATTTCTCGCAGTGTAGAAGTCCATTTTAGCCCATTTCAGCTGGAATTGAGCTAAGTTCAGTCAGTTGAGCTAGTGTTTGAGCTTCAGTTTTAGTTCATCTCAGTATTACTGATCTTTATTTCAGCTCAAACCCAGTTTTTATTCGTAACTCACTTCACTCCAGTGATCATTTCTCACCATTTCTCTGAAAATGACATCATTTCTTGACAATTCAGTCTAGGAGTTTAGTTGAGTCAGTGTCTTGTCAAATCATTTGAGTTCTGAAACCCTAGTACTCAGTTCATTCCCGTTCAAACCCCAATTTTCAGTCACTTCCGGCTCTGTAGAGACCAAAAACCATTTCTTGAATCATTTTGCCCATTTTTGTCAAAATTATCACTTTTTAAACTGGTACAACTGTCGATCAGGGTCCAATATCCAAATTTCTTCATCCAGAGTTTTCATTTCGCATGACATTCCACATCATTTCTCATCATTTTCCATCATTTCATTACATTTCATCTGATTTTCGAGATCCAGAACTTCAATTTTGAAAATTCCAATCCAAATTCGAATTTTAAAGTTTTTCAAAGTTTAATTTCAAACCCTGGGTTTTCAAAATTAACATCTTTACCCCCAGGACTCTAAATTTAGAAACATTTTCCTGAGAAAACAATCTGGATTCCTTTCAAGCCTGATTTTCAAATTTTAAACTGGATTTGCTCTGCAAAGGGGTATAAAATTTCAAATCTTTCAAAAATTGCCAAAACCTTTCATAAAATCCAAAGTTCTCTTTTGAAATTTTTTACAAAATCTTTACCCCTTTTGTTTTTGTCATTCTTTTAAAAATAAGTGAGACCTACTCTAAGTGGCGCCACACTGAAACTTTTTGGATTTTATTCATTTATTTTAATATTCCTTTTAGAAATCGTGTGGGCTCACTCCAATGTGGCGCGCCACTTTGAAAACCCTCTTTAAAAAACATGTAGGCCCACTCCAAGGTGGCGCCACATTTAAAAACAAAAAAAAATGAAAAAAGAAAAAATGAAAAAAAATCCAGATTTTTCTTTCCTTTCTTCTCCTTTTTCCTTTTTTTTCTTTCCTTTTCTCTTTCTCTTTTCTTTCCTTCTTCCCTTTCTTCTTTCCTTCTTCCTCTTTCTTTCTTCTTTTTCTTTTCTTCTTTCTTCCCTTTTTTCCTTCTTCCCTTTCCCTCTTCCTCCTTGTCGCCAGCCCCCCTTTTTCTTCTCTTCTTCCTTTTCTTTCCTTCTTTCTTTCCCTCCTTCCTTCCTTTCCCTCCTTAGTCCAGCCCACCTTATAACTCCCCTCTCCTTTCTAAATCCCTAACACATCACACGGCTGCCTTTTGGCTTTCTCTCCCTTTCACGCTTCTCTCATTCACACACTCTCTCAACCCTAAAAACCTCTCTTCTCTCCCTCATTGACGCCTAAGGCTCTTCTTCACCTCTCTCTCTCATTGAATTCAGACTTAGCCTATCTCCCTCTCTTGGACTCTCTCCATCTTCCCCTTGGCTCCAGCCACAGCATAGCAATCAACTCCATCGGTGACTACCTACTGCCTCCATCTTCAACTCCACTTTGCTACAACCATCTCCAGACTCCTTCAGTCACAACACCACCTCCAGCACCCCTTGCTTCAACCACCACAGGGACAGTCACCATCTCCTTCAGCTGACACCTAACTTTCTCCACTGTTGCAGCCCCTCTATTGGTGTAGCAAGCCACCTCCAGCCACCATCTCCTTTGGTGCAGCAAGGATTAAGACCACAGTTTACCTCCATCTAGCCATTCCATTGCAGCCCTTCAGTCGATCCACAGTAAAGTCCTTATCTCTAGCCTTGATTTTACTAAATTCAAGGATGGTCATGATGAAACAAGGTTTTTCATGTGATGTTCTCACAGGTATGATTTGAAACCAATTCAAAAACTGGATTTATATGATTGAAAAATCCCATTCATGAGGCTATAAAATATGAAGCATTAGGTTGTTCATAAGGATGCTACGAAAAAGAGGCGATCCATCCAATTGATGTATCAGATCCCTCCTTTCAATAGCAAATATTAATAAAATGTCATGCCTTCCCTTTTGATTTTTGATTTATCATCATATTTCATGAAGTTTGCATGTTTCAATATTGCATTTATGATATTTTTATCCTTTCATAATAGCTTTATTCATAGTTAGCAGTTGATTAAGGAGTTATAGTTTTTGTTTCAAGCATATGCAGTCCAGTTATTATTTCATGTTTGATTTTTTGTCAATAAATTCTGAAAATTTTGTTGTGAATGACTCTATTTGTATGTGATCTTCTGCCAAAAATTTGGATTGATTTAATATATGTAACTCTATTTTAAAAATCATGAACTGAACCGGGTTTTTAACCCTGTGGAAATATTGTATCCCTCTGTAGCAGATTTATTGATCTTAGATCTCCCTGATGAGAGATTTGAATCATGGTCTGTAAAATACAGTAGATCCATGGAGAAATCTAGTATTTTACTGGATTTTGTGGAAAGTTTTTGATAAAATTTGTTGTCTTTCAAAAATCGATTCCTACAGACTATTGTGTAAATCCTATTACAGGATTGTCAGGGTCTAGATCGATCTAAATTGCCTGTGGCTTTCTGACCTGTAAGTTGGATGCTCTGACTGTCAATAAAGGAGTTTTTCCTCATAGTGTCTTTTGTCATTTCCCAAAATTTTAGGATTTTGGGACTTAGGTTTTTATTTTTTATAGATTTTAGAAGTTCACCTGTCAATTTTCTGTTATTCCAATTTTATTAGATTTAGGTGTCTGATAACCTAGTGTGCCATCTGCAACCGTAGATCGGATGCCAAAACTATAAAATGACGAATTGATCCTTTGTTTGTCTTCAACATCCTCCTAAAATTTCAACATTTTTTGCTACAGATTATTATTTTTCCTATAATTTTTACCAAAACTTGTTAGTTTGTCTGCAATCTCAAGGTCGCCGGATTCTGACCTAAATTGTCGAAGCTATAGCTCTCCGAACATAGGTCGAATTCCAAGTCTGTAAAAGACACAAATCCTTCTCTAGTTGTCCTCTGTCATCATGCAAAATCTTAGAAATTTTTATGGTAAGATTAATCTATAAATCTATTGTCATTAGAATAGGTAGGCAAAAGTCATGCATTTTAGGGTTCTTTATTAATTTCCATATTGAAATAATACCAAAAAAAGTGGTTTTCATATTCCATTCCATTTTTAGGATTAATATAGGTATCCATGCCAAATTTGGTTTGATTCTGAGTTCAATTTTTATATGTGTTAGTCAAACTGTCAAAAGAAAGGCGAAATTCAAACGAAATTCAGTGTTTTGTGATATTTTTTGCATTTTTAAGGTTTTAGCATGCATATAATCATATCATATCATCTTATGTTTGATTTTATCTTCATTTGCATTCATTTGAATTTTAAAACTCTCATTTTTACAAAATTTATCTCTGAAAATCCTGATTTCAAGGCTATCAGGGGTATTTTGGTCATTTTTACCTCAATTTCGAATTTCAAAACTTTATTTTCGAATTTTCATCATTTATTTCTCATGTTTATATCAGGGAGGTATGAATCATGGTTTATATCTAGATAAAATTTGATAATTTCCCGATATTATCGGATAAACCGAAAAAAACCTACATATTTATGCTAACTCGTTTTCTAGTTTTGCAGAGATATTTAGAAGGAAGATTTTATTCATTTTTTTATTTCATTAATGTAATATCAAATGTAATATTGGAATAAGAGTTACATTTTTGCATAGAATATGATGCATTGCATATAGTTTTCTTTTTGTAATTTTGAATATATGATTGATGATAATTCATGCACTTTTTCCAAATTCACTATAGTTGACATAAATCACACATGCACAAGCTTTTAGGGAGTTGACAAACTCAGTAGAATTCGTATTTATGGCCATAGTCAGAATACGAATGAGACTCAAATTTGTCATCTTCGTATTAGCCACATTCAACCTATACTCTTAGGCTATTTTCAAAAAACATTGCATATTTCAATTTTCCATAAATATTTTTTCAAAGTAGCATTCATTCATTTAAGTTAGAGTGCATCATGAAAATCTTTCATAGGGCCACAGACTCCTTTTTCTAACTTATTTTTCAATTCCATTTCAGAGAAATCGATTTTCTCAAAATTTTCCAAGTCTTTGAAAAAATGCCATATTTATATATTGTTGGGAAAATCCTTTTGTCATTAATTAATTGCAAATATGATCCACACCTTTCTAGAAATCTAAATATGGGTAAACCTTTCTTTGAAAATAATCAAATAGGGACCCTGGTCAACATCTATCATTTTGGAAAACGTGATTCTTTTTTTGGTTCATCTATTGTCCCTCAAAAATTCAAAAGTACTCATTCATCACCATAAAAATAAGTAAACACTTTGAACTCTTAATGATGAAGGTCACTGTTGTATTGGCTTGTGATATGACATTAAATACATAACCTTGTTTGGCAGTTTTCAAGGAAAAAAGGCTTATATTTGAAATTTAAAAAATGTGAACCCCATATTTAAAATTAAGGGCTAAAGATCCTTATTTTTTTCATCTTTTTTGCACAACTGACCGTTGATCTACCTATTAAGTTAGGTAAATAGTGACTTTTAAATCATGCTTTTCTGATGCATTTGTCATGAGGGTTGAAAAATCAATTATAATATACTAAATTTTTAAACTTTAGAAAAACATATTTTTACTTTAAAAAACTATGATCCAAGGGTCTATTCTTACGGCTCAAGGGGGTTTGGTGTAGTGGGGTGGGGCCTTGGCCACTAGACAAGTGGTCAAACTTAGATTTTCATGAGCAGCTCTCTTCTATCCTATGCAAGCGGACGCCCAGCATAGATCTTGGGGCAGGGGTCCTAGCCTTGAAGTTTTACGCTACTGACACGATGACCCTAGGTATGGCAGGCTGAGATAGTGTGACGTGGTCATTGTGGTGGGTGTAGTTGCTTCATGTTATAAGTAAAAATAGATTAATTCCTACTATTTTGACTGAATATATCCATAAGGTCAAATATGTGTGTCTTCTCATAAATGCACATGCTTATGAGCCTAACCATTTTTTGAAAAACTTTTTGTTATGATGAAAAACCTTTGCCGAAGAGAGGAAAACCCCGGGTGGGGAACCATGACTACCCTACCCATGAGGGTGGTGTATGTTCTCCCCCGATGATTCACTGAATCCCACGTCTGTGTTCGGGGGTCTGAATGAGCACCACATATACAAGCACATGGGGCTCGTATTCCCATGTATGTTGACATCACTTAGCATTGGAGTCTGGTGTGGTTGCAAAGACTTAAGTACCCTTTCTTGTTATTCTTCTCATAAAGCGATGGTTTGAGAAAATGATAAAAATACCCTTCATTCAAAAAAGAAAAAACAAACAGTTCAAAAACAGGACAAACATGTCCTCCATTCAGAAAGTCGAGGATGATGTTGACCTGAGCCATCAAAAATGTCCGTTTGAACTTTTTATTGCCATCTTTTTCTTCTTCCTTCTCCGTAAAACACTGTAAAACCCTCTCTCTCTAGAGAAGAAATCAAGGGAAGCAAAGAGTTTCCCTTGGAGAAGGCCATGAACATTAACCCTCTCACTCTCTCTCCCTTCTCTCTACTTCTGTGCACATCCAACAGACGATCCTACATTGCTACATCAAACACCGACTGACCTGCACACTTATTGTAGCATCGTTCAACTTGATGAGTTGTGGAGCCTGATTCATAGTTTTTGCCCTTACAGGAGGGGGGTCCGGGGGCTCCCCCCCGACGCAGATCCCGCTGCACAGTCAGCGAGCGGGGGTCCAGAGGGGGCCGCCCTTGGCGGGGGGCTAGGGGGGCAGCGCTCTCCGGACCAAATTTTTTGGAGGGCTTCCAACAACGATTTGTAGTATTATCGGGCTTTCCTACAACGATTTGTAGTATTTTCGGGTCTCCAACGAGCCCCACAATGATTTATAGTGTTATCCGACTTTTCAACAACGATTTATAGTGTTGTTGGATCTCACTATAGCGATTTCTAGTGTCTTTCGCAAATCTTTATAGCGATTTGTAGTGTCTTCTGCAAATCACTATAGCAATTTGTAGTGTTATTCAGTAAGCAAATCGCTGTAAATCGCTACCCGAATTAGGACCAACTTGTCAGGGCCATATCTCCCTAACCGGAGGTCTTATTCCAAATCCGTAAAAAGTGGTGTCTTCGTTATTGAGTCTAGTTTATTCTTGTAAATTTTCAGTGATTTCTATTATCATTTCATTCCCCATTTTAACTAAAAACCAGACCCCTATTATTCTATGTTATTTGAGTTGCACAACACCATTCTTGCTTGACATCCACATCTTGATTCTGGCATTCTCCTTGTAGGATTTTCCATTGATTTCTTCCAACCTTGCTTGGAACAAACATATGTCTTTCTCACCACGACACTCTGTGCATTTTTTGACCACGACACCCGGGACCCGTGCCGAGGGGGAGCCCCCGGACCCCCCTCTTGTAAGGGCAAAAACTCTAAATCAGGCTCCACAACGAATCAAGTTGAACGATGATACCCACGCTGGGAGGAGCCCCCAAACCCCCCTTCTGTAAGGGTAAAAACTCTGAATCAGGCTCCACAACGAATCAAGTTGAACGATGTAATCCACGATGGGAGGAGCCCTCAAACCCTCCTCCTATAAGAGCAAAAACTCTAAATCAAGCTCCACAACTCATCAAGTTGAATGATGCTACCCACACTGGGAGGAGCCCTCAGACTCCCCTTCTGTAAGGGTAAAAACTCTGAATCAGACTCCACAACTCTTCAAGTTGAATGATGCTACCCACGCTGAGAGGAGTCCCCAGACCCCTCTTCTGTAAGGGTAAAAACTCTGAATCAGGATCTACAACTCATTTAGTTGAATGATGCTACCCACGCTGGGAGGAGCCCCCAAACCCTCCTCTTGTAAGGGTAAAAACTCTGAATCAGGCTCCACAACAGTCAATGTGCAGGTCAGTCGGTGCTTGATGGAGCAATGTAGGATCTTCTACTGGATGTGCACAAAAGCAGAAAGAGAAGGGAGAGAGAGAGTGAGAGGGTTGATGTCCATGGCCTCCTCCAGGAGAGATTTCTTTCTCGGATAATCCTGCAGTGCAGAGACTGGGTCTTAAATAATCATCTTCGGGGCACTTAAGTCTTTACAATCACTCTTTTTCTAGAATCTATATTTTTTTTGGCACCAATGGAGAAGAGGGTACTTAAGTCTTTGCAATCGCATCAAACTCCAATGCTAATTAATGCTGACAAACATGGGGATATGAGATGCACAAGCTTAAATACGTGGTGCTTTTTGGGATCCCCGAACATGAGATGCCCTGTTCGAGGGGGGGGGGGGGACATATAACCTACTTCGACCCTACCCACCTCTGAAAGCTACGGACACATTGACCACTTGTCGGGTTTGATCCGGTGCTTTGATATCAGCACTCTCACAACCACCCCCTGGCGAGACCCGACGGTGGTGGCAATTTTTGGAAAAACTTATTTCACAATTTTGGGCAAATCATACAGACCGAAGTCTAAACGCCTCGTTAGACTGTTTCCTCGTGTGGATTTAAGACTTCAAACTTCCAGTTCAACTCATGCTCCTTGCTATACCCAGAGAGAGGGATCCAAATGGTAGAAACAGTTACATGTGAAAGATGTGGGGAAGGTGGAAGCATGAATCAAAATGAAAGTTAGTTAACCATGTGACGTGGGCAGTGGCGGAGCCACGGGTGGGCATGGGTGGGCGGCCGCCCACCCTAGATTTCGAAACCGAGTCAACTCGGGAAACCGAGTCGACTCGGGACTCGTGAAACCGAGTCGACTCGGGACCCAGGCTCTCGATGAGTCTAGAGCCTGCCGAAAGGGGGCGAGGGGTAAAACCCTCGCCACTTTTTCTCTTTCCTATGTGCTCTGCCCTTCTGTTCCGGCGTTCCGTCACCGGCAACCCCATTCGCCGGCTCTCCTCCCCTGTCTTCTACAGCCACCGGCGACTGTCTCCGGCCTCCCTTCGGTGAACCCGCGGTGCCCCCCAAGCTCCGACGACGCGAGGCACGGCTGTAGCAGTCGGACCTTCCTCCTCGTTCGCCGACGACCATTGCTAGCCGGCATAGCCGCCGACCGTCGCACTGTCGCAGGTAACCACCCCTCTCTCTTGCTTTTCTAGTCGATCGGCAGACACGATAACCCTGCTTTTGAAAACACGATAACCCTAAACCCTGTTTGCGGTTTCTGAGAAACTGAAGCCTTCGGTTTCTCAGAAACCGCAAAGCGTCGGTCAGACGACCCATGTCGCCGACCGAAAGACCTGTCGGCGACGACTGCCAGCACGACGCCGAGCGGACTTCGGCGAACATCTGATCCTCTGTACTTTTCGGTGATGGCAGCTGACCCTGATCGAGGTAGCTGACCCTCACCGGTGGAAGCAAAAAGGGGAAAAACCCTGCTGATGTAAAACAGAGTCTATCTGCCGAAAATTTTCAATTGAGTAGTAACACCAAGGTTGGATGTTATTTTTGGTTTGATTTTTCATTTTGGAAACCTTAGAACTACGATTACCCTTCTTTCCCTCTCAAAATCTCAACTCAATCTCAGACTCAGCCCCTCTCTCCTGTCATGTGGTCCATCCCCCTTTGACCATCGTGCTCCCCCACCATTTTCCAGCGTTGGTGACAGACTCAAAGCCTAAAGGAGGTCCCAACCCTCTTTCCTTCTCTCGAATCTCCATTCAATCTCATGACCCCTCTTTCTTGCGGTCCATCCCCCTCTGGCCTTCGCCACCATTTTTGGCATCAGCGATTGAGCTTTCGTCGATGACAGGTAACCTAATCTCTCTCTCTCTCTCTCTCTCTCTCTCTCTCTCTCTCTCTCTCTCTCTCTCTCTCTCTCTTTGTTGCAAACAACAACAAGAGGGAGTCGCTATTTCTGTGTTCTTTATCTCAAATTTTCTTGTTTCAAATTTATGGTTCGATTTATTGAATCATTTTTCTTGCCTCTTCTTATCCTTTTTTTTGTTATTTTATTAAATTTTTTACTCTTGGTGTTGGGGTTTCTTTAGATCTATAGTTCTTCTAATACTTCTATTGTTGAAGCCTAAATTTCATGTAAAGATATGAATTTGTGATGTCGCTTTCTATTTTTTTGTTTCTCTTCATATCGGATGTATAAGATTTTTTGTTTTCATTATTATAGGATGTTAAGGGCATCTGAATATGGGTATGTAGAATGGTTGTTTCCTTTGCATGTTGATTCTTCGCTCTAATGCTTTGCTTTAGTTATATATACTTGCAAATTAGACAATAAAGCATATCTTTTCATTTATTTGCTGTTGTTTATGATTTCTTTCCCCATGTGTTTTATCATGAATTTATTGTTACCACTTGACCTCTCTTTCCATTCTGGTTCTTGGCCATCTACTTAGATGGTCTATTATTTTGGATGCAAAATCCACAATGGATCAGTTCTTTTGGCTTTTGTAGATCAACTGGACCCTTTTATATTTCACACTTCTGGTGCAATTTCTATGCTTATAAAGTATAGGACTACAATTCTCTGAGACTTCTGCTAGGTACTATTTGTGGTGTCAATGTTTTGCTTGGAGCTTAGGTTGGCCAGTGTGAATGCTTTCTGCTTGGTTGTGCTATCTGAGTAGGAAGATGTATAAGATTTATCCTGTCAGGTCATTGAATGGAAATGGTAGTTCATACTTCATCTGGGTCGCTTGACTTTCCCAACTTGTGTTTTTCTGGTGGGGGCTTCATCCCCCTTGCCTCTGCGATCCCTTCTCGATAGGGGGCTTTGCCCTCTGTCCCTCGATTATCGGTTGGGGCTTTGCTTCTGATTGCCAACAGGGGTGCCTTGTTCTTGTTCTTGTTGTCATTTCATTTTACTCGATCATTTTTTGTAATGAGATTTGGCTTATATAACATTGTCATATTTTTTTTTCGTTGCGTAGGAATGGATAAGTTTATAACCAAAGGGTCAATCTTTGATAAATCTTCTGTAACTTGAGATGGAGAACCAAGTCAGAAAATATGTAAAACGGAAAATGATGAATCAGAGTTACCTGCAAACCCTACACTTCGTCCTTCTATTTCTAGTTATCATCCTAATATCCAAGATAATGTTCGTACAGCATATATGATATGAGGTCCTTGTCAACCTCGAGATTGTATGTTTCAACTAAACCATCAAAAACGAAGGTTCATTCCAGCTTGGTATGATGAGTATAAGGATTGGTTGGAGTATAGTACAAGTAAGCATAAAGCATATTGTTTGCAGTGTTATCTTTTCAGGCCAAAAAGCACAGAGAAGATTAGTTTAGAGGCATTCGTATATGAAGGATTTGATAACTGGAAAGACAAGAAGAGGTTTGATAAACATGTTGGAAGCTCTGGCAGTTTTCACAATTCAGCACGAATGAAGTGTCAAAATTTGATGCAACAAAAACAATATATTGATTCTATACTTTATCAACAAAGTGTTCGACAGAAAGATGAATATAGACTTCGCCTTTGGGCAACTGTTAGTGCAATCAGATACTTGTTAAGTCAATGATTGGCATTTCGAGGGCATGATGAAGCTGAAGAATCTCTTAATAGAGGAAATTTTATTGAGTTGTTGAAGATATTTGCAAAGATTAATGATGACATAAATAAAGTTGTATTGAAAAGTGCTCCAGAAAATAACAAATTGATATCTCCTGATATACAAAAGGATATTGTCAAGGCTGCTTCTATACAAACCACAAATGCTATTATCATGGAACTTGGAGATACTTTTTTTTCTATTTTACTTGATGATTCTCGTGATGTATCAACTAAAGAACAAATGGCTATTGTTTTATGGTTTGTTAATGAAAAAGGTCGAGTGGTTGAGAGATTTCTTACACTTGTGCATGTTCTTGAAACAAGTTCTCTGTCACTCAAACAAGCAGTTGAAGAAGCATTCTGTAAGAATAAATTAAGCATATCAAGTTTGCGTGGACAGGGTTATGATGGAGCAAGTAATATGAGAGGGGAGTTTAATGGATCGAAAAGTCTTATATTACATGAAAATGCATCTGCATATTATATTCATTGTTTTGCACATCAACTTCAATTGGCATTAGTTGGTGTTGCTAAAAAAAATTCATTGCTTGATGTGTTTTTCAATATATTAGGCAGGTTGTCAACTTTTTTCTCCACTTCATGCAAGAGATCTGAGCTTATTCGAGAAGTAGAATTTATGCGAATTGTTGAAGCACTTGCATTGGGTGAACTTGAAACAGGACGAGGATTAAATCAAGAAATAAGTTCCAAACGACCTGGTGATACTCGGTGGGGTTCTCATTACGATGCTTTGGTTAATTTACTCAGTATGTATTCTTCTGTTATTCAAGTGTTAGATTTCATTGCAGAAGATACATATTCAGAAAAAAGTTCAGATGCAATTATTTTATATCATCAGTTGCAAGATTTTGAATTTGTGTTTTGCTTATATTTGATGTGTAAAGTTTTGAGAATAACTGATGATCTTTCACAAGCACTTCAGCGAAAAGATCAAGACATTGTGAATGCTATGAGTTTAGTCACTATATCAAAACAGTGCCTTCAAGGTCTGAGAGACAATGGATGGGACTCTCATAAACAAAGTGTTCATATTTTGTAAGAGATTTGATATTCTGATTCCTGATCTAGGGGACTCATATACACCTCAAGGACGACCAAGACATAAGGTTGAAAAGATCACCACATTGCATCATTATCGTATTGATGTGTTTTATGTTATTATTGATTTGCAACTTCAAGAGTTGAATGATCGTTTCACTGAAGCAAATACAGAGCTCCTCCTTTCAATGGCATGCTTGAGTCAAAAGATTTTTTTTTCTGCTTTTGATAAAGATAAGTTGATTCGTCTTGCTGAGCTTTACCCTAAGGACTTTTCTAACGTAAACATAATTAGACTGGAAAATCAATTGGATATATATATTGCAGACATGCGAAACAATGATCAATTTTCAAATTTAAAATTTTTAGCAGAGCTAGCAGAGATGATGGTAGCAACTCAAAAGCACATTGTATTTTCTCATGTGTATCTATTGATTAAGTTGGCATTAACTTTGCCAGTTGCAACAGCAAGTGTTGAAAGAGCATTTTCAGCTATGAACAATATCAAAAGTCGTCTACGTAATAGAATGGGAGATGAATGGATCAATGATGCTTTGGTTACTTACATAGAGAAGGAGACATTTGATACCATCAGTGATGATGCAATTATGAATTGCTTTCAAAATATGAAAAATAGAAGATGCCAATTGTAAAATTTTCATGAATTTAGTTGTTTGTATTTCTTAAGTGAATAATTTTTATTTTAGTTTAAAAGTACAATTTAAGGTTTTATCTTATTATGTTCATAAATTTAGTTGTTTGTGTTTGTAACAATTGTTATTTTAATTCAAAGGCTTATTTAAGTTTTATCTCTTCACGAATGACTGTTCGTCCAGCGAAATTTTTTTGGCTCCGCCACTGGTCCGAATAAATGGATCGTCCTTCAAGACCATAGCATTGTCTCCAAGACCCGAAGTCTGCCCACCCAAGGAAAAACTTCTGGCTCCGCCACTGGACGTGGGCAAATGCACTAAGGAGTAAAAAGGGAGGAGAGAGAGAGAGAGATTTGCATTTGTGACAATTGGCATAAGAAAGCAAAGAGATTATTGTAAGGATGTTATAAAAAATTGAAGAGTTATGCTTGGAACCAATGAAAGCGATCCAGCTCGGGGTAGAGTCCGTGCCAGGTTATTGGTGCTTTCGTTAGATCTGTAGACTACCCCGACTTAGTGGGGCCGTTTCGTCGCGTAATGCTTTAACTGAAAGAACCAACCTTGTTTGCGCACCATTCCAGTTGTAAAAACGCGGCATTCATCAGTGGACGGGAGCGAGGATTTGAACGAGCGCTCTTGGCTGGCCGTCGTCGTCGGGGATGGAGGACAAGAATATGGAGAGCAAAAGCTATAAATTCGTGAGAGATATGGGGGGATGAAGAACACGCTCCCGGTTGGCCTCTCTCCAGGGTCTGTGCCTTGAAAGCCATAAAAAGCTAGCCGGGAACTCAACAATGGCCTCGCGCTAATTTGAGATCCTACCGATACAAGGTACAGAGGTGATTGTTCTCATCACAATTTATCTACGTGGTTGGTTTTATTTATTCGTTCACCAAACGGACATGCCCTCTTGTTGCAGGTTATTCTTCTTTGCCGTTGCATCGTTTAACAATTTTGAACGGAAAATTAAAGCCAAATTAAGGGAGGTCCTAAAGGAGAGAGAGAGAAAGAGAGATGGCGTCATCATGGAGGGCGCAGGTTCTCGCATTGCTAGCGTTGCTGCTGTGTGCCGCCGTCGAAGCCGAGAATCCTTACCGGTTTTTCACTTGGAACATCACGTACGGCACCATCTCACCGCTGGGCGTGCCTCAGCAGGGCATCCTAATCAATGGGCAGTTCCCGGGACCCAACATCAACTCCACCACCAACGACAACATCGTCGTCAACGTGTTCAACAACCTGGATCAGCCCTTCCTGCTGACTTGGAGCGGCATCCAGCATAGGAAGAACTCGTGGCAGGACGGAGTGCCCGGCACCAACTGCCTCATCCCACGGGGCCAGAACCAGACCTACCACTTCCAAGTGAAGGACCAGATCGGTAGCTACTTCTACTTCCCTTCCACGTATATGCACAAGGCTGCCGGCGCCTTCGGTGGCCTCCGTGTCAACAGCCGTCTCTACATCCCCGTTCCCTTCGATGACCCCGCCGACGACTACACCGTGCTCATCGGGGATTGGTACACCACAAACCATGGGGTAAGCTGGAGCCAATAGATAAATTTCAACATAATAGGAAAGGAACATGATCAAGAAACATTAGCAGTGTAGTGCAGGAAGTGGTATATTCAATTACTTAGAAGAAGATATTAAGAATCAATCAAAGCAAGCAAACAAACAAACGAACTCTACTCACAAATTAAAACAAAACAGGTGCTGAGGAGGACCTTGGAAAGCGGTCAACCCATCGGCAGACCTGACGGAGTTCTCATCAATGGCAAATCTGGCAGGACCGAAGCCGAGAGCGCCGTGTTCGACGTGGAAGCAGGGAAGACGTACCGATACAGGATCTGCAATGTAGGGATGAAGACGTCCCTCAACTTCCGGGTGCAAGGCCACAAGATGAAGCTGGTGGAGATTGAAGGGTCACATACTGTGCAGAACGTGTACGACTCGCTGGACGTGCATCTGGGGCAGTGCTACTCCGTGCTCATCACCGCCGACCAGGCACCCAGCGACTACTGCATGGTGGCATCCACCAGGTTCACCAAGTACATCCTGACCGCCACCGCCCTGATCCGCTACTCCAATGGCAAAGGGACGGCCTCTCAGGTGCTGCCCCCAGCACCCGTCGGCGTCGCCTGGTCCCTGAATCAGTACCGTTCCTTCAGGTGGAACCTGACGGCCAGCGCGGCCAGGCCAAACCCCCAGGGCTCCTACCACTATGGCCAGATCAACATCACCCGCACCATCAAGATCGTCAGCTCCACCGGCAAGGACGCCAAGGGAAAGCTCCGGTACGCCATCAACGGCGTCTCCTACGTCCGACCTACCACGCCCCCCAAGCTCGCCGAGTTCTTTGGCGTGGGCGCCAAGGTCTACAACGACACCGCCATCGTAGACGATCCCAGCAGCATCCCCGAGTCCTCACCGCTCAGGCTGGAGTCGGCTGTCTTGAACGGGACGTACCGTGACTTTGTGGAGATCGTGTTCGAGAACCACGAGAAGAGCTTGCAGACATGGCATTTGGATGGATACTCCTTCTTCCCCGTCGGGTGAGTGAGTCGGATTAGTCGCAAAAGAAAGAAAGAAAGAAAAAAAGTCCCCCGGTGCAGGGCTTAATTTAATTAAGAGTTGTATGTAATCGCCTCTTTGCTTAATTGCATTTGCATGCACAGGATGGAGGGTGGTAAGTGGAGCCCGGCGAAACGCAGCCTGTACAACAACCTTGATGCGGTGAGCAGGCACACCATTCAGGTGTACCCCAACTCGTGGACGGCCATCCTGTTGACCCTGGACAACGCCGGCATGTGGAACCTGAGGAGTGAGATGTGGGACCGTCAGTATCTGGGCCAGCAGCTCTACGTGAGCGTCATGTCTCCAGCTCGCTCGCTCCGAGACGAATACAACATGCCCGATGACGCCCGACTCTGCGGCATCGTCAAGCGCCTTCCCAAGCCCGCTCCTTACACTTGACAACACGAACGCCAGAGGACAAAGAAAGCATCAAGAAATAAGAGGAAAAAGCCTTCTCTCAAATCCCATTCTTTGCCCTGATCGTCCAATCAGATTGGATTAATCCCGGATCGTATTGGATTGGATTGACACTTGGACACTGTTTTTATCAATAATATCTACATCTACATGTTTTTTGTATTAATTTCACCGAGAGAGAGAGAGAGAGAGAGAGAGTGTTGAGCGTTTTCTGTATGCATGCTTAAATAAAGTAAAGCATAAAGGAATAAGGCTTTTGCAGCGACTGCATACATTTCAGGCACCTGGCCTGACTCCCTCTGCTGTAGAAATGGCCAACCAATATCTTCGTTTTGTAGCTACCATCCAAGATTCCAAGTGCAACTGTGTTCTACTGTTCTGTTCTTACGTTCTTCACCTGTCGACCCTTATCCTATCGTATACACATGTTTTTTATTGTTTCTGTGTAATTCCTGTTCATGTGTCAAAAAAAAAAGCCTCCCGCTTAAGCGAAAGGTTTACTTTTGACGACGTTTTGCGTTCATTTTTGGTACATATAATATGATTGGTTTTTTTCTTTAGAGTTTACAAGTTGTAAAGGCCCGCTTACGATATAGATAGTATCTAATTTGTACTTATCAAGCGAGTCTACATCAAAGATTTCTGTGAGAGGCAGCACCGACGCTCTTTTTCTTCCCTCTTTTTTTCTCGGTCTTCAATTTTTAAAAAAACCAACACACCCTGAACCATGTGACTGCAGCTCACATAATAGCGAATCTGTAACTGGATGAATTGGAAAAACAAACACCTGTTTCAGTGGAAAACTACATCACATTTGATCCACAAGTGCAGCTCCAGCCTCCATGCATCAGTGAGGTGCTTGCTTTCAGGTCTTTGCATTTATTTGATCCTTGTCTGATGCATAAAGAATCAATATAACCGAAAGAAAAATGTCAGAAAATAATAAGGTATAATGGGTTGATTACGGAGAAACCAATTAGATTTGTGTGAATGCATCTAATGGCTTAAAATGACCCAAAAGGATGTCATGGTTTTCATTTTCGCATACCTGGGAAAAGAAATTCAGGATCCATAAACAGTTACGAACGAAGGGCATGTTGCGATGTCTTGTGATTTTGGATTTTCACAAGATCACAAAACTTTCTCAAGGTTAGTGAAACACGAGAAGAATACAAATTGTGATTATGATTGCCAGTTTTGATTGTTTCTGCCTCGAATCTTGTGAAAGTCGGTCATAAGATTGACTTGTGACCTCGTGATCAACAATCACAGCTTCAACTTTCTCAGCTGTTATGATCAAAGCAAACATGCCCCAAGATATAAACCCATCACAACTTTATGGTTAAGAATTAAAGAGAATCTGGGTTGGGGAGCAGAACTGAAGATGGCTCGTCATCATTGTATTATGAAATTATAGGGAGTATGGCCTTACGGCACATCTATCCAAGTCCTCCACACCGCGTCCAGGATCACGTCGCTATTTTCCGTTATCTTTTTTTTTGTGGAACGAGGCTTCAGAATGATCGGGTATGTCGTTAATGAAAAGCGTGGAGTCTCGGATGAAGTGTCTGGTCGTGGGCAAAGTATCCTTTTATTTACATGGAACATTCACAGGGAAGGAGATTTGGTCCCATCGACTCCCGGATTAAGTGTTTGCTTTGCTCACGGGGATTGGCAGTATCTTTCATGTACACGGAACATTCATAGGGAAGCAGGTTCAACTTTTCCTCCTAGTTGATCCAAGCCACCGCTGGTACCCGATCATCTGCTCAAATAAAATTTTTTTTCTTTGGGGTTGATAGGCCAAAGAAAAAAACTCCCCATTACCAACTGCGATAGATCCACAGGCATCTGGTTGGTAAAACCCTTGAAGTCTCTTCTACCCGCAGGAAAGTATGCTCAGCTTTGACTTCGTAGCAAGAGACGCCCCTGCAGTCATCCCATGTCATGGTGGCAAACCATGGTTCCCCTAGCCAGGAAGGTGGAGCCTTGAGTTTAATCCCTTTCAGAAACAAGAGTTGCAAAGGAGGGATATTCATTTCCTAGCTAATTGGAACCTCGCCACAAGGAAGACTTCCAGAATTTCATTAAAGAGTTAGAAAGAAAGTCGAAGATGGAGGTTAATTTCCAAGGTCGAGACGAAAGTCGGTTGAACACCATACCACATTGATAGTTGTTAAATCCTGAGTTGTAATACAATATGGATACATAAATAACAAACACATGCAAAACGCTCATGCTACAGCTTTTTGCGCCTCTTGGATGGTTCGTCCCGGTCGGGTCTTAATTTCCCGCACGCAAACACATGCGAAAAGGTAGAGACAGAGATACCATCAACGATTTTATGTTGCATGTACATCGTTATGAGCTTTTTATTGGGAAGCCGTGTAAAACCACCGCTAAATCCCATGTAACTAGGAAAAAGAAAAACCGCCCATCGAGCAAAGATGACTAACATCAATTAGGTTGAGAAAATGGGATGCTATAAATTAATGTCAGCTGATAGGGTAAAAGCAAAAGAAAAAATAGAAAGGGTAAAAGCAAAAGAAAAAATAGAAAGGGTAAAAGCAAAAGAAAAAATAGAAACAATCCTTGCTGAACAGCGGCCACCACGAATTCGGTGGTCAGCTACACTCACCAGTTATATTACATCTCACAGGGCAAGAATGAATCGCACAGCACACTTGCAAATTTGCAATCCATCCCGATTACATTTCCCAAACTCAAACTGCTTTTTTTTCCTCTGTTTTTTTTAACAGGAGTGCCTATATCCAATCTCTTAGTATCATCCAACGACGTACGTGGTCTCCCCAAAAACACTGAGAATAGAATAGAATGACCCTTCGTTATTCAGGAAGGACCCTGTCACAAGATGGGCTTAATCCAACCTGAATCATCATAAAAAAGGGTGAATCTCCAACCTCGTCTCAACCTCGATGGATTTCTCTGCTTCCATCCACTCTGGCAAATTTCCCATCAAATAAACTAGAGATATCACCAGGTTCATTGCTGATTTTACCGTCTGTTACCTGTTCACATTGCAGTCATCCATGTACTGATCATCTTTCTTCAAGTACTTTGTCCAATACCACTTATACTGGGGGATACCCAGCTCAAGCCATGGCTTCATATTTCCATTATAATGCAGTACTGCAGCTTTCTTGATCGTGTCAGAATCCATCCCATATTGATGACCAAGACCACCCAAAATCCATGAATCATCAAGGCTGTAGATCAAACCGTTAAATGTCACCAAACTTGCGGACAATGCTCTTGTCCTGAACAAAGGCTCACCCTTTTTCTGCTGCTTATTTTTAACAAGACAAGAAAAGACTTAGAAAGAAGGGTATTTCAATGAAGTAACTTGACTAAATAGCAAGTAAAGATAAACAGAAAATTTCAATGAAATAAATTGACTAAATAGCAAGAGAAACAGAAAGCAAGCATCAATTTTTTGTTTAAGAATAATGAATGAATATATAACCAAACAAAAGGATTAGATTTTGATCCTTTGCTAAAGAGAATATATTACAGAAACTTTTTGTATCACCTAACAAAAAGGAGACCAAGTTTACATCTATGAAACTGCTGATTAGTTTTTTAAGAGAAAAAGACAATATAACAGAAAGCAGCTAGGGTTCGCCTTGCAGTACTTACTGTTTTGAGCCACTCCTGGTATTTCTGGAATACATTTAGCTCCCTCCACCTCTCCAAGTCAATTACACCGAGTCCCGACATCCAAACACAGCCATCACTATGAAAATCCTTTGTGTTCAAGTAACCCCTTAGGTGCGCAAACCTTACTCTGCAGAACTCCAATGCACCAATTACTTTCCCTTCCAGGTCAAGATTCCACAAAGGTGACAAGTCTCTCTGAACAACCACATCATCATCCAGGACAACAACCTTTTTTAGTTTGCTAAAAATTTCTGGAAGATAGAAGTATGCTTGGCTAAACATAGACAAGTATTCAGTTCTCCTTGGTGCAACAGAGGTATGTCCACTGCTTCTCATTGTAACACGGAACTCCTCTGATGCAGTCGGATGCAACAGGTTAGAAGGATCAGTAGCAGCATATTCTAGCTTATAATCATCTATGTTTTCCACATGAATGGTTGCCAATTCATAATGATTCCTCTTAAACCAATGCTTCATAGCAAAATAATTTTGTGTGTCAGTGAGCAGATGAAAGACCATATTCTCATTTTCCTGTGACATACAAAATGCCCCAAGGTTCAGTTTAAGCTCAACAATAGATGAAGCAATGAATCTACCAACACTTAATTGGATATACCTTGGCATTTGTTACAGTTGAGTTAATAACAACAGATGATGCAAGTATATTTTTGGAGAAAATGATATAGTGATGAAAGTCTGGGGCAGAAGAATGGTCAATCTCAGATGAATCAGCATGGTCTGTATGAGATCTGAAATATTCCACAGTCAATCTCATTGACAAACAGTGATGACTTTTGGGCATGGTCTGTACACCAAGATGATACAGAAAGGCACTCTGGCGCCTGTGAAAGAGAGCTTCATCCTTGGTCATATCTAGTATTTGTGCCAACTTCTTGTCTACATTGTAACAGCCAACATGCTCTGCTTCAGCTTTGGCTATTGTAACTTCCATGTTCTGTAACTTCTGCTCAATACTGAAAAACAAAGTGACCATGGAACTACATAATATCAAACACAATTAATCACAGAAAGTCATTTACTGTCCACTCAAGAATTGTACAACTAAACTAGACAGAATTCTGTTTTAAAACAATCCACACTGGTAATCATAGTGTCAAACTGAAAATCAGAAACGTACTCATGTCAATCAGATTAGCATGAAAGGGCTCACTGCATCATAACGAAACATGAGCCACAAAAGCCCACAGTCAAGCAACCAAACTAAGATACATCTTCTGAAAGGAAATTAGAGCTTTTGCATAGGTAGATGAGCACATGCATCAAGAGGTAACATCACCACCTATATGATTGTTAACATGCAGGTTGCATGCATTTTCCAGTGGCTCCAGTGAGAGAATGCAACACCCACTTGCTTCTGGATAAAATGGTTCATGACTTGTGACAGCTCAAGGCCATGGTTATTGTAAGGTTTAGGTCTGAATGGGAAACTCTCTTCCTAGGAAGACAACTTTATGAGTGGAAGCAAAGATGCTTCTGTGAAGTTGGGAAGCTTTGAGGAACAAAGGAAGCATGCTTGCAATTGTGCAAACAATTTCAAATAATTGGGATATGCAAGTCCTAGTGGTTGGAATCATGTTTTCCTGAAAATTCTAACTAGTTAGGAAGTGTGATTCGTATTTACTCTTCAACGTTGTTTGATTTGTTTCTCTTTTTCTATGAAATGATAAATGACACACTCAACGGTGCCTTTTTGAGAGTTTTCCCCCTTTGCATCTAACATCACTCCACACTCACTGGACCAGTTGAATCCTGTTTAATTTCCCAATTAATCCTCTCGAAACTCAAGGCTGTCACCTCCCACTTCCACATCCCACTCTCACAACCATGGTTACAATTTTGAATAGTCCAGATATGTAACCAAGCACCCGTCGCAAAGATTCAAACATTAAAAGATCAACAATGAACCATGATTATGTGAAAATAGCCACTTGATTCAAACATGGAAGGATCCAATCTGACTTCAGTGAGTAAGTTTGGGCCCTGTGTTGTTGAAAGTGAACTCTGATTGTCACATGGATATCACTATTAGAACATATTTTTTTCGAGCTTCCATAATAAATAGCATATGTCTGGTAATGCACTACAGGAGTAAAATAAAGGATGTATGCCATTCAACTGATGCATGACCTAATGATATTAGATAAGCAAGTTAATAGTTCCAATAGCTAAGAACATAGTCAAATAATGCAAATAGTGATTACCTGCCCTGAAGGTCAGCATCTGTAGTTGCATCACTAAGAACACGTTCAAATTCTTGAATATTCTGCTTTAGTTCACGAGTTAACTTTTCATGGGTTTGATTCTTCTTAGCAATGCTTGGATAGTAAGCTCTAGCCATAAACAACCGATCTTTCATATTTTTTATAATAGAATCTTTCATTACTTCTTTGTGTTCCCTACACCACAAACAGTAGCTTCCAAATGTATCCTCACAAGAATTATCTGTCTGGTCATTGTCCCCATATTTTGTTAGGTCGGTGCTCTCCTCAACTTTATCCTCTAGCTTCTTTCGCAACTACATAGTTAGAAGAAAGTCGTGAAATTATCATGTTTGTTCAAGTCAAACAGGAAATGGTAATCAGACTAAAACTTTCAGATACAGTGCTATTAGAATAATGGTGGGTATCAGACTGAAAACTTACAACCCTGTCACCAGAAGCAGCCTGAACCAGACTCCCTGATTTGCCACTCCGTTCTAAAATATCACATATAAGCAGTAATGTAACAAACAAGAACATATGGATCCGAAATTCTTACTGTGTTCTTTACAACAAAATCAAATACAGATCATACCATGAGCATAGTTGGACTTGACAATTCCTTCTGATTTTCTTCTAACTTCCATGTCAGAGTCACCAGCATTTGTAACATTTTTTTCTTTGAAAATATTTTCTAAAGCATTCTGTCAACATGAAGAGCTCAAAATGAAATTAGAAACAGAATATGAATTTGTAAGTTTCTTAAAATATAAAGATCCTGTCAGTCAAAATATTGTAGACAATTATTTAACTTGAGCTTATGACTTTTAATATTAGCACCTAAAGAAACATGTAACATGGGGGTTGAAGCAGCATTTCGAATTGTAAGGGTTGATCATCATATTCATCAAACAGAAGATGCATTTTACTACTACTAATGACTAGAGAGAGAGAGAGAGAGTCTGGTCTATTTTAGAATGGTGCAGAGTTTAAGATAAACACTTTTACAAAGGTCAGCATATAACTTGCTACAAATCACACTCTTCAAATTTTAGACTGCCTATGAATCAAGCTTTTTTTTTTCGACAGAGAAAGCTGGGGTTAGGCAGACCCCTACAGCATCATAATCATGCCACTATAGGATGTGGACGCAGCTAAAGTTCGAGGGAAAAAATATACCATCACTATTACACAGTTCTTGAGACTCTAATAATCATAACAATGTATGTGTGTTATTGTTCCTTTAGGGCTTGTTTGATGGCTTGTCCAGGATTGGACGAAATGAAAAAAAAAACGGAACGGACAACTCGTTCTGTAACAACTGGACCAAGTCCAACGTTTGTTTTGACTGTACAAGAGGTTGTGCTCCTTGTGTCCAATGTTTGTTTTATACTGTGTGTGGACAGCATGAACACACACGGATAATGGGTCGGATAACTTCGTTTTGGATTATACGATTTGATCTGTCCGACCATATGAATGCTTTGACATGTTTATTATGGATTGGATCTAAAAACTAAAAAATGTTTACAATTTGAGTCATTTGAGAAAAAATAAGAAATGATATTTTTGTTATATATAAATGATTTAATCAATGTCATATCACATCTAATTATGAAAGTTTATTATAAGAATATCAAATCCTAAAAGCAAATTAACTATAAAAAATCAAATTATCAAATCCTATTAAATCATAAATGCTTAAAATACAATAATAAAAATCATAAATAAACCAAAAAACCCTAAACTATAAGACAAAACCATAAAAATTAAATAAAAATCCCTAATTCAAACCCTAACCAAAGAAAATTAAAAAAAATCCCTAATCAAATACAAGAAAAGCCCTAATCAAATTAACTACTCTTAAAATGCAATAAAGTAAATCATAAATAAACCAAAAAAAACCTAAACCATAAGAAAAACAATAAAATTAAATAAAAAAAGCCTTAATTCAAACCCTAACCAAAGAAAATAAAATAAATTATAAATAAACAAAAAACCCTAAACTGTAAGAAAAAAACCATAAAATTAAATAAAAAATCCTAATTTAAACCCTTACAAAAGATTATAAAAAAAATCCCTAATCAAAAACAAGAAAATCCCTAATCAAATTAACTATAAAAAGCTTTAAAAAAATTGATTCAAAGCCCTAATCATAAAAATTCAAAGAAAAACTCTAATCAAATCAAAGAAAACCCTAATCAAATTAACTATAAAAAAACCCTAATTTAAAAAATTTGATTCAAAAAACTTAATCAATGAAAAAAAAACCTAAATAATAGAAATCAATACGAAAATGAAGAAGAAGAAGAACAAAGAAAATTGAAGAAGAAGAAGGGGGAGAGACAGAGAGAGGAAAGGTTCAGCCAACATTTTGAGGTCATTTATTAATCCATAATCAGCTTGATAGTCTAGCTTGCATCTTGATCCCTACATTTATATGTATATCCATTTGTAAACTGAGATCTCCATCAAACTGTACCTATATTAAATCTGGACTATGATGATACATGCATGTTTGTGTATGGATGTGCATGTCACACACACACAGCCTAAATTATTGGTGTATACGATAAATTATTAATGTATACAGTTTGACTATTCATTTGTCTATTGTATCTCACTCTCAGATCTTTAAGGAATCAAAAGATGATGAAATTAGAGCAGAAATAAGCTATAGCTTCTGAGTTGCCTTCCTTTAAAAGATTACATAATTGGGACATTATTTTTCTAACTACAATAAGGCTCTGTTTGGAAACAGGTAGTCCAAGGGAGTTTATACATTTGGAAAAGTGGTAGCTGCCTCTTTAGTGCAAATATAAAGTGGAGACTGTCTCACTTCCTCTCCCAAACGCAATAACTCTCGTACCAGCTACCAGTTTCCAAACACCCATCACCAAGGTAGTTTGACCATGCACCTATGTCACACGGGTAGGGAGGATACGACATGGCAATTCCAAAAAATGTAGGTACGGGGACACGGCTATATATATATATATATATATATATATATATATATACAAAATAAATTCAAAATAAACTGAATATAATATATTATATACTGAAAATATATAATATAATATAGGAAATACAAAATGGCATGTCTGGTACCCATACTCGTGTCGACACGGGTACGCCACCTAAAGTCGCATGTCCCGGTAACATAGTCATGCATCTACCAAATGCACAAACTCCCATCCCAGCTGCCAATTTCCAAACAGAGCCTAAAAGTTGTTGAATGCAAATGGATTGCAAGTATATTGATAGTCTTAAGCTCATCTAGTGCCAGTGCGTAACTCTATATACAAGGTAGTTCATATGTGTGAAGCTTTGCCTTGGAGACTGTGCCCCACACTAAGAGAGAAGATGAGAAGCTAAGAGACAAAGTTGCAGCCAAGAGAACATTCAGATCAATTAGGACTGGAATATTGTAATGGAATAATATTTGCAGATATACCCTTATACATTTCTAAACATTACACATAAAGCTGTTCTAACTTGAAAGACAAAAAGATTGAGTGTTGGAGCAATACAAGATCAGACTTGTGGCTGATAATATACATGGGTGTGTGGTGTACACTATAACAAGAGATGTTTGCACCAATTTCTCACATGACACTGTTAGGATTTAAGATGCTTCTGTTGCATCAATTCAAGGACTGCAGCTGTATCAAACAAATTTAAAGAATAAAATTTTTAATGGGGAGCTGCATGAAAAAGCATACATGGAACCTCCACCTGGTTCTCTCTTGTCCCTTTTGGTTAAGTGCTCCAATTATGAAAATCCCCATATGATCTTAAGCAGGCAACACAAGCTTAGTCTTAGTAGTTTGCTTCTGCTGTAATGCAATGGATTCAACTCTTGCTAACCAAAAAATGCTTTTCTTGAAACATAGTAACATGTTTGAAATTTTGAAGTTTTCATTGTTGCTTCTCTATAATGATGATGCCACTGAGAGGATAAGGAGCATTACACAATGTGCAAGTGAAATAAAATTTAGAAGTATAAACATTACTAATATATTATGTAGGCTGTTTTGGAAAACAAAGTGCAGATTTGGAATCTGTGTCACGTAAGTGGGAGAAAAGCTAAGACAGAGAAACACCAGAAAAAAGTCAATAATGGCTGCTAGTGGAAGATATAACAGGCAATAGAAATAAACAGTTCGAAGAGGAGGAGGAAGAAAAAGGAGAATAGGAAATAATTGTTATTCGTTTGGGACTAGTCTGGAATTCCTAGACTATGGTTTTTAGATTTCTATCTTGCGTAGCATTACTTTTATTGTTCTTGCTGTTTGTGTCGATTGTCTTTTGTAGGCAATTCATGATATGCATTTTTTTAGAAATAAGAAACTATGTAAATAGACTAATCAGTATAAAATAGAAACATGTTTGACTAGCTATGAAATAGAGATACTTTATACGATTATTGTTTGGTTGAATTCTCATGTTTTATTTGTTAGATACTTAAATAGATTAAGTTACTGCATTATATATTGGTTTCAGACCTTTCAATATCTATTTTAAATTCTTTATATGTTACTGGATGTTAGTTAATCAGTGAAGCATTTCTTTTTATTTACTTATTTTTTAAAATAAAATTTATTTTAAGTTTTTTTAATGTGTTTGTGAGGCTTACGCTTTGCACCTAGAGCCTTATGCCTTGCTTCTATTTTGGGGTCACTCTCTACGACTCAACGTTTTTCACATTTTCTTTCTATCCTCCCAAGTGTGTGCACGCACAAAGAGAGAGAAAGAGAGAGAGGGTTTCATCTCCCCTCTTTTTTCTGAGAGGAAAAATGGCAAGCCCTTCCCCTTTTGTTTTAATAAAAGTAACCCTTCCCCACCTCTATTTTACTACAATTTCTCCCACCCCTTTCTTTTATTCAAATATCTCCCTCTTTTGCCCAAAATCATTTATTGCAAGATTGGCAGTGACCTTCATAAATGTCAAGCTTGGTTTCACTTTGCTCCATAAACTACTTTTATAAATAGCCCAACATGTGTCATATCCAGTTTCTTTTCCTCATGCTTTCGTACATAATTTAAACTAGCTTCCCTAAAAAACACAACAGTGAAGTTTTTCGCATGGTAGAAGTTGCAAATAAAAAAACATAATTGTGGTAATGGTCCAAAAAGTCTATTTCCAGGGGAACAATTCTCTTTTGCAAAGAAGAGCAATAAATGAGGTTTGCAATAAAATAATGGACCAGTTCCATATTTTAGCATTTATAAAGCTCCGGGCTGAATACTATTCTGCAAACAAGTTGGGAGCAATACTCTTCTGGGCTACAGAAGAAAGGACAGTAAAACAGATTAGAAAAATTAAACAATATTAAGATATCACTGCAGGCTCAACTCAAGACTGATGATAAAGAGCAAGATCCCAATGGATTTGTTTCTTTCATGTAAAAGTTGTCTCCAACATATAACAAACCTCATTGGTGGATAGATAGGACCATCAACCAGGTTTAAGTTGCTTGGTGTAATGTCCTACTTGATCAAGTTCCTGGCCACTGTATGAACAGGTTCTGGATCCGTAAACTTGCAGTTAAGTTATGACTAGACAGGCTGGAATGAAATGAACAGATGTCCAGTTTTTATTGCTTGTAATATGCATATTTCACATCTTTTACCCCTTAATTCTTTATAACAATCATTTTTTTCTTTTCCCCTCATTGTTTCTTTTTTTAGTTGTCATTTCCAGTCAAGATGGTTCAAAAGTTGAAGAATGATCACTTATGTAATATCTAACAATATGATCACAGTTTGCATGTAAGGAACAGGTCCAGTAAACCTGGTCCTACATAGTGAACTAGGTTCAATCAAATTCCAACCATTTCCAACTTAATGACAGAGCAAGAACGACCCCAAACGAAACATATAGAGATGAAATGCTAAAGCTTCAAGAACGCATAATGAACACACACACACACACACAGGTATGCATGTAAATATATACATAAATATGCATCTGTGTGTGCATATGTGAAGCACCAAATGTACAATCAATAGGTCATTGAAGGAAAAAAGGCTTGTGCAATGTTGTAAAATGTAATTCTAGTGGAATCTCAAAGTGCAACTGAAAGCATATAAAGTACTACATAAAAACAAAAGTTTTGGAAAGACAAGTAAAAGTGGCTGGAAGCAGATTCTTTTTTGAATATTGTCAATGTTTTGAAATTTCCATGATATTTGTCAAAAGGTGCAGAACTAAAGAACCCAAATCAAAATATTTTTCTCTTTTCAAATGAACTCAAATCAGAATTTAGCATGAAAGTATCACAATTATTTTTCTAAAACCTTTCCTAGAATCTAAGCAAAATATATATTAGTATTTTTGGCATAATTTTTTGTTTTCTTTCCTACAATATTTTAAAATATCAATTGTGAAAGCTCTCAAATGATGAGAAGATGGCGTGAATGGTTAAGCTCAACCACAGGAAGAACCATCATCAACCACCGGCCTGTTTGACAGGAATAAAGGGCAGCATGTAATAATGCCCATCCCTTTGGTTCATTGATCATATCATGCTTAGATAGGAGAACCAAAGTAATGATGCCAATTAGATATCCAGACTACTTCACCACACATGATTCAAAAGCAAGAGATATCAAAGCATAAGTAATTTGATTAATCACAAAGAAATTTTGAACAAGGCAGTATTTGGTTGTATCTATAAAGAGCTTCCCTTTATTTATGTTTATTTTAAACAGTTAAAAAACATGTCTGGAAATGTTATTTTTATTTCTTAGAGCTTTTAATGAATAAAAATAAAACACGTTTTAAAAAGAGGGGAAAAAGGTTTTTTATGACTTTTATTTATGTTTGGTTGTATATCAG
This sequence comes from Nuphar pumila, assembly GCF_984573655.1. Lineage (NCBI taxonomy): Eukaryota > Viridiplantae > Streptophyta > Magnoliopsida > Nymphaeales > Nymphaeaceae > Nuphar > Nuphar pumila. The sequence goes on along the minus strand of NC_143251.1, from coordinate 147,410,778 downwards.
AACCATCACCTCCTCCTGCACCACTGACATTACTCTCTCTCTTCATATATATATATATATATATATATATATATATATATATATATATATATATATATATATATATATATATATATGTATATATATATTGTGTGTGTGTGTTCCTTCTCTAACATTCCTAGTGACCTCTATGTTTTCCAACGTAAGCATCAATGAATGCAATACCATCTTTGCGCTGGTCCTCATCCTATTTGCCACCTATGCAGTAGCTCAAGATCGTGGCATGACATCCTCACCATCTATGGAGATGGGTTTGGACTTCATCGCTTTTTCACCTGCTTTATATCATCATCTCGTTCATGGGTGGAGGAGGGGGCTGAGGTGTGTTGTTTTGGAGGTGCCACAGTTGGGTTTGATTCAATAATGTTGAATGTGATATACTTATGATGCTTGTCAGACGAGCCTACTAAGAATATTATAGTGGGGGGAGTCAGCATGTTTGGTGGTGGGGAGTAAAGGGTTCATTGGCAATCCTATAATGACGTTAGCATCCAAGCACATTTCACAAAAATGATAATACATAATTTGTCATCCGAACAGAGAATGAGTTAAAAACAAAAGCAATTTCTCAAGTTATAAGGAGTGTTTCTTTTTATAAACTGCAAACAAAAATACTGTCAAACAGGGCCCAAGTGTTTGGTCAAGATCAGTAGGACTCTCAGTTAAAGCTAGAATACCAAAAAAATGAGTATCTTGAATGAATTGTTGAACAAGTAAGCATTATGCCAAGATAAGTATGACTTTTTGTTGGAGATAGAAATATCAAATAATTATTGAAATTGTCAAACAAGAAAAAAAAATTTACTTGAAGCACAAAGTTGCTTTCTCCTCTAAAAGAAAATGGCATCAGAAAGAGGCACATACATCTTTAATTGTCGGAGAGGAAATGTCAACCAGATCTTCAAGATGACTTGACCTACCTCCCTGAAAAGCATGGGGAAACATGCATCTCAATTCAACAAGATAAACCATAACTATTGAAGGGAACACACTGGTTATTTACGAAGAATGCTCCAAAGGATCAGAACTTTCTACAGCAGTACAGTCACAATTATACGGGAGAAAAAAAAATACGAACACCCTAAGAGCAAACAAAATTCACCATGTCAGTTGATCTTCAAACCAGAAGAGTCCACTAAAAACTAAATACGCTTTATCATGAGAGATCGTGGAGTATCTCAGGATAAAGAGCCCTTACCAAGTCAGTTCCTGTGTCCTCACTCCCCAACCCTGAAGAAAAACAGAGAAAAGATAAAGAAAATCGCCCTCAGATGCCAAAAACAAGCCACAAGAAATATGTAAATAGACAGATAGATGCAATTTAATCATGGAGCAGCTTTAACAGGAAACAAGATTGCACGTGGAACAGTAACAGCAGTTCCTCCCAAACTCAATCAGTGCAAATTGCAGATCTAAGCTTTCTAAAATTAAAGATAAAGGAAAGAAAAAACTAGAGATCTCACCATCATACACATAGAAGACCCAGGGTCCATATAGACACTGGAGACGCCCCAGTGCGCTAATAGTCTGGACTCTGGAGTAATTGGGAAGCGGAAAAGGAAACGGTAATGACTAAATCCGGAAAAGTGCAACCGGCGGAGTAATTGACAGCTTCCCGTTTTAGAACCAAAGAAAGGGAATTCCAAAAAAGATCTCTACATTTGGAACAAGAAAGTAAAAGGAAAACCAACACCCACCCTCCACCCCCCCCCCCCACCCCCCCACAACACACACACACACACACAAAAAGGACAAACAAATAAAAGGTGCAGAGAGAGAGAGAGAAGCGAGAAGCACCACTCCTCCCGGACTTAATAACACCAGATCTGATGGCGCTGAGAGACAAGCAGGTTTTGTTTCATGTAATTTCAGGGCAACGAATCGATCAGATTAGGAAGGGATCCCACAAAAAAGAGGAAAGGAGAAGGGAGATGAGAATCAGGAGAGAGAGAGAGAGAACAAGTACACACCTGAGTAGCCGACCTTGCTGTGGAGGCCACCGAGAGAGAAGATGAGGGGAACCAACAGCGACAGAACCACCAATCCCATCACACCTGTTGTGAACTTGTTCCATACGCCCTTTTTCGCTGAAACCGACGAACCCTTCATCGTCCTTTCCCCGTTCCCTCCTCCTTGGGCCCTTCGTCTGATCTGCTTTCCCCACTCCTCCTTCCACTGCTGGCACTACTGCTGCTGATGTTGCCTGGATTTGGAATCGCTGCTTCCCCACTCTACCATCAATTAATAAAACCCCTTTCACGTTATATCGGGTTCCCTATATTATTATTATTATTATTATTATTATTATTATTATTATCATTTACTAGCGTGACGTTCATTTTTTTATGATTAACACAATAATTGATTCCTAAATAATAATAATAATAATAAGGAAGGAGGGAGGGACAGACTGGCCAATGAATCGCATTGCACAGACTCCCACCTCAAACATATTATACCGAAATCTTTTTTTTTAAGAAAAAGGTGCATGCAGAACTTGTATATGTGAAATGGTAATTAGTAATTAACTTATTATGGTGTTTAATTAACGATACTAAAAGTTTTTATAACCTCGCAAATATAATTGAAAAGAGAGCTAGAAGGCGCATCTAAAAGAACAATTAATTTTTAAAGCTCCCACATTCCTTCTCTTTCTTTGTTCTTATCTCATTTTTATGTTTTTTTTTCATAAATTAAGGTTTTCCTTTGATTTTCATTTATTTGTTTTTTTTATTAATTAGGGTTTTTTATTTTAGTTTTCATTGAGTAGGCATATAGGGATTTTTGTAGTTAATTTCATTAAGGTTTTTTTATTTGATTTTCTTTGATTAAAGCTTTGAATCAAAAAGTTTAAATTAAGGCTTTTTATAGTTAATTTGATTAGGGTTTTCTTTGATTTGATTACGGTTTTTGTTTTTATTTCTACGATTAAAGCTTTCACTCGAATTTTTAATTAAGGCTTTTTATAGTTAATTTGATTAGGGCTTTTCTTGTATTTAATTAGGGTTGGATTTTTTTTTCTTTGATTAAGGTTTGAATTATGAATTTTTTATTTAAATTTATTTTTTTATTGTTTATAATCTTATTTATTTATTTATTTATTATTTTCTTGCATTTTAAGGTTTTATGATTTAATAGGGTTTGATAATTTGATTTTTATAGTTAATTTGATTTTATAGGATTTGATATTTTATGCTAAACTTTCATAATTAGATGTAAGATGACAATGATTAAATTATTTCTATATCAAAAAATATCAATTCTTATTTTTTCTCAAAATACTCAAATTTTAAACATTTTTTAGTTTTTAGATCCAATCCAAGAATTTAGATTTTAAATAATATTTTTATGTTATGGTATTTGGATCTAATTCAAGATTCATATTTGAAAAAAAATCCATGATTTTAGACATATGTTCATAATTGGATTCATATCCGATACCAATTATAATATCGTGATATAAAAAAATTATTACATATTTATTTTATATAGATACATGGGAGTGCATGTGGGTTAGGGCTAATTTCTTTAGAGATCACCTTGGGTGGTTCTAACCGAGTATGGTGACTCAGGATTAGGCAAGAGAATGCCTAGGTGCCAGAGAACGAGTTTGGGTTATGCTCTTTGCTATGGCATGTAATCATCAACTGGTCTTCGGACTAGGGATCGAAAGCCTTTGTTCTTTTAGTGGTGAGGTTATTTTGGAGGCGCGCCCATGGGGTCGCGATACACTTCATGACACGTGAGGCTAAGGCATCTGTGCGCTGTTTGGAGGTGTTAGTTGATATGAGGCGGCTATGCACATAAGTGACATGGATCAGGTATAATACACATTTAGAGATGTGTTTGATAAGCTTTCGCTAGGCAATTATGCACAGGGTGGTGCGCAGGGCCAATAAAATGATTCAACACATGGAAAAGTGTTGATGTATGGTCTTTAGTTGTTAGGCTAGCTAGACTGGGCAGTCTGCAGCGTCGCGGGTTTGCAAAAAATTCTATGCCTATAACAAATTAACATCAAAGCAAAAAAAAATCACGAAGACCTTATTGTTCAGTAAATGCGACATTGAAGAGAGCTGTAAATTTCTACCAATCGTACGTCAGGCTCACAGGAAGAGTTTGACATTTGCCTTATGCATGCATAGAATGCACATTAGATTCAACTGGATGAATTTGCACATTTGAGTATGAGAGACTCAATTGAACTTCTATGCTCTCTCCCAAGATTACGGGTTAGTGGAGTGCTTATCTTCAGTAGAATGCTCGTTGTTTTAGTCCCTTGAGTTTTAGAGTTCCTCTGTTGATTGTGTGTGCAAAAAAAGTTGTTGTTCGTGGCTCATCGATTTGGTTTGTGTGAGAATGTGTTTGCTGGCTCTGAATGAGAGTTGCAACGTATTGGTTCTGGATGCGAGTTAGAGTGTTGGGCCATTAGTTACTCCTTATGTGAACGAGTGACCACGAAGACGCTTTGAAAGATCTCTATGGGGTGATACTTAAGTAGGCGTTCTTTACTTGAGGACTAGTTTGGACCATTAGAAAATCATAAGTTGGTGTTTTAAGGGAGTTGATATCTCTGCGGCACACATTGGTGGTCGCTCTTTTTTATGAGGACCATGAAGGGCTTGAAATTGCCCTTGTTGGGGTCAGAAGGTGCCCCAACTATGAATGTGAATATGACAAGTTTGTTGTGCGGGCAAGAATGACCCGATTGTGTATAAAACTATACTGGGGTCCCTCGAACGAAGAATGCTCGATGTTGATGGAACAAAAGATTGTTGTCTAAGTGATTTGAGGCGCGTTGATGAATGAGACCTGGCATTCTTAAGGTTGCGGCGATGGTGAATGAAAACCAAAACAAGTTGAGTAGGGTGAAGAAAAGAAGATAAAATATAAGTGCAAAGAGAAACTGATATATTAGTAAATGTTATGTTCTTATTTGCATCGACATTCTCGATAACAATAATGGTCTGGTTGTGGTAGAATTTTTTGGACCGAACCTTCGAAATGGGGCATGTGTAGTGCGGAGCTCTATTGAGTGAAAAATGCATCGAGTGTAGGAACGTGCGGTATGTGTTGGCTTGACCGGTGACATGCGGTGGTAGCATGATATACGATAGAAAACAATATCGTTGTTGGTGTGACAGTGTGTGGCGGCACAGACATGGAACATTGTTTGGTTAAGTAGTGTCATTAGATAAGAGGATGTTGCCTTTGGGGATTTGGTTAAGGACCTTTCGACTTGGATAACACAATGGTGCATGTGAGTTAGGGTTAATTCCTTCAGGGATCACATTAAGTGGTTTCAATTGAGTATGATGACTTGGGGGCTAGGTGAGAGAATGCATAGGCACCGTCGAGTCTCAATGGTGATCTTCACTATGATATACAATCATCAATTGATCTTTGGACTGGAGGTCGAAAAACCTTGTCCCTTTAGTAGTAAGGTTATGCTTGAGGCGTCTATGGGGTTCACGATATGCTCTATAACACACGAGACTAAGTAAAGTGCACTTTTTGGAAGTGCTAATCAATATAGAATAATTATGTATGTAACTTACATAGGCCACATATAATACACATTTGAAGATGCGCTTGATCAATTTTTGCTAGGCAGTTGTGCACGGGGTGGTGCATAAAAAAATAAAAAGGATAAAAAAGCCACTGATTTTGCTTGAAAAAGGGCAAAACTTAGGGTTTTGGTTCAAGAGGAAAGAGATGGTTGTCAGATTGTCAAAACCTAGGAAGGTATAGAGCTAGAACAAGCAGAGGGAGATAGGACTGGATTCTGATCGTCTGATTGGCTCAGACACCCAATCAAACGATTTTTCGTCAAGAAGAGCTAGTTAGTCATTTTCGATCGGGTCCTTAGAGTCATTAGAGAAGGCAGAGGGACCCTATCAACATCTCATGAGAGAGTCATTTAAGTTTTAGGGGTCGCCTGACATATGAGAGAGAGAGAGAGACGAACTAAGAATATCAACGGACATTAAAATCGGCAAAACACACGGACCCGGTGGTCTCGGTGATTGAGGGGGAGAACTCTTGGTTCTTGTAAGAGAGAAAAAAAGGAAAAAGTTTAATTAATATCCGTACGAGTCATGATTTTTTTTTTTGAAATGTGAGAACCAGTCATTCACCTTTGGATAAAATCTGATCCGACGGTGACAATCAGTTCACGTATTATAGGGACTCATATATATAGATATCGCATATTCTTCATTCATAATTCTACAAACATCTTTATTTGGATCAAAGCGTAGCGTGTACAAACAAAATTCAATTTGTAATGTAGGGAGCGTATTTGATTTGAGTTTTTTTTTTATCATGGCATCATGAGTTGTGACAGGAGGTTGGCGGGATCGCTGATCAGCCATTTGAATGGATTTGGACGGGGGTAACGAAGCCTCCGTCTTAACATTGAAACCAGAATGAGGCGTCGACGGATGGCGTTAGATGGGTGGTGTGTCTGGCGTCGTAATGAAGCGAGAGTGCCGGGTAGCTTGCTCGAGGCTTCCAAAGAACTGTCCACACGTTGCCGATGCCCGAGGCTTTCAACAGGCCGATGAGGAATTGGACGTCGCGGATTCACTCGCTCGGTCCGGTCGTGGTTCACATTCCTAAATAGTCCTTTTACGAGATTGGGAAGGTTTTTAGGAGGAGGAGAACGTGACCGGGCTAACGTGCTCGCCTGATGTCCGTGGGCTAAAAATAAAAAATATATTAGTAATTAGATTGTTGGAAGGGTAAGCTGCTGCTGTCAGGGCAGGAAGTGGTGGTTTTTTAAGTTTTTATGAAAGCCATAAATAGGTAGCACGCGTGGGCCTGCCTCCCTATCCCCCGTTTTTCTGATGCCCTGTTTCTCTCTGGCCCTTGTGCTCGGCTTCTGACAAATAATAAATATTAGCAATAGTAATAACTAATAAGGTTGAAGAAGGGGTAGGGGGTTAAAAGAAGGACCCACGAAGAGGCCCAAGCAAACAAAACCCAACCTATGCAAAAACCATCGCTCCCGTTTCCGTTCACCTCGGCGGAAGGCCGTTACGGCCTCGGAAGTCGGAACCTCAGCCCTCCCGATACTAATACATCCAGTCATCGACTACGACCGCCTAACCTGAGCTCGCATCATCTCATCTCTTCCGATTTTGGTATATGCTGCTGCATACATAGATAACAGAGTGGGAAAGAGAGACACACACAGAGGGATATTCATATTCCTGGAGGTGCAATGAATCAGTACATGTACACAAGGCACTAGGGAATCGAAAAGCAAAGGAATGAGGAGCCTCTAACTAAACCTTCATCGTCGTCGCACTCACACCCCCTTGATATAAAGACAAACAGACGTACAGAGAGTGGCAAAATGTGGAGGCAGGCTTTCCCGCTCCGAGGTCTGTCTACCATCATCACGCGGTCGATCTCTGCCGCATCCGCCAGAGCCTCTGCACCTCCATCTTCGGCGGCAAACCATCGATTCCTTAGATTGGCCTTCTTCTCAGGCGGCGTATCCTCTCCTCCTCCTTCTTCCTCCTCTTCGGTCGATGGGTCTGCTCCTCCTCCCATATCCTACGAAGAGGCGAAGAAGCTCCTGAGGTTGGTCAACGTCGAGGCCCTGAAGAAGCGATTGGAGATGGAAGGTGAGGAGACGATTGACTACTCCCAGTTGTTAAAGGAGTGCGAGAGTTTAGGTGTCGCCAGATCCACAGGGGAAGCAGCTGCTTTCGCCAAGGTCTTAGATGAGGCGGGTGTCGTCCTCCTCTTCAGAGATAAAGTCTATCTCCACCCTGACAAGGTCACTCTTTCCTCTCTCCCTCCCTCTTTCTCTCTCTCTCTCTCTTTCATTTTTGAAGCGACCGATTTGGTTCCCGACCCACTCTTTTGTGCGTTGATTCTGCTGTCTTTTTTTTTTCTTTTCCGATATGTGGATTCAAATTTCTTTGCAATTGGAACCTAGCCATCACCCTCTGCCTTGTTAAAACCGTGCTTGGATTTTCTTCTGTCATGCCTTTTTCTCTCCAGTGCTAATACTGGACGAGCGGATCCTTTCTCTTTTCCTCTTTTTTTCTTTCTTTCTTTTGTGGATCGGTGCATAGTAGCAATGACAGGTTCGTTTGTTTATATTTGAAATAAACCCACCTTTCGTTCCAGTAGCCTCAACAACTCCCCTTTCTCAGAATTTATTATTGCCTTATTTCCTTGTTTCCTTATTCGTGTTCTGTTCATGTATTGGCACTTGGATATCTTTGTCTTTGTTGTCCGCGATTTTCCAATTGAAAATACTTGCCTAGCGTTTGGACGTGTTAACGAGAAAGAAATGCTGCAAGAGAGTTGGGGACACTCGATATATTGATGCCACCGTGGCATGATCATTCCGGCTATATACAATCCTACTTCTTCAGCCGATGTTTCATGGCAGTAATTATACGTTTGTCTCACATTATGCATCACTGCGACATGCCTCCTTTTTTTTTTCCACCCTTTGCCTTTGGCAATTCTACAAGTAAGCTGCTGCTCTGTTTTAAGCACTCTGGCATGCTAATGAGATCCAATTTATTATTTGGACCAAAAGGAAGCAACACAGCCATTTCTGTATGGCACATCAGATGTGATCTATAATATTAGGAAACATCAAGTGGATGTTGGGTTAAACCACCACGTTGGTGGTGGTTACCCACAATGTGGGTAACGCTTCCCCACATGAGGTGTTCCTTCCGTTAAACCTGAAAAACAGAGGGAACGGTTACTCAACCGTTCCCATTTCGTGGCTTATAAAAGGGTCTCATAAGCAACCCTTTAAATAAGCAAAATACCGAAATTTGAGAGGGGAAGAGGTCGACTCACCGTCTGCATAAGGAGGCCTGCGCTTGTGGTGGCTGCAGACAGGCTGAGTTGAAGATTCTTTTTCTCCGGCGACCTCCAACCTCCGTAAATGGCAGCATCAGGTACGCTGTCTTTTTCCTGTGTTTCTTCTGTTTCTGTTTTTTTGTTTTTGCAGGGTCACTGCAACAGTGACGCCGTCTGAGGTATGCCGCCTCGCCGGAAAACCCTCGCCGGACTCCACATTGGGTTATGGGCCCACACCCCGTTTCCTGCTGCGCGGGGTGTGCTCCGGTTTTGACCAGAAACGCAGGTCACCGTGGGGTGACCCTGCTGCTGGTCACCGGCGACTGTCGCCGTTGGGCGACAGTATAATAATAATAAAAAAAAAGTTCTTACCTCTGTTCATGGGGGTTTTTCCTGTCGGCGAGGATCCCGCCGGCATCTTCATCTTCATCCGCCATCAGGAGGCTGCGGGAGCCGTCGCCGGCGACTATTGAGTCGCCGGATTTCAGAAAAACTTCTGCGGCAACCATTTTGGCCGGCGGATGGTTGTTTTCGCCGGAGTTGGAGCTCCATCTGATGGCGGCGTTGGTCGCCGGCGGATGACGGTGTTGGTCGCCGGCGAATGGCGGCGTTGGTCGCCGGTAGGCGCCGGCGCTGGTTGCCGGCAAGCGGCGGCAACACCCTGCAAATTTTGAAAAAGGGGCGAAATGGGGTTCTGTAAACCCTAACTCGACCCTTAATTTTTGTTTTTTCGGGTCGGGTTCATTTTTTGAACCAGACCCGACCACCTGAAATCGATCCATAAAGTGATTCGGATCGGATCAGGGATTCGGGTGGGGACCCGCTCGGGTCCGACCCGGATAAGGAAAACCCCGGGTCAGACCTGGATCCAGCGGTAACCGGGTCCGACCCGGATCCGGTTAGTACCGGGTCTGACCCGGATCCGGTTAGTACCGGGTCTGACCCGGATCCGGTTAGTACCGGGTCCGACCCGAATCCGGTTGTAATCGGGTCCGACCCGGATAAGGACTGTATCGGGTCCGACCCGGATCCGGATAACCCCGGGTCTGAATTGGATCCAGTTAGCAGTCGGGTCTGACCCGGATCCAGAAGGGTCCAGGCACTATTTGGCCTGAACCGGATCAGGGACTGACTCAGTCCCCTTCCGGGACTGGTTCAGAGCCGTTTTTGGCCGGTTCCTTCCAGTTTCTCACCGGTTCCGAGATGCTAAGACCCTGTTTTCTTAAATATAAGAAAATATAGGGGTTTTGGCATACGGTTATAGGGTTTTAATGAACTTTTGTTCATATTTGACCCGGTTCATAAGGTTCAGAACCGGTTCAGACCCTTGGATGACCGGTTCGGGGTTGTTTCAGACCGGTTCAGAGTGCTTTAAGACCGGTTCGTGATACATATGACTGGTTTATTCAGTTTAAGAACCATTTCAAGGGTCATATGTCTAGTCCATTCGGTTTACGGAGTATTTTAAAATATAATTTTGCATATTAGCATTAAGGATAGTTAAATGAATCAGTGTTTTCATGTCACCAAAGTGACTGAATACACATGAGTCATGAATGAATTTTATACTATCATACAGTTCCTAAGCCGATATGCACATTGTACTTATATTCATGAAACGATAGACGACCCAAAGGTAGTTTTATCGTGTTTGGAATTTAAGTAGGGTAGAATAAGGTAAATGTGTCGAGATACATAACACATGTGTATCCAAAGATACCTTGTGTTGATGGTCTATCTTCACAAGAACCTTAGTTTTACCGAATATGGTTGGTAGGCGAAGTGGTTTCGCGTGTCAGAACTCTTACCAAAGTAGGACTCCGATGACCCCCTTCACTCGCCGGGAAAGAAGCATATCAAGGGCCTTTATTATTTTGCTTTTTCCACTAAAGTTTTAGTCTCGTATGAATGTTTCCTGATACATGTCTTTTGTCATGCAGTTTCTAGTTATGTGATTTTAGATGGCTCTAGCTCCATACCTTTTCTAGATGGATCTAATTTTAGTGATTGGAAAGAAACTGTTTTATTTGCATTAGGGTATATGGATTTAGATCTGGCCCTAAGGATAGATGAACCCGCTGCCCTCACTGATCAGAGTACTGCTGATCAAAAGATTGCTTTTGAGAAGTGGGAGCGCTCAAATAGACTTAGCTTGTTGCTTTTGCAATCTAAAGTAGCTAAGAACATTCGGAGTGCTATCCCACAATGCAGAACAGTGAGAGAATTCATGAATGCCATTGAGACACAGTTTGTGAGTTCAAACAAGGCCAGAGCCAGTACCCTGATGTCAAAATTGATATCTATGAAATATACTGGAGGGGGAAACATTCGCCAACACATTTTGGAGATGAGAAACATAGCGTCTCAGCTGAATGACATGAAGCTCACTATCTCTGATTCTTTCCTAGTGCATTTAGTTCTAACGTCCTTACCCTTGGAATACGGACCTTTCAAAATCTCGTACAACACACATAATGATGAATGAACATTTAATGAACTTATGTCCAAGTGTGTTGAAGAAGAATAGAGGATGAAAGGTGAGAAGGTGCAAAGTGCACATATGGCTTCTCATACGTCCAAGGTAGGACCAAGGAAGAATGCATTTAAGAGAAATGCTAGGAAGAAGCCAACTGGGGATAAGTCATCCCAAGACAAGCAATCCAACTCTGCTCCCATAAAGTGCTTCTTTTGCAAGAAGAAGGGACACATAAAGGCAGATTGCATAAAGTACAAGAAGTGGTTGGAAAAGAGAGGTAATTTGTCATTTGTTTCTCATGAATGTAATTTATTACAAATTCCTGAAAATAGCTGGTGGATTGATTCTGGTGCTACTGTTCATATTTCCAACTGTCTACAGCTGTTCCTGAGCAGAAGGGAACCAACAATGCATGAGAAAAGCATCTATTCGGGAAACAAGATGCGTTCACATGTGAAGGGTGTTGGAACCTGCAGGATTACTCTGGATACAGGCGTAGTTTTAGATCTTCATGATGTCTTTTATATTCCATCGTATAGTAGAAACTTAATTTCAATTTCAATGTTGGATAAATTTGGATATTGTTTTAAGTTTGAAAATTCCAAATTGTTCATATTCAGAAATTCAATTGAAATTGGTTCTGCATCAGTTTATGATGGTTTATATAGATTGAATGTGAAGATCCAAACTCAGGAGTCTTTGACTTCTGAATACGCATTAGTTGGAAATAAACGTAGCATGATGAATGATAAATCTTACATGCTTTGGCATCGAAGGTTGGGTCATATCTCTGAAAAGAGAATAAAGAGACTGGTAAATGAAGGGATCTTGCAATCTCTAGATTTTACTGACAATGACCCATGTGTTGATTGCATAAAGGCTAAGCATACAAACACATATAAAGAGGGTGCCAAACGCAGTAGTGAGATATTAGAAATAGTCCATACGGATGTATGTGGACCGTTTTTCCCATGTTACACAGGCGAAAAATATTTCGTCACCTTTATTGATGACTATTCTCGGTATATGTATCTCTACTTGATTTTTGAAAAATCTGATGTTTTTCAGATGTTTAAGGAATTTAAGATAGAAGTAGAGAAACAAACCGATAAGGTTATTAAAATAGTCAGGTCTGATAGAGGTGACGAATATTATGGTAGGTTTACTGAGATGGGGCAAAGGGAAGGACCATTAGCGCGATTTCTTAAAGAGGAGGGCATTGTGCCTCAATATACCATGCCTGGTAGTGCCTATCAGAATGGTGTAGCTGAAAGGAGAAATCGTACGCTTAAAGAAATGGTCAGGGCTATGTCGAATTATTCAACACTTCCCATAAAGTTGTGGGGTGAAGCCTTAAGGACATCTGTGCATATTTTGAATAAGGTTCCTACGAAATCTGTGCCTAAAACTCCTTACGAGTTGTGGACAGGTAGGAAACCATCACTGTCTTATATGCACATATGGGGATGTCCTGCAGAGGCTAAACTATATAACCCCCACATTAAAGCCTTTGATCCAAGAACAACCAGTGGATATTTCATTGGTTATCCAGAAAGATCAAAAGGGTACAGGTTTTATTGCCCATCTCACTCACCACAGATTGTTGAAACGGATAAGGCTAAATTCCTAGAAGATGGTTCAGTAGGATTAAGTGCACTTCAAAGCATTGGTTTTGAGGAAATACAGGATCCAGTTTCATCACCTGTTAAGGAAAACATCGAAAGATACCACATTGTTATTCCTAATGATGGTGTGATTGATCATTCGATTGTTAATGCACAAATCCAAAGTGAACCTATTGTGGACAATGCGGAAGAGCACGAACATGATGATCAGGTTCAATCTGAGCCTGAGGAACGACCTGTTTGGAGATCCACAAGGATTAGGAGATCTGCAATACATCTTGATTATGTGGTGTACCTTCAGGAGCCTGGTGATTTCATAGATATGGATGATGACCCGTTGAATTTTATGGAAGCTGTTGAGAGCAAACAATCTTCGCACTGGATTGAAGCCATGAAAGAAGAGTTAGACTCTATGGCTAAAAATCAAGTGTGGGATCTTGTCACGTTACATAAAGGAGTAAAGCCCGTAGGGTGTAAATGGGTTTTTAAGACCAAGAAGGACTCCAAAGGTAACATAGAGAGACATAAAGCAAGATTGGTTGCTAAAGGATTCACCCAGATGGAGGGCATTGACTATAATGAGACATTTTCTCCTGTCTCAACTAAGGAGTCAATGAGGATTATTCTGGCCCTCGTAGCTCATTATGAGTTAGAGCTACATCAGATGGATGTGAAAACAGCGTTCCTCAACGGGGATCTGAATGAAGAGGTATACATGAAACAACCTCTTGGTTTCTCTGAAAATGATCGTTTGGTTTGTAAGCTTAACAAATCAATATATGGACTTAAACAGGCCTCCCGACAATGGTATATTAAATTTTCCCAAGTCATTGTGACTTTCGGGTTTACAGAAAACATTATTGATCAATGTATATACCTTAAGAAAAGTGGGAGTAAGTTCATTATATTGATGTTGTATGTGGATGACATCTTACTTGCAACCAACGATATTAAGTTACTTTCAGAGACAAAACAGTTTCTTGCATCACATTTTGATATGAAAGATATGGGTGCGGCTGCTTATGTTCTTGGCATTGAGATTCGTCGAGACCGAGCAAAAGGGTTTTTAGGCCTCTCCCAAAGATCCTATATAGAAAAGGTGTTAAAGAGATATGGGATGGAGAATTGTTCTCCTACTTCTACACCCATATCAAAAGGTGACAAGCTGAGCCTAAAGGATTGTCCACAGAACGATATTGACAAAGCACAGATGAGTGCTTATCCATATGCATCAGTTGTTGGCAGCTTGCAGTACGCGCAGACATGTTCTCGACCAGATATTTCTTTTGCAGTAGGGGTACTTGGCAGATTTCAGTCTAATCCAGGTTTACCCCATTGGAAGGCTGCCAAGAAAGTCTTGCGGTATTTGCAAGGGACAAAAGACTATATGTTAACGTATCATAAAGTTGATCACCTCGAGGTCATTGGCTACTCAGATGCGGATTTAGGAGGATGCCTTGATAGTAGAAAGTCTACTACTGGGTACGTCTTCTTACTTGCTGGGGGAGCGATCTCTTGGAGGAGTGGAAAGCAGACGACCACTGCTGCCCACACCATGGAGGCAGAATTCATTGCATTGTACGAGACTACTTCGCAGGCTATATGGTTAAAGAACTTCATATCACAGTTAATGGTGGTCGATTCCATTGGGAAGCCACTGAAGGTCTACTGTGATAATGAAGCTGCAGTGTCCTTTTCGAACAACAACAAAAGTACTACGTCATGCAAGCATATGGAATTGAAGTATTTTGTTGTTAAAGAAAGGACGGAGAATCATTTAGTGCATATTGTCAATATTGGTACCAAAGAGATGATCGCTGATCCTCTTACTAAAGGGCTAGCACCGGGATTATATTCCGAACATGTAATGAGGATGAGATTGTTAAACTCTTTTTGACATATGCATATAAATAAAGTGATCACTTTCAGTTTTTTGATTCTCATTTTGGTTGTTGTTAATCTCATAAGGATTAGAGATTCAACTAAGGACCTTAAGAATAGAATATAAAGGCCATTCTATTCATCAAGTTATTCCCATAAGGTTTTCAGGTTAAAAGGTTTATCGTCGGAACAAGTGGGAGAATGTTGGGTTAAACCACCACGTTGGTGGTGGTTACCCACGATGTGGGTAACGCTTCCTCACATGAGGTGTTCCTTCCGTTAAACCTGAAAAACAGAGGGAACGGTTACTCAACCGTTCCCATTTCGTGGCTTATAAAAGGGTCTCATAAGCAACCCTTTAAATAAGCAAAATACCGAAATTTGAGAGGGGAAGAGGTCGACTCACCGTCTGCATAAGGAGGCCTGCGCTTGTGGTGGCTGCAGACAGGTTGAGTTGAAGATTCTTTTTCTCCGGCGACCTCCAACCTCCGTAAATGGCAGCATCAGGTACGCTGTCTTTTTCCTGTGTTTCTTCTGTTTCTGTTTTTTTGTTTTTGCAGGGTCACTGTAACAGTGATGCCGTCTGAGGTATGCCGCCTCGCCGGAAAACCCTCGCCGGACTCCACAGTGGATGCTCTAAAGCTTTTCTTAGTCTCTCTAAGCCTCTCTCTCTCTCTCTCTCTTATTTATTTTGGATTGCATTAAAATTTTCCAACTAGACCATCGATGTCTTCTTGTAAAAACAACTGAATTGAAAGCTTCATCTATTAAAACGCCTGCTTCTTTTCCTTTCCAGGTTGTTGAACTTGTGAGCAGGGCCATGCCTCTGGCTTTGGCACCGGAAAATGACCCTAGGAGGGAAGAGTTGCAGAAGCTACATAAAATGAAGGAAGAAATCGACACTTTGGCACATAGACAAGTGAGGCGAATACTATGGTCTGGTTTGGGCTTCTTTGTTGTCCAGGTTGGCCTCTTCTTTCGTTTGACATTCTGGGAGTTCTCTTGGGATGTCATGGAGCCAATTGCATTCTTCGCAACAACATCTGGACTGCTCATAGGTTATGCTTACTTCCTCTTCACATCAAGAGATCCTACATACCAAGATCTGATGAAGAGGCTTTTTCTTTCACGACAGAAGAAGATCATCAAGAAACACAACTTTAATGTTGATCGGTTTAATGAATTGCAGAGGAAACTCAAGTCTCCCCTTGAGGGCATAAGAGAGGTAGAGTCAATTATAAGAGGTTGACAATCCATGGCGTTTTCCCTTTCAGCTGTCATGGTTGTAGCTTTCCACTGAGTTGCAGACGTATGTGCGTTTCCAGAATGTAATATTTCCATCTGATGTATTACTTTAGCCTAGCAATTCTGGTTGGATGGGTATATACTATGACTATTTAACTTAACAGCTTTAATGATCACCGTGTATTCATCATCTCTTCCTGTATGCACATAGCCATCGAACATTGCTGTTTTCTGATCCTTCTATTTAACCTAACATCTTCAATGATCACCAGCTTTCTATTTACTGTCTCTTACTGTGAGTATAGCCATTGAATAATGTAACATGAGCAGCACACTTGTTGCCGCATTTTATATGTTATGATATGGAAAGAAAAGGCTACTATTTGTTTGTTTCTTTATGTTTTCTGTTCGTGGAGAGATCTGAATACATTTATCCACCTTTATCAATGGGATGGGAGCTTTCTTTTCTT
Source organism: Nuphar pumila (assembly GCF_984573655.1). NCBI lineage: Eukaryota > Viridiplantae > Streptophyta > Magnoliopsida > Nymphaeales > Nymphaeaceae > Nuphar > Nuphar pumila. The sequence continues at coordinate 147,394,201 of NC_143251.1, read as the reverse complement.
TCTCTTTCCTTGTTTATGGTGCTATTCTTGGTTTTGTCACTTCGGTAGGTCCTCTATTTCTCTTTTTAGTATTTATTCTATTATGCTATAGTTAGCTGGAGTAGGTTCATGCTCCTATTTCAGGCCTTGTGAGCTTTCATTCCTTTTATTATTGCTCCCACTAATTCATGCATATCACAAGATACAACTCCAAAGATCTCTATTTCTTAGTGTTGAACCACTTTTCTGACTCACAGAGGGGCACCAAAGGCAGTCTTCTTGGCTTGAGATTCCAGATGCATGATTCAGGCTGTCATGGACCTGCACTCATGCTGTGTAACTTTAGTAATAACATAAGGCTCATTTTGCAACACAAGGAATAATATGCTTGGAAAGGTCATTGTGAATCTGTTAGGTCCATGACTGTGAAAGACAAATGCAACATGTGAAGCCATTGATGGATCTGTTTACTGCACCGTGCTACATGAGTGATGTCATATTAACCTTCTTTGGATGTCAATCTGGTGTTCTATTTTGTCAGTCATCTAGCATCCATGGTTTTATTTGACTTTGAGTTTTGCTTGTGTTGTATTTCCATCGCTGCCTCTGATATTGAAATTCTCTTGGTTTTCTTGTAAAAGATGAAAAGCTACGTAGTTTCTGGCCCTGTTTTTTCCATTTAACACCATGTTTTTTTTTAATAATCCATTTAACTGTGATAAATCTCAGCATCACCAAAGTCATTGCCGTCTACCAAGAATCAGGGTTTTGTGAAACTTGGACGGTCACATGGTAGTAGAAATTTTATATTTGTGACTTGCAGTTGAGTGCAGTTTTAGCATCACTTCTTGTAGCTGAAACTGGTAACGATCACACTATGGGCATTTTAACCAAAGCAAAACTGAGCAAGAGACCCTGTACTTGGCAGAAGAGGTTTGGGGTGAGAGAAGCTGAAGCATTAGGCAGAAATGTAAGATTTTTACAGTTTTCACATACATATAGAGAATCAGAGATGGTTTTGGGACAGAACATAAGGATGCTTGGTAATACAACAACAACAACAACAACAACTACGCCTTCATCCCAAAACAATTGGGGTCAGCGATATGAACCAAAAAAGAAATTCATTTTGGGTCTTCCACATGAATCCTTTTCCTCCAATCATTTCTATCCAACGCCATGTCCTCGGTGAGGTTCAAAGCATTCATATCCTTTCCTATCATCTCCATCCAAGTCTTCCTAGGCCTACCCCGACCTCTTTTAACTAATATATTTTCCCATTTCTCCAACCTTCTAACTGGAGCATCATTAGGCCTTCGCCGAATATGTCCAAACCACCGTAAACGATTCTCTCGCATCTTATTTTCAATGGGTGCAACACCTACCTTCTTACGTATCTCTTCGTTCCGAATCTTATCTTTTATTGTATTTCCACACATCCATCTAAGCATCCGCATCTCAGCTACACTCATTTTTTGAATATGATGTCTCTTGGCAGCCCAACATTCCGTACCATATAGTAAAGCGGGTCTAATAGTCGTCCTATAAAACTTTCCCTTCAACCGCAATGGCATTCTACGATCGCACAGCACTCCAATAGCACTTTTCCATTTCATCCACCCAACCTTTATCCTATGATTTACATCTCCATCAATTTCTCCATACTTTTGAATGATGGATCCCAAATATTTGAAATAATCATTCACCGGTATATCTTGCTCACCAAGCTTCACTACACTCCCATCACTACTTCGTTGCTTACTAAACCGACATTCCATATATTCAGTCTTACTCTTACTCAACTTAAAACCTCTAGCTTCCAATGTCTGTCTCCATAATTCTAACTTAGCATTAACCCCAGCTCTAGACTCATCAATCAAAACAATATCATCAGCAAACAACATACACCACGGTACATTTTCTTGAATTGATCTCGTAAGCTCATCCATCACTATCGCAAATAGGAAAGGGCTTAAAGCAGATCCTTGATGTAACCCAACCGTTATCGGGAAATTGGTTGTCACCCCTCCACAAGTGCGGACATTGGTTACTACTCCTTCATACATATCTTTAATTATACTAATGTACTTGAGAGAAACACCTTTCTTCATCATTGTCCACCAGAGAACGTCCCTAGGTACTCTATCGTATGCCTTCTCTAAATCAATAAAAACCATATGCAAATCTTTGTTCCTCTCTCTATATCTTTCAATAAGTTGTCTAAGAAGATGTATAGCTTCCATAGTTGATCTTCCAGGCATAAAACCAAATTGATTCTCCGATATCATGACAACCTTCCTCAACCTAGACTCAATCACCCTCTCCCAAAGTTTCATAGTATGACTCATGAGTTTTATACCACGATAGTTTGTGCAATCTTGTATATCACCCTTATTCTTATATAAAGGCACCAAAGTACTCTTCCTCCACTCATTAGGCATCTTATTTGTTCGCCAAATCAAGTTAAAAAGATTTGTCAACCATTCTAAACCTTTCTCTCCCAAGCATTTCCAAGCCTCGATAGGTATACCATCTGGGCCAACTGCCCTTCTTGATTTCATTTTCTTCAAAGCCTCTGCAATTTCTTTCTTTTGAATCTTGCGCATGAAGTCACGATTTATCTCATGAAAAGGAATGGAGAAGTCTCCAAGATCTTGAGCATGACTATCATTAAATAGCTTATCAAAATAATCTTTCCATCTCTCCTTAATCTCCTCATATTTGACTAAAACCCTTTGCGTTTCATCTTTGATACATCTAACCATACCCAAATCCTTCGATTTCCTATCTCTCATCTTTGCAAGCCTATAAATATCCTTCTCGCCTTCTTTGGTATCCAACTTGTCATAAACCTCCTTATATACCTTAGCCCTCGCGTTTCGAACAACTTTTTTAGCTTCCTTCTTTGCTATCATATACTTCTCCAAATTCTCATTATCACGACTCTTACTTAGATTTCTATAACACTCTCTTTTAACCTTAATAGCTAATTTGACATCCTCGTTCCACCATGATGTATCCTTACCTAGTGGTGCACCGCCTTTAGACTCACCCAATACCTCCTTAGCTACTTTTCTCATACCACCCGCTATCTTATTCCACATTGATTCTGAATCCTCCTCGAGACACCAATCAACTTCCTTAACTACCTGCTCTACAAACATTCCTTGTTTAGCTCCTTTCAGTGCCCACCACTTAATTCTAGGATCTATCCTATGTCTATCCCTTTTGCGACATTGTCTAATTCTAAGATCTAAAATTAAGACTCTATGTTGTGTAGCTACACTTTCTCCTGGTATAACCTTACAATCGATGCAACAACCCCTATCTCTCTTTCTAAGTAGGAAAAAATCTATCTGACTCGTATTAACCCCACTTTTAAATGTTACTAGGTGAGACTCCCTCTTCCTAAACCAAGTGTTTGCTAAGATCATATCATAGGACAAACAAAAATCTAAAATCCTTTCTCCACTTTCATTTCTTTCTCCTATACCATAGCCTCCATGGATATTCTCAAATCCATCCCTACTAATGCCTACATGTCCATTAAGGTCACCGCCGATGAAAAGCTTTTCTCCATAAGATGTCTCTTGTACTACTCCATCTAAATCTTCCCAAAATTGATGCTTAATGGAATCATCTAAACCTACTTGAGGTGCATAAACACTAATAATATTAATAATATCCGTACCTAATACTAATTTAATAAGTAAAATTCTATCACCCTTCCTACGGACTTCAACTACATTATCTATAAACTGACGACTCATAACAATCCCTACTCCATTCCTATTCCTATTTATTCCTGTATACCAAATCTTATATCCCCAAGGTTCTATCACTTTAGCTTTCTCACCTACCCATTTGGTCTCTTGAAGACATAAAATATCAATCTTTCTCCTACACATAACATCTACTAACTCTACCAACTTACCAGTTAAAGACCCTATGTTCCAAGTGGCTAACCTAATTTTATGGTCTTGGACTAACTTCTTTACCCCCACCCGTCCAACAAAGTGAGGGAACCCTTGCCTATTTGACACCACACCCGGGCGCCGGTGTGACGCGTCGCTTCTGGGCGACGACCTAGCAACCCTTGCACATTTATCACTGCCTCCGGGCCTAGAGAGTACAGCGCGTCGCTCAGTAGGGAACGCCCCAACGAAATTCTCATATTGGTTCATTTTCATAGGATATGACAAAGTTTTTATGCTGGCTGTCACAGGCCTACCGCAACCCTCCTCCTTTATCCGGGCTTGGGACCGGCAGTGTATAACTACACAGGCGGATGCTTGGTAATCCATAGGATTTTTTGTAAAACTAGCTTGCGCACACATTGTGCATCTGTAATTTAAAGTGAACATTTCTGGAGTGCAAATTTTCAAGTAGCACTTGTAAGTACACGTGACCAGTTGGATCCACCCTCAGGATCTGCCCAACTGGACTTCCGCCCTCTGGGACTGTTCAGAGAAAGAGAGAGAGAGACCCACTTCTTCAAGGATTCTCTAAAGAGACCTACCAAGCCCGAAGTCCTGCCCAGGCTGGGACTTTGGTGGGACCCTATATCTAGAATCCTCTTTAGGGTGGATTGTAGGTATATTTTTACATTTTTATATTTTCTTGTTTTTATAAATAGGCATTTATAATTACTTTAACTCTTAATGAGATTTATTGAGTTCAATATCTAAATTTCGTTCCGGTTTGTGTGATTGTTCTCCGAGGAAAAGACTCTGCTCCATCCATTTGTCCATCCCCGCTCATCGCTGGCAAGTCGAGAACGTATTCACCTCATTTTTCGTGTCCACAAGGGGAGACATCCAACTCTCTCTCCCTATCATTTTTTCCTTGGTCATGTCCCCTTGCCTTGGGATACGCCCTAGCCACTCGGCCTCCTTCCATGCCTATCTGGTTGTGTCCCCTACCTTGGGATATGCCTCTCACTTCCTTGCCTAGCTGTGTCCCTGCTCAGTGACACACCTTGCTCGCTGTATCGTGTTCGACACCTATCTCCCACCCTCCTTTGCTGCTGCCCTGCCACAACCTAATATCCAACCCGACCCTTTGCTGCACAGGTCTTGTTCCTTTCCGAACTTGGATTTATGCTTTGCAAGGCCAGAATCACAGGATTGACCCCTCTGGGAATTGGGTCCTGACATTTGGTATTAGAGTAGTTTGATCTTGCGAGCCACACTGACCAACAGACTGCCATGGTCGATGCAGCAAGGGCCCATGCCCTTCTCGTTTTCGCTCAGGTATGAATTGGCACACGTGTTAACATTTTGAATCATATTTTTAATTTCGTTGTATTAGATTTTTATCGAGTGGAATGTTAGATTAGATCCAATGCTAATCTAACCTGAATCCGGAGGATTCAATTTCATTTTTCGTGACATTTTTTGGCTCTCCAAAGAGTCAGACAACAATTCCAACGACTTTGTAGATGTATGGCTGAATTCTTTTCCAGCTTGCACCAAGCTAAATACATATTTTGGTGCAACCTAAGTACTTTTGGGAGGGTTTGACTGACCAAGTTACTCGACTATTGTTCTGGGACGTGTTGGTCTTGTGGATGGGAGCCCAATGCCAACTTGGTCGTTTGCACATGCAATGCTACTGATACCATTACCGTAACTCTTTTTCATATCACGAGTCTATTCAGTGAGGGCCCATGCCCTTCTTGTTTTTATAACCTTGAAAACCCATGATATGACTCGGTCACAGGAGATGTACGGTGAACTCTGCACTGTGTTCGATTCTAGATCTACTCGAGTTGATGAGCAACTCACTAAATTGTTCAATGACATGGCTACGCTCAACGGGAAGCTATAAGAGTGATTTCGATAGCTTTTTGTGTGCATGGATGAACGCGATAACGATCAGGATGATCGTAACAAGAAATCCGACTCGGGCGGCCAGACCTTGGGGTCCACCAACAAACTTTATCAGGCTCGCCAACCTCAGTTGAAATTTTCTAAATTTATAGGGCCCGACCCTACAATTGATGTTTCAGGATGGGAAATATTTTTTTATTGCTAGGATGCCCGAGGAGGACTAGGTGGCCTTCGACTCTATCTATTTCGAGAAAGATGTCATCTACTAGTATCATTGGTTGGTGTCCCAGTTGGGGATGCCTACTTAGGAGGGTTTTTCCAGAGCCCTAGTGAATCACCATGTCTCACTGTCCAAGATCTACCAACAGGGTAATGTTATCGACTACCAGGCAGAGTTTGAGAGGTTGAGTAACCTCATCATCGGCTGGTTCCAAGAGTTATTGATTGTGACCTTTATCGCTGGCCTCAAACCGGATTCAAAGATCGAGGTTCAGGCCGCATGACCTATATCCTTTATGCAAGGTTTCAAATTGCCATGGGTGATCGAGTAGAAACTGTTACGGATGAATTCACGTTCAACCCAACCAGGTAGGACGTCTAGTTAGATGAACACGTCCCAAGAGAACCTGGCCTCAAGCAATCCAAAACCCCAGAGTCTTATTCGGGGATGACATACTGTGTGTCTTCCTCCTATCCAGGCCATTATCCTCAACTTATCCATTCCAACCTCCTCCCCTCCTGCGCGATTTTCATGAGGGGAGGATTGTTTTAGATGAGTCTTACCCTCATTTGGGAATAGACTTGGACCCATTTGGATCAGATTTAAACCTAAAAAAATCCGGTAACCTATATCCCACTCAGAAAACTATAAATAGGGTCTCACCCTTATAGTCTAATCATCTGAAAATTTTTGGCCTAAACTTTGATCCTAGAGAGAACAAGCTTGAGCCTCTTCATACCATCCTCTCTTGAATTAGTTTGCTTGTGCTGAAGTACTACTAAAGTTGCAACCATTTCCATCGCTATGCAGGAGCATCACAAGGATCGAGAAAGAACTTAAAAGCTTAACGGGCTTTGAAACTCGAAAAAGGTGATTTTCAGATCATTCATTCTTTTATATTATTTTTATTATTTTAAAGAATAAATACTAATACACTTTGATTTTTATTGCATATTTAAGCATCTCGCTGGTGCAATTCGGCTATGGAGATTAGAGAACTTGCCTAGATCATACCTTCTCGTTAAGCGAAAGATGATCGAGGCTCGTATACCCCATAATTTTAGAAAGTATTTTAGTAAATCTAGGTAAGTGCCATCTTTCCCTATTTGATTTTTTTTAACAGTCTTTGGCGATCATGATGGGACGCCGTTGTTTTTTCTCCAATTTATATAGTTAGAAAAGCATCTCGAGACTCAAAATGTCTATTTTTTATTTTATTTAGACAATCAAATTCTATGATTGTCCGCCTTTGCCGTCCGGACCCTGCCATCCAAACTCTCGTCGTATGCAGACCCACTGTTTGCAGGACTCACCACCAGGATCTGCCATCTGAACTTCCGTCATCTGGACCCCTGCCATCTGGACTCCTGTTGTCTGTGAGACTCTTTGTTTGTAGACTCGAAGTCTGTAGTTTCTTTGTCTGCGGGATCCACTGTCCGGCTAGCCCGCCGCCTGACCCATGGTCGTCTAGACCCCCGCTGTCTGGACTCCTGCTGTCTGTAGACTCACTATCTGTGGGACTCTTCGTCTGTAGACCAGAAGTTTGTAGTTCCTCTATCTACGAGATTTTCCATCTGACTCATGGCTGTCCGACCCTCAGGTCGTATGACTCCCGCCATCTGTTCTTTGGTCTAGCTATCACAGGCTTGACGCTCTAATCTGAAAACTTTGCACGACTCGCCGTTTGTTCCCTTGCATCTTCTGCAGGACCCATCATCTGACTCTGATCAGTCGTTTGACACTTGATATCGGGACCCATCGTCTAAAACTTTGTTCTAGGGTCCCATTGTCTGATATGATCTCGGGACTCGCCATCCAGAACCTTGTTCCAGGGTCCCACCATATGTTATGATCTCAGGACCCATTGTCTGGAACTCTATTCTAGGGTCCATCCATCTCAGACAATGGTTTGTTCCCAAACCCACCATATGAAAACCTTTTGGACCTCGTTGTCTGGCTTCTGCTGTCTGTAGATGCATGTGTCTGCGGGACTCGCCTTTCAAACTTGCACCATTCAGAGTTTTGTCGTTCGGGCCCCTGTTGTTCAAAACCTTGCAATCACTTCACTTGGTCGTTTTAGTGACCTTCCCAATCATTTTATTTATTTATTTTAGGATAATTTATTTTCCTCACCTTGCGTATAAGTTTTTTGCATTAGTTGCATTCATTCATAATAGGGCTAAGTTTTATAAACACTGTTTAGAAAACCCTCATTGGAGAATATCCTGTCACAAAGAATTTAGGAAAATATCACTTCCAGTAAGTTAGGATTTTTGGGTGAGACATTGTTTAATTTCTTTTGTATGCTTTTGATTTTTATCCATCTTTTAGGAATAGAGCCCATTTTTTGTTTGAAAAATCCTGTCCTATCATTTGGATCTTCGAATCTCCCCACTAGTACTCTTAAGTGGTGAACTTGAGTATATCGGTCGTGATACCTTTTGAAGTCAGATATTTCATCTATCAGTACCTTTAAGAGGTTAGCTTGGGTATATCGATAGTGGATTCAAAAGGGAGCCCTTGTCTGCAAAACTTGAAGAGACCTCACAACTTTCGAGGAGAACTAGGGTACCCATTATTTTGAAAACTCTCATTATTTGTTTGGGCCTTTGTGAATCATTGTTTGAGGTATTATGAATACGTGATCTAAAACCCAAAAGATCAAACCTCATCTATTCTTGTGGAATCATCTCTCGAAAATGCTACCTATGGGATATCATCTATGGAAAATCTCATATACAGGATGTCACCCCATATGATGCAAAATACTCTCTTTGACATGGATCCCGAAGAGGAGACCCCACATAGATCTCCTTGGTGAGCTTGAGCGAGATCCAAGAAAATGAAAGGGACCCGAGATCCCAAAACCTCACTCAAGAAGGCACTCACATCGTTCTCATAAGAATCCTTCCACATAGTATAAGACTGATACCTATAGTTCAAATGAGTTTACCAGGAAACGAACCTCTAAGAACTCATATTCCAAAGCCCGGTCTAAAGAAGGAGATGTGCTAACACAAGCCAGATGGAACATGGAGAAGATAGAAGAGAAAATAAGAGACATACAAGAGAAAATAGAACAAGAGTAGGCACAAGCCAACAGAAGGGCCAAAAGAGCCCTAAATTCTGAACATGAGCATACACGAGCCTACAGGAAGGACAAGAGAGCCCAAGAGTAAGATTCTGAAAAGGAATACATTCAATGGGGTGAATCCCAAGTGTTTGATTGAGAGAGAAGAGCTCATAGACCCCGAGTGACCTCTCCGGTTCAAACTCTAGCATCTGAATCAGACAAAAAATTAAAGACCCTGGAAGACATGGTCTAAAGTTTCAACACCAAAATGAGATATATGAATAAGAATCGTAGAGAATACTCTTTGAAAGATTTTCTACCCAAGGGTTATGATGATGATAATGATACTCCTCCAAAGTTTTTAAAATTTAGTGGGAAAGGTGATCCAAGAACTCATATGACCCTATTTATGGGAAGTATGGCCAAATATCAAAACAACGATAAGAGACTAATAAACTGGTTCCCCTAGAGTATGAAGGGAGAGACATTGGAATGGTTTGCCACCCTAAACTTCCAAGGTGCCAGGGAATTTAAACAAATCATCAACCTCTTCATGGATCAATTTTGATTCAACCTTGCTTCCCTTCCTACCATCAATCAGTTGTACGACTTGAAGCAAAAGAAAGATGGGGGCACATGAATTTATCAATAGATGGTGGTCCATAGAAAATAAGTTGAAGGAACCAATTTTTGACTCTCATGCCCTGGTTATAATAATGGCCAACTTCTCCTAACTTTCGAGGAGCCAAATCAATATGGCTCAGGTCGAAACATATGTCAAACTCATCAAAAAGGCTGCCACCTTTGAGATAGGTATAAAAAAGAGGAGTGTATGACGAGTTTTTGAAGCACAACAGAGACAATAATGTCTATATAAAGTCAGACTCGTCGAATGGTCAAGTCAATATTGTCTGAGCCCTTGCATGCAATGCCAGCTTTTGTCAACTACTGGTGGCTCGTTAAGTCTACCACCAAGGAGGCATGAGGCTATAAAGTAGGTAAATTCTAGAAAACCAGAAAATTTCAAGTGAGTCTCCTTAGATAAATATGATTTGTCTGAATCCTTCAAACAACAATATACCAAGATTCCTTCTCTGACATTCATCGATCACAAAAAAGGATGACCTCTCTGTACAGTCTCCATTGTCCAAATCTAAGGGGCAAATCAAGATATCAGTAGTTTATCCGAAGAAGAAAGCATCATCAAGATCGATCATGAACGTAAAATTATCTAGTTTGGGCCAAGCATCAACGTTTGACCATTCCAAAAGGCCCAAGGCTTTCAAGAACAAGGGCAGGGTAAACGACTCTCACATCAAGAGTCACCCCTTATACTAGCATGTGCAAAAATATGAAAATAGTTTAAAATCGCTTTGTACCTGGGGTATCAACCTTTCGAGGGATTGGGAAAAGGTAGTTGGACATAAGAGAGCCTCTCACAACAATGCCAAAAGTAGGGACCTAGGCTATACGTTACGAAGGACCTGAACAAAAAAGGGGCAAAAGGGAAAAACTCACATGGGTCTTGAAGGATCACTTCAGAAAGAGGTCTACGATAATCAACTCAGTGGAGAGTCTGGTTGCATATGAGAACATAGGATTGATACTTCCTCTACATCAACTCAGCCTGGGCTTACAAAAGTCAAACAATCACTCAAGCCCTTTCACCTCTCATTCTGAAAAAGATCAGTGTGCTTAGAGAAAGGCAACCCTGCACCCAAGAGTCTATAATATAAGGCATCCAAGTCTTGGAGAAAGATAAGAAAGTGACTAATATACCTTAATCTAATAGTTCTAGCCCATGAGTCTATAATAATGAATTATAGGGGCATGAGATTATTATAAATGTATAAGTTTAGAACCCGTGAGACCCACCTAAGCAACCATTTCTCCAGGAAAAGAGTTAGTTGTTGGATACCTTTGATGCAAATTAGCTTCATAGGTTGGCCTCTTGAGGCACCTTTTCTTTTATCTCGATGGAAAAAAATTGAAAAGCATGAAAAAAAAGAAGAAAAGTATAAAAATGTGAAAAAGAAAAGTAAAGTAAAAAAAGAGAGCAGTGCATTTAGGCTAACACCTACCCTAAGTCCATGACAAGGTGACAGTCTCTGGTCATTAGACTGTCTTAGAGGTAGAGGTTATAATAGAAAGGTGTGTGCTACGAGAAAGTCAATACTTACCTCTAGACTTATGACAAGGTGACATGCTTCAATCATATGACCTTTTGAGGCAAAGGTTGGATAGCTAGGAGTATTCTTCTTGGATTGAAAAGCCATGAGACCTACGATTGACAGGTCTCAAATCAAAAGATGGAAAAAGTGAGGAATAAAACCTCCCAAGCTAAAAATGAAGACCCCATAAAACTTACCTAGGGGCAGAAGGTGCACTTGAATGTGTTCTCAATCAAGCACTAGTCCTTCATAGTTCAAACCTTAGTGGGGACCATTAGACCAAACATGAATGCTTTGAAACTTGATCACATGTCCCTCTAACTAGTCATTAAAAAAAACAAAGGCAGAATTAGAGATTTTTTTTTCAATAAAGCCAAGTGTCGCTATTTTAGATGAACCTGAGAGGAGAAAAGTCTAAAGTGTAAGAATCTTAAGTGTAGGAACTAACTTGTTAGAAATGTTCTAATCTTGAGAAGAAATGATAGAAAAACAAAAATTATTGACCTTATATGATCAATTATTTATGGTTGTCATAGACTATTCACTCTACTATAAATGCATGAGTCTCACTGCATATTATAAAGTTTATTGGATGCATCATAATGCATCAAAGAGTCTAGCCACATGGATCCAAGTCTGAGGAGTACACAAAAACATCTCCTTTTTCTTCAGTGCCAGACTCCTCTTAGTAGGGGCAAAAAGTCTCATGTCTGAATTGAGCATTCTAGGGAGGACACCTCTGTTCTAAGGCCTTACCGGGCAACTCTACCCTATTCATGAACCTTAAGAGGTGTAGGACTCCTGATGGTTACCCCATAAATTCTTAAAAAGAAAATCATTAAAAGGAATAAAAAATCAAAATGGGCTCAAAAGGCATAAAAGGGAGCCACAATCCTCTTATGCTATTCCTGTGTGAAGCCCATCATTTTTTCTCTCTACTACAAATAAAGCAGTTCCTAAACTGGTCTGACCTTATTCAACGAGACACAAAATGATCTTCACATCCCAGTTCTTTTCCTTACACTGACACTGACCTTATTTGACAAGACCACCAAATGGTTTTGGCAATCCAGTTGTCCTTGCACTAGCACCGACTTCACTTAGCAAGACCACCAAATGGTCTTGGCAATCTAGTTACTGCTGCACATGCACCGACCTTGCTCGGCAAGACCATGAAATGGTCATGGCAATTCAGTTGTCCTCAGACTGATCTGACCTCATTCGGTGAGACCCATGGCGGTTTTGACAATCCAACTTCTCCCTTCGAATGTTGGCCTGACCTAGTTCGGTGAGACCAAACACGGCCTTGGCAACCCAATTTTTCATAAAAAAATGTTGGCCCGACCTTGTTTGGCGAGACCCAAACAGTCCCATAACCCTAATTTTCTTTCAAAACACTAGCCCGACCTAGGTTGATGGGACCCAAACTGTCTCCATATCCCAGTGATTTTCAAAACTGGTCCGTCTTCGTTCGGTGGGACCCCAAGTGGTCTCCATAACTCAGTTTTTCTTTCAAAACACTAACCTGACCTCATTCGGCGGGACCCAAATGGTCCTCACAACCTAGTGGTTTTTAAATTGGTCTGACTTCGTTCAGCAAGATTAAGCATAAACTTGACAATCTAGTATTTCAAATTTGTGCATGTCGAGTTTTTTGTCATAAATTGAATCATATCGATTAATGACAAAGAGGGGCATATATAGGTACACAAATTTTCTCAAAATGTCCAAATCCTCGGAGTCTTGTCTGGGGATGGCATATTGTGTGTCTTCATCATGTCCAGGTCATCATCCCCTCACCTTTCCATTCTGTCTTACTATCATGGACTTGTCTCAGATGCCGACACACTTGCTGCCATCTAACACCTTTGCTTTCCTATATTTGGGACCTGGATGGCAGGCTTGCCTCCATCCGGTTTATCCTCCATGTCTGGTCGAGCCCCAATCTGACTTCCTTGTTCGGTCAGTCATGGACGGTGGCCCAGTTGTCATCTGTCTCATGGCTCTCCTCATTCGGGGCTCAGATGGCATATACCCCTGCCATCCCACCCTCTTTTCCCCCTTGGTTGGGCCCCAGACATTTGGTACCCCGCCATCCCGCTCCCTGGATAACAGGTAATCTCAGGCCCTGAATGGCAGGTACCCTTGCCATCTCGGGCTCCAGACGATGGGCACCCCCACCGTCCATCCCTCTTTCTCTCTCCATTTCAGATCCGAACGACAACCCATTCTGCCATCCGACTCCTTCTCGATCTCCATTTGGGACCCAAATGATGGGGTTGCCACTGTTCGGCCCGTCTTCTTGGTTTGGTCTAGCCTAGGGGTGATGTCCCATCTCGAGACAACTGTTTGTTTGTTGTTCCATCGTCCCGCCCCTCAAACAGTTTGGCTTATTCTCATCTTATCCATTCCAACCTCCCTCCCTCCTGCCCGATTTTCAAGAGGGGAGGACTCTTTTAGACGAGTCCTATCCTTATTTGAGAATGGACTTGAACCCATTTGAATCAGATCTAAACCTTAAAAAATTCGGTGACCTATATCCCACTCAGAAAACTATAAATAGGGCCTCATCTTTATAGTCTGATCATCTAAAATTTTTCTTTCTAAGCTTTGATCTTAGAGAGAACAAGTCCGAGCCTCTTCATACCATCATCTCTTGAATTAGCCTGTTTGTGCCAAAGTACTGTCGAAGTTGCAACCATTTCCATTCCTACGCAGAAGCATCGCAAGGATCGAGAAAGAACTTAAAAGCTTAACAAGCCTCTAAGCCCGAAAAAGGTAATTTTTAGATCATTCATTCTTTTATATCATTTTGTATTATTTTAAAGAATGGATACTAATACACTTTGATCTTTATTGCATATTCGAGCATCGTGTCGGTGCAAATCGGGATACGTAGATTGAAGAACTTGCATGGATCCTACCTTCCCTTCAGGCGAAAGATGATCGAGGCGCATATACGGTGTCCCCACAATTTTGAAAAGTATTTTTGTAAATCTGGGTAAGCCCCATCTTTCTCTATTCAAAAAAATTTATTTAACACTGCCCCTCCTAGGTCTACCAAGTGGGCCATGGATCACTCCCAGACACCTAGTCAACCATCCGAACTATAACCCAAGATGCAAGTCAAGCGGCTCTCTCGCGATCACATGTAGGAGCACCATAAGAAGGGCCTCTGTTATTACTGCGATGAGGTATGGACCAGGGACCACAAGTGTAAGGTCCTGAATCTCTACCTTATCGATAGTGAGGTTGAGGACGATAAGCTCAATGATCCCGAGTTGACTGATATAGGTGATAATACTCTAGAGGAGGTTCCAGAGATTATTGTACCACATGCTAACCGGTGTGGAGGTGCCTCAGACGATGAGGGTACTTGGTAGAATCGGTCTGTTAATGATTTTAGTGTTGATAGACACCGGTTTGATGCACAACTTTGTGTGTGCTTAGACGGCCAAACGAGCCAAGTGCATGACTATCCCTCAGCAGCCCTTTGAGGTAGTGGTATGGAACAATAGCAAGCTCAGATGTACTTCCCTTTACCCTAAGATCTGTTTGGAGATCCAAAGAGCTATCCTGACCACATATATGTTCATGCTGCCGATTAAGGGTGCGAATATGGTTTTAGGAATGAGTGGCTCTAGTCCTCGGGTTTGGTATGCTGGAATTTCAAGGTCATGACGATGGAGTTTGAGTACGAGGGTCATCAGTTCTCAATTCGAGCTCCTCCTAGGACACCTTTGTCTCTAGCAGTTTCTAAATAACTCACCAAGGTTGTTCATGAGAGCGTCTCTTAGGTGTTTTTGATGATATCGACAAATAGGGTATCCATGACCCCTACAGAGACCCCGATTGACCTAGAGGCCTTGCTTCAGGAGTTGGGCACAGTGTTTGACAAGCCCAAGGGCCTACCACCCTCTCGGTCCCACGACCATGAAATCTCTATTGAGCCGCGTGCTAAGTTTGCAAATGTATAACCTTACAGGTATGCACACGCCCATAAGCTAAAAATTGAGAGCTTGGTCAGGGAGATGCTATCTAATGAGATTATTCGGACCAACAAGAGTCTGTATTCTTCTTCGGTTCTGTTGGTGAAGAAGAAGGACAAATCTTGGCAGTTCTGCATCAATTACTGGACTATTAATCAAATTACAATTAAGGACAAATGCCCAGTTTTGATAATCGACGAGTTGCTAGATGAACTCCATGGGGTGCACTATTTTTTGAAGTTGGTCCTTAGGTTTGGTTATCTTTTGATATGCATGGACTTAAAAGACGTCCCAAAGATGGCGTTTCGGACACACTGTTATCATCGCAAAATTTTTAACTTTTGCAAATCAAACTGACCTTTGAAAAAGATTTTGAAAATAACTCGCCTCTGTTTTAAAATGCGGGATAATTCCGAAGAATGGGACTCGCCTGTCGGTACGAGGTTCAACCGTTCCTGCCACCTTTAACAGGGGTAATTGAACCAAGGATCAATCTTATGCTCTACTTTATTCAACTTGTCTAAATCATATTCTAATTTCTAAATGCACATAGAATCAGGCATGTGCTATGAATTTTCAGAAAATGCACATTTGAAAACATGATGTTTGCTTTGAATGATTGAAATATTTAGAAAATGTAAATCTTGGAAAATCGTGAATTGGGATTTGAAATGTACTTCTGAGAGAAATAAAAATCGATTTTGAGGAATCCTTGACATTTGGTGAAAATCGATTCTGAGAAACTTGGTTTCTCTGAATTCAAACTTTGAAATTGAAATTCTAACTTAGAAAATTTGAATTTGGAACTTGGGAAATATTTGAAATATCATTGGCAAATCCATATTCTTTTGAATAAGACTTAGAAAAATTCTAACTTCAAACTTTGAAATTGACTGCATAACTTTGGAAAATTGAGTTTATGAACTTGAAAAACACTTGAAATATTCTTTGAAATTCAATGCTTTTGGGAAAATCGTTTTTGCTATAAGACTTAGGAGATTTTGAGAAAATGAACTTCTTTGAAATGAGATTGGAATTGGCAAATGCATGAAATGAATGAATATGGATTTGAGGATTTGAGAAATACTTTTTGTATTTTTGAGAAATGCAGTGCATTTTTTTAAGTTAGCCTAAGAGTGTAGGCTGAATATGGCTAATGTGAAGATCATAAATCTAAGTATCATTCGTATTCTGACTATGACCATAAATACAAATTCTACCAAGTTTATAAACTTCATAGAAGCTAGTGCATATGCCATTCGTGTAGACCATGGTGAGTTTGAATATGCATGAATCATCATCCATCACACATTATTAAAAAAAATAAACTATATGCAATGCTGCCTAAGCTAAGCATGAAATGTAAATTCTTATTCTAAAGTTTAATTTAGTTTACATCACTATTAAAATTTAAATACATGAAAAATAAAGTCTTCAATGTACCTGCAAAAACTAGAAAACTTTGTTAGTGAATATATGTTGGCTTTTCTAGATTTATCCAGCAATATCAGGAAATTGCTGGATTTTGCTAGATATAAGCCTTTTTGCCATGATTCCCTTAAATCAAAATGATAAAGTATGAAATAAAATTGAATAAATAAGGAAGATAAGATATGAAATTTCGAAATTGGGGTCAAAATGACCAAAATACCCCTAATAACAAGACTATGGCCTTGAAATTAGAGTTTTTAGAAAGATATTTTGATAAAATGCAAGTTTTGAAATTTGAATGCAAATAAATTAGGCTAAAATATGATATGACATACTTAAACACATGCAAATTAAGGTTAGGGATTTCGAAATTTAGGTCAAATAACTAAATTGCCCCTGATAGCAAGACTATGGCCTTGAAATCAGGGTTTTTAGAAATAGATTTTTGATAAAAACTTAGGTTTTATGCACTAAATGAAATCAAATGAGCACAAAATTAAACCTAAAGCATCTTAATATGATTATGAACATGATTAAATCCTAAAAATATATGCTCATGCACGAAAATCCAATAATATCACAAAAACTGTGATTTTAGCAGTGTTTTGGGATCTTTCAAGAACCCGGTTTTGCAATTTTATTAATTCAGAGATCAAATGGATTCCAAAATCCATAAAAATTGGTACCTGCACTTGTTATAACCCTAATGTCGAATTGAAATTATAAAAATAATTTTTTGACATTGAATTAATCCAAAAATTACATTAAACCCTAAAAATATGCTATTTTTGACCTAATTCACCAACCAATTTCAATCCAAGACCTGAATCAGGGGTCAAATCTCCATGGAAATTTATGAAATTTTACAGAGACTAACTAAGAAGAAAAACAGAGATTTTCCAATTTACAGATTGGAAAAAGCATCTTCGGTTAGGGGGAAACCCTTCCGGCAATCTGAGCTAAAATATATCACTTTTAACAGGGATTAAAACAGCTACTTCAGATTTAAAATACCTACATAAATAGCAATCCTAAACAAAAATCTCTGAAATTTTAGTGGTGAATAGTAGACAGAAAAATAATAATACTCACTTTTTACAGATCATGAATCAAATCTGTGGTTTGGGATTTATGACTAACACAAGTCTGATTAGGGTTTTGGTAAACCCTAATGAATTTTAAATTTAAAAATAGATTCCCTGAAAGGGGAAAAATACTAAACAGTAACCAAAAAATCCGAAAATTTCACAGCAGACAATCCATAGCAATTTACAGATCTAAAATAGGATATAAGATGAGAGAAATATCATAACAGCAAGTTACCTTCTTGATTTTAACCATGATTTTAAAGCTTTAAAAACCCGATTTGATGTCTGATTTTTTTGACAGAGTTCCCGAGATCCAAAACCTCTGATTTTTCTACAGTAACTCAATAACTCATGCATGCACCACATATAAAAAAATCAGAAATAAACAATGAGTACTTCAATCCTAAATAACATTATCTTTACTGTTCTAAACCTAAAACACACAGAAATTTAAGAAACTTGAAAAACCATGCATTAACTAATGTAAATCAATAAAATAAACCATAAAACAGTAAATAAAAATTATTTCTATGCTATAGAACGTAGAACAAACATGAATAAACCATGAAAATAAAATAAAAACAGGGAATCAATGGCTGGAATTTGATATCACCTTTAAAACATAGATTTAACCCATTAAAAGGGTAAATCATATATTTTATTGGTTAATAATGTAAAGAATCATATTAAAATCAATTCTAATGGATTAAAATCCCTGTAAATCAATAAAAATAGGGTTAGATCACCTTCTTGGATTGTTCTTGCTGATTCTTGATGGTTCTTGAGGTAAAACCATGGTTGAATCCATGAAATAGGAGGTATTAATGGCTAAAATTGATTTAAAACTATTAAAACATGAAATAAAAGCTAAAAATTAAACAAAATAATTACCTTGAGGTGACTGCAATGGAGGAAGGGCTGAAGAGGAGAGAGAAGCTCCAAGAATCCCAAGGAGAGCAAGTTGGAAAAATCGACCCCCCTATGCAGACTATTTATAGAAATTTTTTAGGTTTAAAAATTGGGAATTTTGAATTTTTTGGACTCTAACAAGGGGGGGTGATTTTTGGGTGGAAAGACCTAACTACCCCTAACCTAAATTATCTAAACTAATGCCTAATTAACCCCTAGACTTTCCTAAAAAATCCCCAAATGTAATGCCACTTGGCATTTTCTACATTTGGCTTTTTAAAACACCTTTAAAAACACTAGTTTTAAAAACTAACTTTCAAAATGAGTTTTTTTTCAAAATGGTTTTGACTCTTCTAAACCTCTAACATTAACCAAGACATCAACTAACCCTAGTCTAGCCCTGACTGACTCGAATATGGCGCCACCCCGAGTGGGCCCTACTTGAGTTTTTTCAAAAAGCGATTTTAAGACTTGAAATTGAAGGAGTTTTCAAAAGGATTTTCAAAGACAAACTTCAAAGTTATAATTTTTGAAATGGAATAGGGTCCTAACTAGGTTAGAACTCCTCTGGATATGGTGCCAACTGAGTGGGCCCACATCGAGTTTTGGAAATTTTGAAACAAACACTGAAAATGGCTTTGAAAAAGGGTTAAAATTGACATTTGAAATTCAAGATCTTTGAAAATAGGGTTTCAAGCGAACTGGAACTCCGAGTTAGAGTCATGAACTCGTAGGACTCTGAGATTTAAAATTTTTAGAATTCAAATGAAAGAATTTTCGAAAGATTTTATCAAGAAATGATGAAATAAGTCAGAAAACACAGTCAGGGTTAGACTCCTGTAAACACCCCAAATTTTGCTCATCCATTCTCAAATAACCCTCCTCGTATAGTGCCAACCCTGTCAGGTCAGTGTAGGAGTCAAAGCCCGAGTCAGTTTCAGAAAATCACCATTTTACCCATTTTCATTAGGAAAATTACCATTTTACCCCTAGGTCATCCCAGACCCCAGTCAGTCGGAGTCAACCAAGCTCATTGGTCAGTTCAAGACAATTAGAATATCAGTCATCTCAAGCTCATTTGAGCTCACAATGAACAAACCATTTCCATTTCTGACCATTCCTGTCAAGATGGGATCATTTCTTCAGAAATGAGCTTATTTCTCACTCAAATCCAAACCAATTGTCTCTGAGTCAGTCATTCATAGTCAGTCATACTCCCCAGAGTCTAACTTGAGCTCACCACGAGTTTGAGTGCTCCAGTTTCAGTTTAAAACCATTTTCAAATGTCTAGGAGCCCATTTTAGTCCATTTTAGCTCTTTCAGCTGAAATTAAGTTGAGTTCAGTCAATTGAGCTAGTGTTCAAGCTTTGATTTTAGTTCATGTCAGTATCACTGACCTTTGTTCTAGCTCAAACATAGCTCAGGTTCGTAATTCACTTCGCTCCAGTGATCATTTCGTACCATTTCTCTAAAAATGGCAACTTTTCTTGAAAATTCAGTCGGAAAGGTCAGTTGAGTCAGTGACTGGTCAGTTCATTTGAGTTCTGAAACTCTAAAACCCAGCTCAATCTAGCTCATCTCAGTTCAATCCAGCTCGAACCCCAATTTTCAGTGTCACTCTGACCCAATAGAGTCCCAAAAACCATTTCTTAAGCTATTTTGCAAATTTTCTCAATTTTAATGTTTTTTAAAACTGATACAAGTGTCAATCGGGGTCTGACATCCAAAATTCTTCATTCAGGATCTGCATTTCGCATAGCATTTCATGTCATTTCATATCATTTCTCAGCATTTCATAACATTTCATCACATTTCATTTCATTTTCGAAGTCCAGAACTCCAGTTTTATAAATTTCAATGCAGATCGAGTTTTAAAAGCTTTTAGAAATCAATTTCAAACCCTGGGTTTCCAAAATTGACATTTTACCCCCAAGAGTCTAAATTTGGAAATATTTTCTCAAGAAAAATAATCTGGATTTATTTCAAACTCAATTTTTTTGAATTCTACACTGCATTTGCTTCGCAACGGGGTATTGAACTTCAAAATCTGAGCTCGTTTCAAAAACTGCCAAAAATAGCTCGTTTCGGTTGGAAGCATTTTCTCGAGAAAAACAATCTGGATTTCTTTCAAAATTACATTTTTAAATTCTACTCTGGATTTGCTTCGCAACGGGGTATTGAACTTCAAAATCCGAGCTCATTTAAAAAACTGCCAAAAATAGCTCGTTTCGTCTAGAAACTTTTTGAAAAGACTATTTTACCCCTCTAATCTTCAAAATGAATTTCAAAATTGAAATTTGGACCCGCTCTGAGATGGCCCATTCATTTGCGCTTCTATTTTATTAAAAAAAAAAAAGATGCTTCTTTTTATTTGTTTATTTTTGTTTTTATTGATTTTTATTTTAGAGAGGTGGGACCCACAAGGTGGTCGCCCAAACCTCCAGCCCCTCTTTTTCTCTATTTCCTTTCTCTCCTCCTCTCCTTTCCCTTTCCTCCTTCCTTTCTTTCCTTCTTTCTTTCTTTTCTTTCTTTCTTCTTCCTTTTTCTTTTCTTTCTTTCTTTCTTTATTTCCTCCTTTCTTTCCTCTCCTAGCCACTCACGTATGGGATTTTCCAGCTTCCTTCTCTTCCTCTTTCCCTCTCCTTTCTTTCTTTCTTTCCTTTCCCTTCTTTCCCTCTTCTTTCCTTTTCTTTCCCTTCCTTCTTTCCCCTTTCTTCCTTACTTCCTTTCCATCTTTTTCAAAGCAAAAGCTGCGGCCATAGCCATTCACGTATGGCTTATTAGATAACAATGAAAACTTAGGTTTTGATAAGAAATCAAAACCTAAGTTCAATACAAAAAAAAAAAGAAAAGAAAGAAAGAGACAGATGGAATTTTTCAACTAACGTCTCTCTCTCTCTCTCTTTTGGCTGCAGCTATCCTTGGCTGCAACTCCCAGCCATTGAAGCCACCTCCAGAGTTCCTTCCTCCATCCAACAGCCGGCCTCCACTTTGAAGCACCATCAACGTCTTCACCTCCAGCCCAGCCAGCTTCACCAGGGATCTACAGCAGCTTTTTCTTCAGCCACCACAGCAACCAGCAACCTCCAGCCAGCAACAAGAACACCCAGCCATCCACTTTCAACAGCCACTCCAGCACAACTGAAGCCCACCTTCAAACTTGTGGCGGCAACCTCCTCCATCACGCTATCTCCACGGCTACCTTTTGGTCCCCAAGCCACAACACTATTTCCTTCAACGTATGACCAGAAGGCCCCTCCTTGGTGTAATCCCTCCAGTGGATGCAGTCATACACCACCAGTTGTGGCCCCCAGCCTCTGCAACTTTGAAGCCTCTCCGGTTGGTGCCTATTAACACTCCTTCAAATAAAACTCAGCCAAATCCTAAGGTAAGACCCCTTTGCTTGGTAGATTTTTAATATTTGCATTATTTTGCCATGCTTCTTTCTATGCGATTTTTCCCTTTTGTCGCATCTTGACATGAGCACTCCAAGATTTATCTTCATGAGGGTGATGTGCAGTTAAGCTCGATCGTATCCAAGAGTATATAAAGAGTTTCTTCCATGGTCGTGAATAAAAAAAAAAAAACACATATCACATGTGTAGGCTATGTGAAGGGTGAGATCCATCCATTACATGAAT
This sequence comes from Nuphar pumila, assembly GCF_984573655.1. Lineage (NCBI taxonomy): Eukaryota > Viridiplantae > Streptophyta > Magnoliopsida > Nymphaeales > Nymphaeaceae > Nuphar > Nuphar pumila. The sequence goes on along the minus strand of NC_143251.1, from coordinate 147,371,869 downwards.
TGGATCTTTCCTTTGAGAGCCAACAACAAAATTGATCATACCCCTGTCATTTATCTTTTTATTTTTGTTATCATGTAGTTTTTATGTTGTATTTAGGAAAAAAATTCAATTTCATAAGCATTTAATGTAGTTTTATTGATATTTAATTTAGGTTTGATTTATGCATCATGTCCAATTATGATCTTATGTGTAATTTCCTATTAAAAAATCCAAAAAAATGCATAGTAGTTTTAGTCATATGTTTTTGTTCTACTGCCGAAAATTTGATTCAATTCGGGTTTTGGAACCCTATCAAACAAATCAAACCCTAAATCGGGTTTTCTGTCATCCAGAAATTTCAATTCTTGCTTTAGCAGACAAGAACCTCCAACACCACCCTTGTGGGAGATCCGAATCGTCCTCCAAAAATCACAGTGGATTCATAATTGAATCTACTTGTGATCTGGAAATTTTTATGTTTTTCCAAGCAGTTTTGCCTTCTTACAAAAATCGGATTTCCCAGACCTCTGAGAAAATCTCGATTTTCCTTTGTCAGGGTATAGACAGGCTCTAATGCATCAAGTACGCCAAATCTGTAACCTGTCTGCAAACATTTTCAACATGAAAGTTGTTCCTAACATAATTTTATATCATTTCCCAAAATTTGGGAATTTTTGGATCTGTTTCATTATTTTTCCTGGATTTTCTCTTTCTGTCTAACAGATTCCAATGTCCAGAAATTCCAGAGATTTAGGTCTCTGATAACAGTGTAGCCTTTTCCAAACCGTAACCCGAATCCTAATAGTGTCAAAATATCAAATCTTTCTATGTTTGTCAGGGACAATTTACCACAATTTCAGCCATTTTCCCATCGGTCTGCTATTTTTCCCATATTTGCTACCAAAACCTATCTATTTCCTTCATTTACTAGAGTCGCCGGATTCCGATCCGACTTGCCGGAGTGGTACAGCTCCGACCATAGGTTAAAACCAGAAAGTGTCAAAGGAACAAATCCTTGTCTTACTGTCCTCTGTCATCCCATAAAATTTGGGAAATTTTTATGGAAGTTTGATATCCTAAATCCCCTTTAGAATCAATATTTTAGGCAAAAATCATGAAATTTAGGGTTTTTATTTGAATTTCTATATTTAAAAATACAAAAAAATTAGATTTTCGAGCTTCATTCTGTTTTTAGGGTTATTTTAGATGTCCATGCCAAATTTGGTTTAATTCCAAGTTCATTTGCTCTATGTGTTAGTTTATCTTTAAATTCAGAAGCGAAAATCAAGCGAAAATCAGGTTAAATTTTATATTTATGATATTTTCGCCATTTTAGGGTTTTTATCATGTACATAAGCATGTAGAATCATATTAGGGTTAATTTCAATGTCATTTTCATTTCATATTTTTCAATTTTACAAAATTTATTTCAGAAAACCTTGGTTTCAAGGCCATAGTCTTGTTATCGGGGGTATTTTGGTCATTTTGACCTAAATTTCGAAATTTCAATTTCTAATTCTCCAAAATTTCATGCATATCATCATATTTTATCACATTATGCTTGATTTATTTCATTTGATTTTCAAAATTCCAAAATTTATAAAAATTCTTTCAAAAAACCCTTATTTCAAGGTCATCAGGGGTATTTTGGTCATTTTGACCCCAACTTCGAATTTTCAAGTTTATTTTCAAAATTTATTCATTATTTATTATGTTTATATCAAAGGGGGTATGAATTTGGGTTTATATCTGAATAATATCCGATAATTCTCCATATTTTCGGATAAATTCAGAAAAACCTACATTTTTGTGCTAATTTTATTTTTCAGTTTTGCAGGAACATTCAAGAAGAAGACTTAGCTTTTATTTTTTATTTCAATTCAATGTAACCTCAAATGTAATAATTTGGAATAAGAGTTACTTTTCTGCTTAGAATAGGGTTGCATTGCATATAGTTTAATTTATACAAATTTCAATATGTGATGTATGATTTATGCACATTATTTCAAATTCACTATGGTTTACACGAATGGCACGTGCACAAGCTTTTATGGAGTTTATAAACTCGGTGGGATTCGTGTTTATGGCCATAGTCAGAATACGAAGAAAACCAAGATTTATGATCTTCGTATTAGCCACATTCAGCCTACACACTTAGGCTAACTTCAAAATGCACTGCATTTTTTTCAAAGTTTTAAAAGGATTTCCCAATTTCTTAATTGAAATTCCATTTTCAAATTCATATTCATTCATTCATATCATTCAAATTGCATCATTCTCAAATTCATTTTCCAATTTCAATTTCAGAAAATTCAGCTTTCTCAAAAATTTCCAAGTCTTTCTCAGGATTTGATTTTCTCAAAATCCTGAATTTTCAAAAGAGATTTCAAAGCATTTCCCAATTTCAAACCAAGATTTTCCTATGTTTTCAAATTCTCAAATTTCAAAATCCCAAGTTTTCAGAAATCGATTTTCTCATATTTTCCAGTTTTTCCTGAGAATTCATTTTCCATTTCAAAAGTCATTTTCCAATGAATTTCTTAGATTTTCTCAGAATTCTCAAATCCATTTTCTTAGAAAAGAAATTCCAAATTTCAAAAATTGTTTTTCCCCAAGATTCAAGTTTTACTAAGAATTCATTTTCCAATCAAATTTTTGATTTCCAATGAAATTCAATGATTTTCCCAAGGATTCCATTTCCAGCACTTTTCCAATCATTTTCCAGCATATTTCAATTTTCCAAAGCAAACATCATATTTTTTTCAAACTTGCATTATTTTCAAAATTCCATAGCACAAGCCTGATTCTTTGTGCATTCTAGGAAAAATAGAGCATCATTTAGATATTTGAGTCAAGTTAAAGCACATAATTGATCCTTGGTTCAATTACCCCTGGTAAAGGCGCCAGGAACGGTTGAACCTCGTACCGACAGGCGGATCCCATTCTACGGAATTTTCCCGCAAATTTTCAAAACGGAGGCGAGTAAATTTTCAAAAATCATTTTCAAAACTTTGGTCGAGTTTGACTCGCGAAATTCGTTTCTCTCTCGCAAGGGAGGGGAACAATTTTGCGATGATAACAACTCCTAACTCGACCGAACTCTAAAATAGAGTTTTGAACTAACTAGACTCTGCAAAATGACCTAAATTTTGACAATAATCGAAAAAGACTGAAAATGGAAGTAAAACAGATTTCAAAACAGACTCCTGACCGGATTAGGACTCTGACACAGAGTCCTGATCGGACTGAAACTTTCAAAACTTTGAGAAATTTGATGAATAGAGGAATTCAGAAGCGACACCACCTCAATGGGTCTCATCTGTGAATTAAAATCGATTTAAATTTGAATTTGAAATGAATCCAGATTGTTTCCTTGAGAAAATATTTTGAAATATAAAGTCCTGGGGTTGGAAAATGACAGAGTATTGAATAAAAACCCAGGTTTTGAAATTGATTTTGAAATAAAAGCTTTAAAATTCAAATCTGGATTGAATGTTTTGAAAGCTGGAGTGCTGGATCTCAAGAATGAGATGCAATGTCATGAAATGCTATGCGATGCAATGAAATGGTATGTCGAATTCATGCAGTGATATGCAATGACATATGAAATGGACAAACACTGAATGAGGGTGAAAATTTGGGGTGTTTACACACACAACGACCACTATGAGTTCTTGGTGATGCTTTTTGGTTTCACAAACGCTCCAACAACCTTCTAGGGTCTGATGAATGACATGTTACGATCCTACCTTCAACGTTTATATTGGTCTTCTTCGACGACATCTTGATCTACAACCATTTTTGGGAAAACCATATACGCCACCTGCAAATTGTCCAGGAGATCCTTGTTGAGCATCATTTATATGGTAAGCAGACCAAGTGCAACTTTTGGTCAAACTCATGTCCATTACTTGGGATATATTATCTCGGATTAGGGTGTAGAGATGGATCTCGAGAAAGTCGAGGTGATGCAGAGTTGGTCAGTACTCCAATCGCTCAAGGGACTTCAAAGATTTTTCGACCTTACCGGGTACTACCGAAAGTTCATTTAAGGGTAAGCTTAAATTTCCCACCCCTGATGGCCCTCCTAAAAAATGACACCTTTCACTTAAGTCAGGAGGCAACTGCGGCCTTCGAGTTTATGAAAAAGGCCATGACTCAAGCCCTCGTTTTGGCCCTACCAGATTTCATGAAGACTTTTGTAGTTGACACCAACACATTCAGGCTCAGTATAAGGATTTTCAAGTTTGGAACACTAATCTAAAGTTGCAGTGATACAAAAATTTTCCTAGAAATGTTCTATTTCCAATTCACATATCTAGCTGGTTGAATTTCATGTTCTTTCGATTTCAATGATAGAACAACTCAGAATGTATGAGGGGGAAATTGTTACTTTGGCAAGGAAATGCCATTTTCAAACTCATGCAGATCAAGACAATGATGTAATGATCAGGCACGCCCCCCAACACATCGATTGAGGATAGTGCCAATTTAGAGAGGGTGGTGTATGTTCGCCCCCGATGATTCACTGAATCCCACGTCTGTGTTCGGGGGATCGAATGAGCGCCACGTATTCATGCACATGGGGCTCGTATTCCCGTGTATGTTGACATAACTTTGCATCGGACTCTGGTGCTGTTGCAAAGACTTAATCACCCTTACTTGCTTTTCTTGCCCTGAAATGACGGTTCGAGAAAATGACAAAAATATCCTCTATTCAAAAGTTGTGAAACGATGGGTCGAGAAAAGGACAAAAAAGTCCTCCATCCAGAAAGTTTGATGTTAACCATTTAAAGTGGAGACATTCCCTATTCATTAAACTCCTGTGCCATCTGCTGTAACAGTTGCTCTCATTATCAACCCAAACTTTGCCTTCGTCTCCAGTCGAGCTTTCCGCCTTGTTTTTTATCCTGTTGTACAAGACACTGTCGCCTTCTCGTGCCTGCCTTGTGTTACAAAACATTCCAGTGTCTTCTCTTCATTTTTGCTGTCGTTAGGCATCATGGAAGAAAGCAATGATGCACAAACATTCCTTCCAGTGCCATTAAGGCAGTGTGAGTAGCTTTTCATCTCATCATGTTATCGATGAAAAAGGCATGTCGTCTTGTGTGCCATTAAGGCATTGTTTGGTTATTGCAGGTAGATCTTGTTCTTACGAAGGTTGAAAACTTATCGATATTTGTAAGACGCTGGGACCTATTGACAAGAATGCTTGTTTGCAGATGCTAGGAAGGGCCTCTACCCCATCAGGTATCCTACATTCACTCATCATATGCTTTGTATCTCAAACCGCTGTATTAGTAACAGACTCCCGTTTTTGTGAGATACATTTTTGTTAGTTAATATGGATTTGTTTGCTATTATGCTCAAGTTCTTCCTTATCGATTTGTAATTTATTGTGCGATATATTTATCAACCTTTTAGATAGTATGGTTTTGTATCGTCGAGTTGTAAGTTATTATGCTGAACTTCCGTATCGATTTTCAATATCTTACAAATCGTTATACATATCGTTTTGTAAGATATTATATGTTTTGTAATATGTATTTGTAAGATATTTGTACACAGACTTTGAAAACATGTGGATGCAGAAACACATCGTTACACGCATGGCGGGGTGATTTTCGCATGCATATCGCTGCTCTCTGAGCGACTTCTATTGAACTCGCTTTAGAGCCTCGCGTTATCGTCAACACACATGTACGACATGTGTATTTTATTGGCATGGTAAGCGACAAGTCAATGCTCAGTATAAGCAAACATCAAACCGCACTTGCTTTGATACTTTCATTCATTAAATCGTTGCTTTGACTTGCTTAACCCTAGTGGTATCTGTTGTTATATGCATCCTGATTAAATCATAGTAAACCTATGCCGTTTGCTAACACAAATTGATATATTGCTTACAAAACATTCCACTGTCTTATTTTATTTGTCATTGTTGTTAGGCATTATGGAGGAAAGCAATGATGCACAAACATTCCAACCAGTGCCATTAAGGCAGCGTGAGTAGCTTTTCATCTCATCATGCTATCGATGAAGAAGGCATGTCATCTTGTGTGCCATTAAGGCATTGTTTGGTTATTGCAGGTAGATCTTGTTCTTACGAAGGTTGGAAACTTATCAATATTTGTAAGACGCTGGGACCTATTGATAAGAATGCTTGTTTGCAGATGCTAGGAAGGGCCTCTACCCCATCAGGTATCCTACATTCACTCATCATATGCATTGTATCTCAAACCGCTGTATTAGTAACAAACTCCCATTTTGTTAGTTAATATCGATTTGTTTGCTATTTTGCTGCAAACACAAATTGATATATTGCTTAAAACATTGTTGAGCTTATCATCAGGTTGTAATAAAGACGATGTAACTCAATCAATCGAAAGATCTGGAGAATTGAATATCTATACTTATGACGCAACTGAAGAATTGAACATCTGCACTAACGATGCACATGAAAAGAAGGGTGCAGGCATTAGACCCACTCTTAACTTGAATGTTCCAGTGGAAGAAATACAATTCAATGATGAGGTAGACTATCATGACAGTGCACATAATAAAAGTGTAGGCACCGGGAATGTACACGGAAGTACACTTGACTTGAATGTTCCAGGAGAAGAAATGCAATTCAATAATGAGGTAGATTTTGATGTCAGTACACTTAATAAAATCGTAGGAACTGGGAATGTACATGGAATTACACTTGACTATGTTCTTGTAGAAGGAATGCAGTTTAATAACGAGGAAGATGCATATAAATTTTACAATGATTATGCCTTAAAAGTTGACTTCAGTGTGAGAAGGTTTTCTTGGTCAAAAAATCCACAGGGTGTCTTGGTTAGAAAGACATGTCTGTTCCAAGCAAGGTTGAAAGAAATCAATGGGAAATCCAACAAGGAGCATGCCAGAATCAAGATGTGGATGTCAGGCGAGATTGGTTTTAAGAAGACATCCGAATGAGAAATTTGTCGTGCGTACTTTAATCAGTGATCATAATCATGATTTATCTGCATCATTTATGACTCCTATGCTAAGGTCACATCGTAAAGTAACTGTAGCGCATGCTGCAATGGCTGAAATAGCCGATAGCGTCGGCATTGCACCAAGGAAGACATACAATTTGTTTACCCGCATAGATGGTGGTCGCGAAAATGTGCCATTCACACCTTTGGATCTAAGAAACCACTTGAGAAGGAAGATGACAGATAACATGAAGAACGGAGAAATATGTTGTTTGGTTCGTTACTTACAGAATAAGTCAAGCAATGAACATGGTTTCTTTAGTGCAATGCAAGTGGACGAAGATAGATATGCTGTGAATATGTTTTGGGCAGATTCAAAGTCTAGAGTATATTATGAATGCTTCAATGATGTGCTTGTGTTTGATACTACAGTAAAGATTAATACTGAACAGTGGCCATTTGCACAGTTTGTGGGAGTGAACCATCACGCACAGAGTTGTATATTAGGCGGTGCTTTTGTGTATGACCAGACCAAGGAAAGCTTTGAGTGGTTGTTCAGAGTATTTACACAGGCAATGAACAGGAAGCATCCTGAAACTGTACTTACAGATGGTGATCATGCATTTGTGGCTGCAGTGCTTCATGTGTGGCCAGATGCACATCATCGCCTATGTTTGTGGCATATCTTTCAAAATACAACAAAGAACATAGGACACATATTTAATCAGAATAGAGGGTTTGACAAAAAGTTTACAAAGTGTGTACTTCATAGCGTAGACGAGGTCACCTTTAAGTTAGATTGGGATAAAATGATTAAGACATACGACCTTACTGACTGTCTGTGGTTACAAAATTTATATGCAGAAAAAGAAAAGTGGGCATTGGCATATGGAAGACAATACTTTTATGCAGGTATGATAAGCACACAAAGAGTCGAATCTATGCATGCCACCCTGAAGAAAACCCTGTATTCATGTTTAACAATGTTTCGTTTCATGGAACAATATGAATTATTTGTAGACGGTCTAAGACAGAATGAGCTTGAACAAGACGTGAAATGCTTCAATACACGACCTCTAACTTTTGACATGAAAATATTGATGCGACCTGCAGCTCTGTATACACTAACTGTATTTGAATGGATCAAGAAAAAGGTGTTGCATGTCATGAATTGCAAAATAGAAGGACTCGTGCAAACCGAGAATATGCACAAATACCATATTTTTTGTCAGGGCGAAAAGCATCAGGAAAGGCAAGAAGCACATGTCACGTACAATGTTGACAACGAAAGGGTAGAATGTTCGTGCAAAATGTGTGAATTCAAAGGTATTCTATGCTGTCATGCATTAAAGGCACTCAATCAAGAGAAGATACAAGAAATACCTGAGTCTTACGTAATGCGAAGATGGACGAGATGCGCGAAGATTGAAATGCTCGTTATGGACAATACGAGTAAATCTGGTGTTGACGAGAAGTGCCACATAGCCTTCCGTTACCAACAACTGTATAGGTCATTCATGCATGTTGTTGATTTGGCATCGAGAAGTGAAGAAGGCTATGCATGTGTGAGAAAAGCTGCAACGAAGTTACTTGAAAACGTGGAGTTAATTCACATTAAGTTCGTTGCAGCGAATGAATACCAGCCGAAGATAATGGGATCGAACAACGTAGGTCAAAATCATGTTTCGCTTGTCACTCCCGAGAAGTTGTGCCGAAGCGTAAACATTATCTTCAACAAGTTAGTAGTGAACGTTGTTGATTATGATGGACATATTCATGAAGCGAAGGGTATCAAAAGAAAACCTGCCTCTGATAGCAGTCGTCGGAGGGCAAAGGGTGCAATAGAATTGGTTGGCGAGAACAGGACTAAGAAACAACTAACCTGTAATAAAAAACAACAAAGCCCTTCGAATGAACAGGTACGTAAAACATTATATTGTTTCCCATTGTGTGAAGCTTGTCAAATAGCTAACTCGTGTAATGTCCATCATGCAGCAATACCCTGCAGAAGTACCACCAAACGTTCAAACCTACATTCCTCCCGACCAGATTTCCGGCAACGATCGCTACAGTTTTACAAGTCTTTTGGTATGTAATCAATGTTGCGAGGAGGTATGCATTTCTTGTGAAACTTAATTCAGTGTCTAATATTTTCTCTTTCATGACAGGCTCTGATCATTCGACAGATAGGTATGGGACACAAGAATCTCGTGTGGGCTATTAATTTAGTTGTCATGCCTCTTTGCATGCCCCGATCTCCACAATGTCGGATTTGTTGAGAGTTTATAGTCATTTGTCACTGCCGACTTGCGGTCCGTGGTTGGATTTGCTTAAATCGATAGATAGCGATTTTTTGCTTCTGCAGGAAGTCGATTGATGACATCACTGTATGGCGATTTGTGGTTATCGTTGATTAGCGATATGTGGCATCGCAGCGTAGTGATTTGAGTGTATTGTTCGAGTGTCAATCAAAGCGGTATGACAAAGGTTGTTCAAGTAAGCTTTTTTTGGGCAATGAGCAAGGTTGCGCTTCATTTTATGATCTAAGTATGATATCACCTGCGCGGTTGAAAGCCTACTTAGATCATAAAATGAAGCGCAACCTTGCTCAATGCCCAAAAAAAGCTTACTTGAACAACCTTTGTCATCCCGCTTAGATTGACAGTCGAACAATACCCTCAAATCACTATGCTGCGATGCCACAGATCGCTATTCAACGATAACCACAGACCATCATCCAAAGAATGTACCTTTCTAGGTGGCGTGTCTCTATCTAGAGTGGACTCAATGTATTGGTTACTAGTTGATGGAGATCTAGCAACTTCCATCGTCTCATCATGAGTTGTAGTAGACTCAGACAAATTTTCTTTCTCTTTACTTCGCACTACATCCAACACATTTTCATCAAATGAAAAATACTGAATTTCTTCTTTTCTCCATTCTCATACTTGTTCTTTATAAAAAATAACATCTCTACGAATGATCAATTTTTTTGTGATAGGATTGTATAGGTGGTAACCCTTTGTTTCATTACATTAACCAACAAAAATACATTTTTTGCTCTTTTTATCTAACTTAGAGCATTCACTTGGATCAATCAATGCATATGCAATACAACCAAAGATTCTCAGATTACTTGCATTGAACTTCATCCTCTTCCATGCTTTATAGGGAGTCTTATTTCTTACCGCCTTCGTTGGAAAATATTCAAGAGATACACTGAAGTAGCCACCGCTTTTGCCCAATTTTTTTTTGGAAGTTGTCTTCCACTTAACATGCTTCTTATCATTTTCACCACAGTTCTATTTTTTCTCTCTACGAATCCATTCTTTTGAGAGGTCTTTCTCACTGTCAATTGCCTACGGATGTCATTTTGCTTACAAAAGAGACCAAAACTGTCAAACAAAAATTCACCACCCCTATCTGTATGAAGAACTTTTATGGCATATCTACTTTCTTTTTCAACAAAAATCTTGAATTCTTTAAACTTTTCAATAGCTTTTGATTTTTTAGAAAGAAAATATACCCAACTCATTCTAATAAAATCGTTAGTGAATAATAAAAAATACTTATTATTATTCATTGGCATGGTTCTCATTGGGTCATAAATGTCAACATGCATTAATTTCAATGGCCTTGTAGCTCTCCATGCTTTTTCAACTAAAAATGGTTGTTGGTGTTATTTTTCATAAACACATCCTTTGCAAACATTCTTTGGAGAACTAATGAAAGGTAATCTAGATACCATATTTCTTTGGCTTAACAATTTCAACGCATTAAAATGCAAGTGCCCATACTATAGATGCCAAAAAACTGATTGCTCATCAACATTAGCTGCCAACACATACTTATCAAAACAAGAATTTTCAAAAGAAAACATCCTATTTTGAACCATATGAACTTTAGCAATAAGCTGCTCAGACTTTTTAATCTCACATGCATCATTATCAAACAAAAGATTGCAACCATTTCCCACACTAAGCAAATTTTGTGCCAAACTAGGAACATAGTACACTTCATGAATTAATTTTTCACTACCTGACTTTGTTTTTATCACCACTGTTCCTTTGTCATCAACTTGAACTTGATTATTGTCCTCAAGTCAAACCTTAAACTTCATTGTTTCATCAATATATTGAAAAATACTCTTTTTTCCTGTCATATGGTTACTATATCCACTATCCAAAAACCATATATCACTCTTACTTATATTAGAATCTATACAAGTAAAGATTTTTTTTTATCTTCTTCTACATTGTTTGCTTGTTATTTAGCTTTTTCAAAACAATTTATCTTAATATGTCCTTTTTTTTTGCAAAAATAGCATTATCTTCCTTTATAATTCGGATTACCTTCATCACCATTGCCATATTTTGGGTAATTCATATTGGACATTTCTCATCCTCATCCTTGACCACGATAGTCACAACAAAATCCCCCACGTACACGACCTCGTCTATCATTTTTGGCCTCACTATTTTCTTTGACTTCAACTTTAGAAGAAAAAGCCTGCTCCAATGTGCTTTCGGAGGACTTGTTCATACGTTGCTCATGTTCTAAAAGAGAACCCATTAACTCATTAAGTGAATAAACTGAAAGGTCCTTAGATTCCTTTATTGCAATGACAACATGATCATACTTAGAGGGTAAACATCTTAAAACTTTTTTAACAACTTTTTAATAAGGAATAAATTCATCAAAAAATCTCATTTGATTCACAACAACTAAAAGCCTTGAAAAGAAATTTTGAACCGACTCACTTCCATTCATTGAGAATGTTTCAAATTTTCTATGCAAAGTTTATAGCTTTACAGTTGTGATCTTGCTATCACCATGAAACTCTTGCTTGAGAATTATCTATGCCTTCTTGGACCTGGTGGCATTAGCAATTCTAGGAAAAATGGTGTCCACCACTGCTTGCTGAAATACTAACAAGGCTTTAGTATCCTTTTTGCGATATTATTTACCTTTATTCTCTTTTTTTGAAGATTCGGTTTCTACATTACCATTTTCTACCAAATCACAAATATCTTATGAGATGAAAAATGTTTTCATCTTAGTACTCCAAAACTCATAATTCTCACCATTAAAAATTGGCACCAAGGACAACGATAAATTGAGAGTATTAGAGTTAGTCGCCATACCGATTTTTCACAAGATTATACCTTGTGTTTCTCACTCTACCCTCTTCTATTGGATCCTCTTGCTACACCACACTTTTCTCTTCACAAACACGATGCCCAATCAAGTCGCAACCTAGCTTTGATACCATATTTGTTAGGAAAAAACAACTAATTACAATAGTTGATCTCACATACAATGAAGAAAAAAACTGCTACTACAATATCTTTGAATTGAAAACAATCTCTTTCATTTCACCCACACAAAAGCAATTATATTGACTCTATTTATAGAGGAAAAAATAACTGAAATCCCATAAAATAAGGAGCACAATACCCATATTCTCTAACTTCTATCAATACTCCTATTATTCTCAAAGCAAGGAACCACCATTCTCAAATTTCTACCATATTTCCATATTTTCACTTTCCTAAAAGTTAGCTACTACTTTGAATCTACTACTCAAGTAGTTACACTATTGTTTGAACAACAACCTTACATGATCGCCAAACTATCCTTTTCATCCCATGTAAGCTTATTGAAGTTCTCCAAACAGGCTTGCCACACCTCTTTCTTGATAGCACTTAAGGAATAAGATTGATCATCTGGATAAATACGATTATGAATCATCCAAATTCTCCATACGACAATATGAAGTTGTCTGTTTTGTGCTAGTTCTTCCTTGTCCACAAAGACAAAGCAACCTGGCAGCTAACCCGCGACTAAAGTCATCATTGTCATCCAGCCCGTACCAGCAGTGGCCAGGCTTCCCTCTACTTTCCCTCAGGCTCCCCTCTACTTGTCCACACTCAAAGACAAACCATAAATGAATAATACGACCAGACTTCCAAACAGCCAAAATGAATAATACGAATAAGAAATGGAACCACAGATTTCACACCAGCTCCCCCGTGTACCTAATTTTTGGGGCATGCATGTTCGTGATATAGTTGACTATATTGCATTGCATCAGGGATGATGAATTAGAGGGGGCTATGCGGTTGCACTTGGACCCTGGTGAGATCCATGAAGCACAGTACCCTTCAAACAATGGCAAATGCAATTATCTTCGCAAGGTATGCCTGCTACAATCAAACCGTAAATAGTCACCTGTTTGCGGTGGTATTTTGTGTTGGAATTATAAGCAAGACTCATCGTTTTCTCCCCTCTTTTACTTGTCTTGGGAACCCGTTTTACATTAAGGCTATTTGCATTTTTCTATGCAAACTCTTTGGGTTCCTCTTCCATTTATTTTTTTTCCTTGAAAATGTAATAGTCTTTTAGTTTTTCTATGGTAGGAATTTATTATGTAATTAAATTCTGGTTGGGCTTGAATGCTATATATATAGCAGCCATGTATCCTCATTTTGACAAGTCATTGGATTGTTTTGAAGTCATTTGTAGTCTTCTCCTTTTCTAGCACCATTTCTGTGTGTTTTCACTCTAGAGAACAATCTTCTTCTCTAGTTTGTTGTTTTATTTCTAACATAGTGGTATCAGAGCTAGGATGCCTTCCAATAGTATGGTTCAACCACAAGTTCCTTGCTTTGCTGGGAAAAAATTTAATAAGTGGAGTATTCAAATGAAGACGCTCTTTGGCTCTCAAGATCTATGGGACATCGTTGAAAGTGGCTTCAATGAGATAGACAATGTGGAGGGCATCACTCAACGACAACAAACTGAGTTGACAGAAAACCGGAAGAAGAACAATAAGGCTTTGTTCTATATTTATCAAGTTGTTGATGAAGCCATTTTCGAAAGGATATCCTCGGCGGAGTTGGCAAAGGTAGCATGAGATACTCTCTATACAACATACAAAGAAGAAGACAAGGTAAAAATGGTGAGACTCCAAACTCTTAGAAGTGAATTTGATTCTTTAAGAATGAAAGAATCTGAAACGATTAAAGCTTTTTTCAATCGAGTCTTCTCCATTATTAATCAAATGCGAGTAAATGGTGAAAAACTTGAAGATCAAAGAGTTGTTAAAAAAATATTTAGGAGCTTAACTCGCAAGTTTAAACATATTGTTGTTGCTATAGAAGAATCCAAAGACTTATCCACCTTGTCCATTGATAGTTTAATGGGATCACTTCAATCCCATGAACTTCGTATAAAGCAATTTGATTCTCCTCCAATCGAGCAAGCTTTTCAGACACATCTCTCTATTCGTGGTGGTGCTCGAGGACGAAGAGGAAGAGGAAGAGGATATGGAGGTGGTAGAAATCAAGAAACGAAAGAAGATGATTGTGATTCATCTTATTCTGTGCGAGGAAGAGGTCAAGGTAGAGGTCGAGGTCGTGGTCGCTCTCTCTCACAAGTTCAATGCTTTCGTTGTCAGAAGTATGGTCACACCATAAAGTTTTGTAGAAAGCGATTGGCAGAAGAAAACCAAAAGGAGGTAACTTTCATGCATGAGAAAAATGAAATTCTTGATGATGATATTCTCTTTCTTGCTTGTGATACCAAAGAAGAAACACATAATGAAGTATGGTATATTGATAGTGGTTGTAGTAACCACATGACTGGAAACAAAAAATTATTTATGGACTTAAATGAAATGGTCCAAACTGAAGTTAGAACAGGTGATGATAATAGGCTTGCTGTCAAGGGACATGGTGATATTCTTGTTAAAACTAACAATGGCAGCAATCACGTCACCGATGTTTTCTATGTTCCAGGCCTCAAACACAATCTTTTGAGTGTTGGGCAACTTATTCTAAAAGGATATGATCTTCATTTTAAAGGAGAAATATGTGAAATCAAGGACAAGAAGAATACTCTCATAGCCGTGGTGAAAATGACTCAAAACAAAATGTTTTCATTTATATTTCAAAATGTTGTTCTTCCTTGCTTTAATGCTATTAGTAAAGATTCATCATGGTTGTGGCATCTTTGATATGGACATTTGAACTCCAGTTCTTTATCTCTTATGTGCAAAAAACATACGGTCAGAGGCATGCCTAACATTCATCAGCAAGACAAAATTTGTGAAGGTTGTGTTCTTGGAAAACATCATAGAGACTCTTTTCCTGTTGGTAAATCTTGGCGAGCATCAAAACCACTTGAGTTGGTTCATTCTGATCTATGTGGCCCTATGCGCACCACATCTATTGGAGGTAATCATTACTTTTTAACATTCATTGATGACTTCAGTCGGAAGACATGGGTTTATTTTCTAAAAGAAAAATCTAAGGTGTTCAAATATTTTAAGCAATTTATGACATTTGTTGAAAAGCAAAGTGATCTCTCTATTAAAGCCTTGCGTACTGATCGTGGGGCTGAATATATGTCGTATGAGTTCGAGGAATTCTTGAAAGAGAAAGGCATTCGTCATCATAAGACTACTCGGTACACACCTCAACAAAACGACATTGTGGAAAGAAAGAAACGCATGATCATGGAGATGACAAGAAGTATGTTGAAATCTAAAGGTATGCCTAACATATTATGGGCTAAATCAGTGGCATGTGCTATCTATCTTCTTAATCGTGCCCCCACTAAAAGTGTTCAAGATCTAACTCCTCAAGAAGCTTGGAGTGGGCAAAAACCATGTGTTGCTCACTTGAAAGTATTTGGCAGCATATGTTATTCTCATATTCCTGATGAACGAAGGAACAAGCTTGAAGATAAATCTGAAAAATGTATCCTCGTTGGGTACAGTGAATGCTTAAAGGCTTATAAGCTTTACAATCCAATCACCAAGAAAATTATCATAAGCAGAGATGTAAAATTCAATGAAGAAGAATCTTGGAATCGGGATGGAGAGAATGAAAATAAAAATTCACATTTCATTAATAAGGAGGAGAGTCATGAACCAAGTGGTGATGGAGATACTTCACTCTCCTCTCCATCTACACATTTATCACCATCTTCCTCATCTTTAAGGAGTTCTGAATCTCCTCCTATGAAGACAAGAAGTCTTCAAGAAATTTATGAAACAACAAGAAGAAATCTTAAGGAAGACTTGGTGAATTTTGCTTTATTTGCGGACGCCGATCCAATTACTTATGAAGAAGCATCTCAAGAAGAGAATTGGAGAATTGCTATGAATCAAGAAATGGACTCCATTGAAAAAAATCATACTTGGGAGTTGACTGAGCTCCCAAATGGACACAAATCTATTGGCGTCAAGTGGGTATATAAAACAAAATTCAACTCAAATGGAGAAGTTAAAAAATGCAAAGCTCGACTGGTGGTAAAAGGTTACAAGCAAAGGTATGGCGTTGATTTTAATGAAGTCTTTGCTCCTGTGGCTCGCCTTGAAACAATTCGCATGGTGTTAGCTTTGGCTGCTCAAAGAAAATGGAAGGTCTTTCAAATGGACGTAAAATCAGCATTCTTGAATGGTCTCCTTGAAGAAGAAGTGTATATTGATCAACCTCTGGGTTATGTAAAGAAGGGTGAAGAAAACAAAGTGTGTCGATTAAAGAAGGCTTTATATGGGCTGAAACAAGCGCCAAGGGCTTGGTATAGTCGTATTGATGGATACTTCTTGAGGAATGGTTTCAAACGGTGTCCTTTTGAGCATACTCTGTTCATCAAAGAAGGCAATCAATGGGAGTTCTTAGTCATATGCTTATATGTTGATGATTTAATAATTACCGGCACTAATGCAACCATGTGTGAAAATTTTAAGAAGGATATGATGCACGAATTCGAAATGACTGACATGGGGCTTCTCCATTTTTTTCTGGGCATTGAAGTAAAGCAAGCTGAAGATGGAATATTTATATCTCAAAAAAGGTATGCTGAAAATATATTGAAGAAATTTAGAATGGAGGGTGTTACACCTCTTAATACTCCCATGGAAGTTGACTTGAAACTTAGCAAAAATGATGGTGAGAGAAAGATCGATGCAACTCTCTATAGAAGCCTTGTTGGTAGTCTTATGTACTTGACTGCTACAAGACCTGATCTTATGTTTGTTGTCAGCATGATTAGCAGATTTATGGAATCTCCTTCTAATATTCATTGGGACATAGGCAAAAGAATTTTGAGATATGTGCGTGGCACTATCAATTATGGAATTCATTATAAATGTGTCGAAGATTCAAAATTGGTGGGTTTTTGTGATAGTGATTGGGGTGGAAACAGAGATGATAGTAAAAGCACTTCAGGTTTCATTTTTCACATTGGCTCAGGTGCAATCTCGTGGGCATCGAAGAAGCAAGCAGTTGTGGCTCTCTCCACAACCGAAGCTGAGTATATTTCATTGGCTCTTGCTAGTTGTCAAGCTCTCTGGCTAAGGTGGATTCTTCATGAGCTGAAGCATCCTCAATATGAAAGCACTCTTCTGTTTTGTGACAATAGTTCAGCCATAGCACTCACCAAAAATCCAATTTTTCATGGCAAAAGCAAGCATATTCGAATCAAGTATCATTTCATTAGAGACTTGGTCAAAGATGAAGATGTCAATGTCAAGTTTTGCAAGACCCAAGACCAAGTGGCTGATATCTTTACAAAAGCATTGAAGAATGAAACTTTCAACAAATTGAGAGAAAAATTAGGTGTTGTCATAGTCTAGCTTAAGAGGGGCTGTTGGAATTATAAGCAAAACTCATCGTTTTCTCCCCTCATTTACTTGTCTTGGGAACCCGTTTTACATTAAGGCTATTTGCAATTTTCTATGCAAACTCTTTGGGTTCCTCTCCCATTTATTTCTTTTCCTTGAAAATGTAATAGTCTTTTAGTTTTTCTATGGTAGGAATTTATTATGTAATTAAATTCTGGTTGGGCTTGAATGCTATATATATAGCAGCCATGTATCCTCATTTTGACAAGTCATTGGATTGTTTTGAAGTCATTTGTAGTCTTCTCCTTTTCTAGCACCATTTCTGTGTGTTTTCACTCTAGAGAACAATCTTCTTCTCTAGTTTGCTGTTTTATTTCCAACATTTTGTTTATGGTTCACGTGGCTGACAAATGAATAGAGTTGTTTGTAGTTTAAAGCTTCAAGCTGATGAAATAAGTTCTTTCTAAGACTCTCCGTCCATGCCTTTTCTTTCTTCTCTTAGTCGTTCCAAGCGGTACTAACGGTTCCCGAACTGTCAAGAGCAAAAAATCCCAAACTCTTTCCAGGCTTCCGGTCCTTCCATGCATGTGCACCAATCGTCGGCGCCCTATCTCATTATCATCTACCGCCCTTTCCTTCCTCAAGAACCTCGATATCAGGAAACCATGAAGATCATCGTATGCTCTGGTTGCCGATTCAATAAATAACAAATACTAGCAATGAGTGAAAACAAGACAAGCTTGAATAACCCAATCACAGCTTGCTTGGCTCACGAAGTCATTGTTATGATAAAAATCCATCAACACATTTCACAAAGCAATCATGAGGAAACAAATCGCCACGATCACTTGCTGAATTACCTCAAAGTTAGTCATTTGTTTCACCATCAACAACATTTTTGTTATTGCTTCTCAAAGCACATCAAAGAACCATTGCCAACTTTTCTTTAAAAAAAAAGAAAAAACAACACCATTGTCAACTTGACATGCTGACTCGTCGCACTTAAACGCACGTAACCATTATCCTTCACACAAGAATGGATATCAAGCATGTATTAACATACACACGATTTAGAAATCAATATGGAAAGAAGGAAAAAATAGGTCATGCACAAACATCTAGGGTTGAGAAACAAAAAAAGTTGCTCATGACTCAGTTGGTCTTCATCTCATAAAGTGCTCATTCAAACTTGTGGAGTAGGCTTGGCAAATTGGACATGAACAATGGTTATTTGGATAGGATCAGCCCATATATACTCGTTAATTAATAATAAATATATTTTATGTATACTTCATATCATAGTATAGATAGTTGAAGTGTTTGGCTTCCTAGCAATCACTACAATGATGAGGGTTAATAGCGGCGACTTTTCTCACCGCTATTACTCTCTTTGTCGCTACTATTGGCCTATAACAGTGAGAATAAGTTGCCGAAACAAAATGACATTTGTTGACCAATAACGGCAACATTTATAGGTCGTTGTTAAAAAATAAACCAATACCAACGAAGAATCTTGTCGAAACTAGAAACACTAATAGCAGCAAGGTATCCTATAACGCCGATGTTGTTTTAACAGTGAGATACCCTATAACGGCGAGCATGAGATCTCACCGTTATAGGCTACCTATAGGTTATAACATTCATGTCTCATTGTTATATCCAATAATTGATCTCCCTTATAATGGTGAGACATAAATGTCATCGTTATAGGCTATAAACCTATAAATTAAAAATGAAAATTTAGTTTTAAAAAATTGTTTTTACATTCAAATACACACACTTCAAATATACTAAAATTAACAATTGAAATATACATTCAACAAAAATTAAACAAAAAACTTTAAATACACTTCAAAAAATAAACATACACTGCAAAAATACAAACCCCCTACATCATCTCCAAGCTCGCAACAAACACACTTCAAATAATAACCCACTACATCCTTAAATATTCAACTTCAAACATATATCCTCAAATATTTACTTCAAACATACATTTTCAAATATTCACTTCAAACATACATCCTCAAACATTCAACACACTTCAAACTATTGACATACACTTCCAACATACACTAAACAAAAACTTCAAATACACTTTAAAAAATAAACATACACTTCAAAAATATAAACTCTTATACATCCTCTCCAAGCCTGCAACAAAGACATTTTAAATACAAACTCTTTACACTCTATTTCATCATCTTCAAGCCTGCAACAAATATATACACTTTTAACATTCATATAAATCAAAATTTAATTATAGCAATTATAGCAAAGAGTTTAGAAATCAAAACATATACACTTCTCATATAAGCAAATAGATCAAAAATTGTGTCTTTACGCATCCATGGAGATCTACATCTCCTCTTTGAGCTTCCTAGTTGCTTCTCTCTCTCTCACTCCATTTTCTGTCAATTTGTTTCTCTCCCTCTCTCTCGCTCATTTTTTATGTAGTTGCTTCTTGTTGTCGCTTCATTTTCTCTCTTAATTATTGGACCTTTGTTTGCGTCGCCTCTAGCTGAGAAGATACCTGCAAAATTCGTGCCTGGTTGGAGTTGGATGGTTTAGATGAAGGACAAAATGCACCCATTCCCTCACATGTTTGTATCGATCTCCGAGAACCTTGGCAAAGACTTCTCACTGCATCATCAACGAGTCACCTTATAAAGAAGATGTTGAATTTTCAATCTTCATAGATTGCAGCTTCGTTTGCACGTCATTAATAATTGATTATATATCAGTAACTAATGATAATGTACAAAATAAAATGAATAAATATGGCACTACAATATGTGAGTTACTTATAAAGGTGTCTTATGCTTCGCTCTAAATGAATATTGTATGATCTGAATGTGTATGTGTCTCTTTGTAGAATGCACTCGCTGTTAGTTTCTGTCAATTTATTTCAGTCTGTAAATAATAAATTAGGAATCTATTAGATTAAACATTTTTAGCATTATAAGCATATGAAAAAAAACTTACACTAAAGCAACTCATCCTCGTATGATACCTCTGGAGGTACGAAGATGATCTACTGGTATGTTGGACCATTTATTTTGTTTTATTTGCTAATTTTTTCTTTGATTCTCGTTGTTAACCAATGGAAGATCAATTAGTAAACAAAAATCTAAAAAAATAAATATTTATTTACTTATAAATATATATTCAATATTTACCATCTAATAGTCTCGGGTAAAAAACATGCAAATCCCTTTCCCCACTTCAGAGTTGACTCCCTCTAGAGGGTGTTGTTCTGCTACATCATGGTTTTGAAACTTATGGTAATGCTTGTAGAAACCTTCTCACACATTTGAGTATGACAACTGAAGTTTCTTCTCCACGCACCACTGATGTTCAGGTATATCTTTATCTAAATCAAACTCTTCATGCATCAAATTATCAAAATATGGTTAATAATACTCCTTTAATAGATTAATTTGTTTATCAAAATATAGTTAGGTAATATACTTACATAAACTGTCTCACGCAACACCACTTTCTCATCATCTGGGACCTTCTTCCATAAGTCGTGAGTGAGTTTGATCTGCTCCCTGATGATGCATGAAACCCTCTTAGAGAATACAGAGGAGCTGTGATCATTGCAAAATTTTTCCTCTTTTGTGGTTTTTCTCTCTTCCTTCTCTTTTCCTTTCCAGCCTCTATTTCCTCCTTTTTGAAGGGAGAAAATAAAAGACGGAAAGAAGGAGAGAAGAGAAAAGAAAGAAGAGAAGAGAAAAGAGGAATTCTTTTGCGAGGTTTCACTTGACCTTAATTTTTTAAGAAAATGACTCGCCTCCGTTTTTGAAATATTTGCGGGAAAACTGGGAGACGGGATTCGCTCGTCGGTACGAGGTTCGACCGTTCCTGGCGCGTCGATACGAGGTCGAATTTCAGTGTTAATAAATTCGACCCTTGGTTCGATTACCCCTGGTAAAGGCTCCAGGAACGGTCGAACCTCGTACCGACGAGCGAATCCCGTCTCCCAGTTTTCCCGCAAATATTTCAAAAATGGAGGCGAGCCATTTTCTTAAAAAATTAAGGTCAAGTGAAACCCCGCAAAAGAATTCCTCTTTTCTCTTCTCTTCTCTTCTTTCTTTTCTCTTCTCTCCTTCTTTTCGTCTTTTATTTTCTCCCGTCAAAAAGGAGGAAATAGAGGCTGGAAAGGAAAAGAAAAGGAAGAGAGAAAAACCACAAAAGAGCAAAAATTTTGCGATGATCACAGGAGCCCTCGCCCATGACTCTTTGCGTCTCAGGCTTGATAGTTATCAACGCCTTTCATTGCTTAATTTGCCTTTGGTGGGCTACACATTTGTTCTTCTCACGTTTGTGTTGAAAAGATTTGGCAGTTGCTAATTCGCAATAAGAAACAAAATAAATATTAATAAGAATGACAATAATAAAATTTTAATTATAATAAATAAATACTAGATTAATATTTACCTAAGATCGTCATGGACGACTTTAGAGCTGTAGTGACCTGTGGTGTGTGGGAGGTCACATCTTGCTCCCTTGAAGTGTCACCCAATTGTGATCTAAAGTCAATCCTATCTAGGTGTTTACCTTGATTAATGGATGGTGAATCATATCCTAAATAGGAAAAATACTACGTCCTCATCATGAATATGTCGACGTTTGTTAATTTTATTAACATAATATTAAATCAAATTACATTGTAGATAATTGAATCATATAATAATAATATTAAATTTGATATATATCATAAAGAACTGATTCACAAATTGCAGATATAACAAATGAACGACAACAACAAGATCAGGGAGTTAAGATAGCACACAATTATGGAATATAAACAAGGGTCATATACATTTTTGAACTCATTTTGAAGAGGAAAAAAAAACACAAAGTCATAAAACAGATGAATAATACATGCACTTACATTACACTTCCTTTGTGACCCTAGATGCTTTGTGAACTCTTCAATAGGTAGTTATTCCATTGCACTTATATCAATTTCTGAGTCTAACCGTGAGTCCTCCAACCAATTAGGACTTTCAGACAACAAAGGATCCTCCTTCTCCGCTTATGATGAAGACATGCTGCTGCAATGTTTATGAATCCCAAAATAACACATGTGACTAAGGTCCACATATCAAATTTAATACCAAATTCATCCTAGAGTAACAAATCATAAAAATTTTAATTACATAGGCACATAACCATTCATTTCAAAACATATATTTCAGAATCTGATCACATAGACACATAAACGTTCACTTAAAAAAATATATTTTAGAACCTAATCACATAGGCACATAAACATTCATTTCAAAACATATATTTCAAAACCTAATCATTTATTTGACTATATTCACAAATCTTTGATATAAGAAGTTGTTTTACACAGAATTGAAAGGTTACTTTTCCAATATGAAATTGAAATTGAAATTGAAATTGAAATTGAAATTGAAATTGGAAATGCAATTTTTATGTTGCAAAAATATAACTTTATTTCAATGTGAGAGCATTAATTCAATAAAGATAAATGCAGCCCAACAATATTTAATGTGTAAGAATCCCAAAAGGACAAATGTAGTCATGTTATGAAGAAGCAAAAGTCATTTGCAGGTTTACTTGTCAAGGTAATAACTGCAAGTTTTAAAGAGAGATTCAAATACCCATATCATGCAAATCTCCAACATACTTTATTAATAGGAGAACAAATCTGTCGACCAAAAAGAGAGAAAGCTCATATATGATAAATATTAGAAAACGTGATTCTTTCAATAATAAAGAGAAAATTAATCATCACCCATCCTTTTTAAAAACAGACCTTCCTCACAAATGGACATAACCCCAATGTAACCCTCATAAACCCCTTCTTAACAAGTCACACTAACAAATGTGAAGAAACATCAAATTGTTAAAAAAAGTGATAGAGATGGCATTCTTGTCAATCTTTGATAGGCAACCATGATGAATTTTGTTTGCTTCCAATCTCCACAAGCCTGCAGTTTTGTTGCAACATACATACTCACAAGTTGGGAATTAGAGAAGCAAACACATCTCTGATTTTGCTACTACTGCTGCTTGAGTTGATGCTTGGCTGGCCTACTGCTATGATTAGTAGGCATGAGAGAGCATCCAGTCAAGCAGCTCTTGCAGAACAATTACTTCTTATTGGTTGTTTCACCTTTTTACTTTTTCTTATTAGTAAAATACATCTGCATTCTTAAGATGCTTACTAACAAATTGCAGAACTTAACCAAATGAGAAATAGACAATACTATGTGAAAATTTTCGATATCAACCCTGAATCGTTTGTAATATTTAGTTGCTCTACAGGGATCCAAAAAATTTCAATTAATTCTGCAAGTAATAATCTCCCATTACCCTAGGAAATAGAGAGACATGTTGAAACCCTGAGAGAGAGAGAGAAAGATGTTGAAACCCTAAGAGATGCTGAAAACCTAGAAAATTGAGAGAAAGAGAGAACATTACAAAGAAAAAAAAACTCGATTCTGACCCTCTTCACCCAAACGCGAAAAATATTTCAAGCAAATAGATTGGGAGGTGGTCGTGAGCAGTGTCACTTGAGCAGGAGGAGAACCAGGATGTCTTCATCGATGATGTCACCTGAGTAGGGAGGAGGATTGGAGGTGGTCCGGCGGTCTAATGATCCGACGAGATCATAGAGAAAAAGAGAGAAACAAAAAGGGCCCGTTGGGCCCTTTTTAAATACAACTTTATAATGATGACATAACTCTCGCCATTATAGAGTAAAACCCTATAATGACATGATCTAGGTATTGCTATTATTGATCTATAACAATGAGATTATGTGTTCGTTAAATATTATCGTCAAAACATTTTAACTGCAGAGAATCTCATTGTTATACATATATCCCTAACAGTGATATAACTCTCTCCATAATAGAGTAAAACTCTATAACGTTGAGATTCAGATCTCGCTGTTATTGATCTATAACAACAAAGATCTTTTGTCCATTTAATATAGTCGTTAAAGTATTTTAATGATAATATTTGATGACCATATAATCTTGTCATTATAAACAAATCTTTAATGGTGATATTTTGATGTCATCATTATAGACATAAGTAATAATGATGAGATGTGTGTAAGGGCAAGACATTCAAAGCTCGATTCAGCTCATCGTTATTGATGAAGCAATAATAGCGAGATTCATGGCCTTAGTAGAGTACTAACAACACAATATTTATATCGCTGCTATTACCAATCAATCAGCATTGACAAAACTTTCACCCTTATTACTTGATTAATAACGGTGAGTTTTTTTTTCTCATCGTTAAAAGGTGGCTGCTATTAATCCTCATCTTTGTGGTGAATACGTCTAGGAGCTATATCTAATTGCTTATATCTTTAAAGTAATATATTTATTTTATAAATGTATCCTTCTTTGCTAGTTAAGAGTTCAATTATTATTTTCAACTTTAAAAAATGTACTGGAGCCAGCTTAAACCTGACGTCGTTGTCACAAGAATGAACAAAGCTTAAATACCGTGTGTTGTGTTGGTTTTAAAACAAGACCATGGGATGGTAGATTTGCATCGACGGTGTAAACACCCCAAATTTTCACTCACTTCTTGACATCGCCCTCAATCGGCACATTCCAGTTCTCCGGAAGCAATAAAGGGCAAAATGGTCATTTTCCAAGATTGAACCTTACAGAAAGTCCTAAATTTCATTCTTGAGCTTCAAAATTTCTATATTTAGGTTCAGAGACATCTTCAAATTGAAAAATTTCAAATCCTTTTTCTGGAGAAGAAGGTAGAATTTTCACTTCCTGGTTCAGAGTAACACTTTGCATCATTTCACTACATAGCATGTCAGTTTGAGATCCAGAACTCCTGATTTTCAAAATTGTCAATTCAGATTTGATTTTTAAACTTTTTCAAATTGATTTTTAAAACCATGGGTATTCAAAATTACCAAATTTTCCCATTTTACCCCCAGGACTTTGAATTACAAAAATTTTCTCAAGAAAACAATCTGGATATTTGGATATTGATTTTAAAGATTTTATCTCAAAACTTTTTGCAAAAGATTTTAAATCTCTTTATAAATTTTGTTTTTACATTTATCCATATTTTTGCCCTGAAAAACCATTTTTTTTTAATTCTTGAAAAACAAATAATGTTTTATCTCGTATCTTCAAATAAATGGAGCGGGACCCGCCTTTGAACTAGCATCATACTCAGACTCTCAGGTAAGTTTCTTATTCTCAAGCGGGACCCACCCGAAGTTCATACCAATTTGCAAATTTTTCTTTTTAATTTCTCAATATTTATTTATTTATATTTTAGTTAGTGGGCCCACACACATGTGGCACCCTATTTGAAAATAAAAGATTTTACAAAACAAAATAAAGCTTTATTTTCAAAAGGATTTTAAAAGTGGATTGAGGTGGCATTTCCATAAAAGCCTCTCATTTATTTCAATACTCATTTTTTTTATTTTTTGATTTGTTTAAATAATTTTTGTTTTAAGAAGGAGGCAGCCTTAAATGGCACAACCGAACTTCCAAAAAAAAAAATATAATAAATTGGATTTTTACCTAAAACTTAGGTAAATGAAACAAAGTTTTGAAAAAACCCAAGATGCGCCTCTTTTAAAAACAACAAGTTTTCAAAATAATAAGGCATCGGTTTCACGCCTTTGCAAAGTTTTCAACAAAATTTTCAAAAAAATTTAACGGAACCTCATTAAGGGGGAAGGGGCTGCGTTTCTTTTGAGGGAGAAAGGAAAGTTTTAAAAGGGGCAGGCACTCACGAAGGAAGAGGATTGGAAATTGCTCTTTTGGGTTTTTGCAGGAGGGGAATGAGCCGATTGAATTGGGAGATTGTTTTCCAACAACAGAGGAAGTAGCAGGTTTTTGGGGGTTTTCTTCTCCAGCCCATCTTCAGCCACAACCCAGCCACGTCCTCATCCTGCCTTCAGCCCACCTGCAGAAGGAAACGCCAGCCAGCCAACGTCTGCATCTCCTCCACCAGCGTTTTTCCCATCTAATTCAATCCAGCCGCAGGAGAGCCAACTGCTGTCCGTCCCCTTTCATTCAGCTGGAAAGCCAAGCCAGCCAACGTCTTCACCTTCTTCAGCTCATCAGCAGGAACTTATCTGTCGTGGAGCCTGGCCTTTTGGGGATTTCATCTCTGTCGTCCAGAGTGAAGAGTTCCACAAGTAGAAGATTTTTCCCTTCCATTGGTTGCTGATCGTGAAGGTGGCCTCATCTCTTCCTTCAGTCTCTCCACCGAAGTTCTTATCTGCTGTGAGGAGATCCAGCAAGGGGATCCATAAGGAAACACTCCTCTCTGCCGTGGGGTTTTCCCCTTTCGGGAGTCCTTCTTTTCCATCCAAATCGCAGAAATTCAAACCATTCTCCTTTTGGCTGGCTGCGTAATAGCAGATTAAACGTTGTATTTCGTGAGTTCCCTGTTTTGCGTTTTATCCATCTCCTGCTCTGTTTAAATTTTTTTTTCGTAGATTTGAGTTCGTGCTATGTTAATTTCAATCAAGACTCGTTCTAAATATTGTTTTCAGTCATAGTTTACTCATACGTCTTCTAAGTTCATCTTATAATTGGTTGTTTGCAGTTCATGTTTGACCACATGATTTTTTTCTTATATATCTTCAGATTGAGAGCTTTCCTATTAGAATTCATCTCCTGTATTTCTGTTTTATAATATTACAACATTGTATTTCCTAATTTTTTTTTTTACTGTTGTTTATCGATTGATTTCATGTTTTCGCTTTATTTCCTGTTATTCATCATTGTATTTCATTCTTCTTTGTAATTTCCTGCTTTATTCAATTCTTAATTTCCTGTTTTTCAAACATATTTCCTGTTTGCCTTCGTTTCAGCAAGATTTTTTTTTTATTTCCTATTTTCATTGTTGGCACAAATCTTATTTCACCTACCTAATTTCCTGTTGTTGTTATTCAGTTGTTTTCTGTCTCTCATAATTGTTGATTTCCTGTGTTTCATTCTCTAAATCCGGTTTTAAACTATTTCTTGTCATGTTTTAGTTATTGCATTTTTCAGGTTTTGCATTAAGCCTATTGGCCTGTCTCAAGTCATTTTTCTATATTTACAGTTTGTAATCTCATGCTGTCTTTAGGTAAAGTTCGTGTTTACTTCATCTTCTAGTCTCATTTCATGTCTTTGATGCCCTGTTATTCAATTAAATTCCATTCCATTTCAGTGTATGTTGTTTCTTGATCTTCAGCATTTCGAATAATGAATTTTATCAGGGGGGTCTTGTTGATATCATAGTTGTCAAACTGCTGAAAACCCATTAGTTGATAGTAGGTCTGGAACCTAGTAGAATCCAATGAAACTCACCAATCACCCGTTTGTTTGAGCCACAAGAGACACATGGCAATCGGTTTTGCAGGGAATAACATGGAGCCAACGACTCATTTGGGTGAGGTTCGTCAGCCACTGAAGTGTTCCACAGCAGTCTCATTATTGTGTATCTCCCACATGTCAGCCATTGTCTGGGCAAAACAAAATTTTTGTGAATGCTGTAAATTCCTCTGTTTTCTGTTTTGTATTAAACCCCAACACTTCAACCATTATTTGCATCATATCCTTCACAGCTACCACTTACAGTAGCACCTTTGTTATCCTTATCCATCTCTTTTTCTGCAGATGTGCAGTCTTGATAATTAGCCACCTTCATGAACAAATATATCCATATCCGTTCATGATCTCTATGCCATCTTTTGCACGCTTCATTATTGATATATAAAGAAGCTCTATACCCAATTTTATCGAAAAATATGATATAGTTTGGAAACTACGGCTGTGTAAAATTGCCTACAGAAACTGTATATACCTGTATTTTCTGGTTTTACCCATTATGTGGAATTTCCATTAAACATATATATATTCTCATTATATGTATATATATATCTATATATATGTATATCTATTGTATATCTACCTATATGTATACGTGTACATGTATATATGTATATATATACTTATCTATATATGTATATATCCCTTCATGTACACTTGTTATCACATATATTTTCTTTTCTTTTACTTTTTGTGAATATATCTTCATTATCATATATCATTCATCATAAATTCAAGTATTTCTACATTTACTTGTATATCCTTGTTATATATAGTATATGTGTCCATTTCCTTGGTTATTTTGTACTAACTCTCATTTTGCAGGAAACTCTAGAAGATGTTGATTCCTTGGTTCCGTTTCAATTTTCTTTTAACTTTATATTATGCAATGTAACAATCCAATGTAAACCTTGGAATAAGATTTACTTTTACTGCTTAGATTAGGTCGCATCTCATATAGTTTGATTTCAGTAATATCCTGATTCTATGATGCATATATCTCAATTTTCAATATTCACCGTGGATGAACACGAATGGAACGTGCACCAACTCTTAGAGAGTTGATGAACTCGGTGGAGTCCATATTTACGGCCCTAGTCGGAATATGGACGAGACTCAGATCCATCATCTCTCTACCAGTCACATTGAGCCTACACTCTTAGGCTATCTTGAAAATGCACCTCATATTTCCAATGTTTTCAAAATATTGTGAATTAACTCAAATAAACCCTGAATATATTCATGGCCACAGTCAGAATATATGAAGGATTTACTTTGGCTTAATCCACATTTTTTCAATAAAATTTTCAGAAATCTTTTCAAAAGTGCATTTATTCATTCACATCATCTGCATCATTTGTTTTTCTCATGATTTTCTCAAAAGATTTTCACTTCATAGAATCGATTTTCTCAAGAAACTATGATGATATTCGGAGTTGGATTTCCCAAATCAAATGTTTTCCTGTGATTTTCCTTAAAAAGTTATTTCCTTAAGATTCTTTTCAAAGGAATTTCTCATTTTCTCAAGAATCCAAGTTGATTTTCAGATATTTCAAAAAAACCAGATTCTCAGGATTTCAATTTCCTAAGTTTTGAATTTCCTTCTCCAATGAATCTTTCCTATAAATTTTTTATCCTTTTCTTAAGAAAATTCTCAAAGTCTGAGTTTTCCCAACAAGTACTTTTTTTTCAAATGTTCATATTTTCTCAAGAATTCTTACAGTTTTCCTGAGATTCTTATTTCCTCATGATTTTCCAAGTCTTTCTAAGCTTTCTCAAGATTTTCCTGAGATTCTCACTTCTTCATGATTTTCCAGATCTTTATAAAATTTCTCAAGATTTTCTCGAGATTCTCACTTCTTCATGATTTTCCAAGTCCTTATAAACTTTCTCAAGATTTTCTCGAGATTCTCACTTCTTCAAGATTTTCTAACTCTTTATAAACTTTCTCGAGATTTCAAACCTTCTTCGTCTGAGTTTTCCTGAGAGATTGATTTCCATCTTTTTCCTAAGAAATGCCTTTCAACTTTAAATGTTTTCTAAGCATACATCATATTTTCCAATTTACATTTTCCAAGATTCTCATAGCACATGCCTGAATTCTCTGTGCATTTAGGATAGAACACGATTTCGGTAATTTCACTAAGTCAAGCTCAATTTTGGTCCTTGGTTCGATTACTTCTGTTAAAGGCGGCAGGAACAGTCGAACCTCGTACCGACAGGTCGAGCCCCATCCCGTAGATTTTCCCGCAATTTTCAAAACGGAGGCGAGTATTTCAAAACAATTTCCAAAAATCCGGTCAAGTTTGAATCGCGAAAGCATTTCTCTCTCTCTTCCGCAAGGAAGGGGAAGACGGGAAAAATTTTGCAACGATAACAGATGGGCATGCCAAAATGCATAATGAGCCCCTCTTTTTTGAAAAAAATGTTTCTGTGAGAGAGGTCAGATTCTGTTTTCACAGAAGAGTAATCTACGGAAAGGGTGCCCCGGCATCCCATTCCGTGACAATCAAACGCACCCTGTAGGTCGACAACACTGCATCAACCACTGATCTGGTTAACGTGACACAGTGACAGCATTACAGTGAGCAGTGACCACCTTATTCTACTCTCTCATAATTTTAGTTTCTTCAATGCTTTGCTTTTGACCAAGCCATCGCAGTTCAAAACACAAAAATAAAATAAAAAATAGAAAAGATAAAAAGAACTCTAACTCCGCTTGTCTGGTAGAGCAACTAGTGCACGTCAAGTTCAAATTACAATGGTATCATTGTATAACTTGTAGGGGTCTGCCCAACCCCAGCTTGTGATACGTGCCCACGTAATACCACAGGCTTAAGGCGCGTAGGGTCCCGGCATGGCAGGAGGCCACGCCCGTCTTTTGTGCCATGGAAGCTTCTAGGCATGCCAGGAGGCCACGCCCGTCCGAAGGTACGGTCACCACCTGACGGCAGGCGCATTGCAGAGGTAGTGGACAACCTGGTGCATGATCTGGCGCCAGGGTACGGCCTGCAGGTGTCTGTCTCCTTTTGTTTTCATGAATGGAATAGTCTTTTTCTCCCCCCCTTGCTCCGCTTCTCCTCCCCCTTTCTCACCCCTCTCTTCTTCTCCTCGATACTCTTCTCGCTTCTCTCCTTTTCTCGTCTCTTCTCTGTTGTCTTCCCTCCTACCTTCTTCTTCTCTGTTATGAAAATCCCAATCAACACCAGCCCTGAGCCCCCATCGAGTGATGTAGTTCTTCGCACGATCGACTGTGGTCTCTGACCCAGTAGCCCCAACACCATCGCACCATTGCGCTAAGCGTAGTCTCCTGCAATGCCCCGTCTGTCCACACCGCACTGCGCAAGCCGCCCTTGCTGCGTGCCACAACATGCGGGTCACCCCGCGCTGTGTAACTGCCCCATCGCCTCTGTGTGCTGTAGTGCTCCCCATCGCCTTCGCACACCGCAACTCGCATACCTTCCTCGCATCTGCGCCCCCTTTCTGCATCTGCCCCACTTGCCTCCGTGCACCGCAGCACACAAACCTCCATCCAACCTTTGCATTCCTCATGGTCGCCTCCTTGCAACTGTTTCGCCCATCTGCACTTCAATGCATCGGCACCCCTGCATCGCATGTGTCGCATGCATCGCATAAGCCCCCCTTGTCGCGCGCCTCTACATACGCACGATCATCCCTGCGACATGCTTGCTTCTTCCACCACGTGCCTCAATGCGTGTTCACCCTTGTAGACTCATTCATGTGCTATCCTTATGAAAAGGGAGGCTTCCTATGCATGCCGCGTCTCCTCGACATGCCCCCAATGCATGGGCCGCATCTGCTACCGCAACCTCTAACGCTCTCACACGCGACTCATCCCTGCATCTGATCACTCCCCTACATCGGTGCCTTATCAACCGATAAACTTCTGTTAAGTTTTTTTCTGCCATCATAGCTTGCAAAGGAGGTTTTCCCCAGCGAGGAGGGGGTTCCCCATTTGTGCCAAGGGGACGCCATTCAAAGGCTCGCCTCCTTCAAGATTTGTGTCAGTTCGGTCTTGAACTGGTGCACCCAAGCTATCTGCTGAGCACATTCTGAAGCAAGGGTTAGATAAACTTTTTGACAATTCAGAACAACCAGTTGTATCACTTTGGTATCAGAGTGAACAACCCTCTATGGAGCTTTCTGAATCCTCGCGAGCTCACAACCGCATTGAAGACACATCTCGCCATGGTGAGCAAGCCCATGCTTTAGCTGAGCAGACGCAGATTAAAATGGCTTGAGATTGGTAGACTAATGCTGAGCAATTTAGGCAACTCCAGTGTACCATCACCATCTTGGCTGAGCGCGTCAAAACGTTGAGTACATCCCTGCTCATCAGGCAAGGTGCAGGCGGCACCAACCCACAATGCACCAATGTTGCAACAGGCCTAGGGACGATAGACCAGGCCAGCATGTCTGGCCACATGGATGATGTTGCAGAGTCCCTCCTCGGTGAGCCACTGAGGCATGCATACGACGGGTACCACTGCGGCTATGAGATGAGGCCTAGCTGCAAGGTGAGATTTGAGATTCTTGTGTTTTTTGGCAAAAATGTTCGTGAATGACTGTATAAAGTAGCATATTTCTTTACTTGTCATAGCACGCCCCACGATGCCAAAGTCGATGAAGTCGTCGCACACCTTGAGGGCAGTGCCCTCCGGTGGTACCAATGGATGGTCACAGTTCGGGGCAAGCTCGCTTGGGAACAATTCATGAACGGGGGTCATGGAGCACTTTGGCCTTACGACCCTTGTCAATTACCATGTAGACTTAAAAAATTTAAGGCAAAAGGGCAGCCTAGAGGACTACCAGAATGAGTTCGAGGAGCTTTGCACATTGCTCCCACACATGAACGGAGAAACCTTATTGGGCTCCTACACGGGCGGGCTGCACGAAGAGCTTTGATTTAAGGTGCTGGCCGCCAATGTCAGGACACCCAAAGAGGCTTATAAGGTAGCCCGATTGCATAACGAAAAGCAGAAGCGATTGTGGGCTTTGAAGAAACCCCACCGCCCATTCGAGTCACATGCAAAAGGAAACCCGAGCAAACCGAGCCCGCGGTTTGCTAGAGGCACCTTGCCAACCACTCCAAAGGTGGAATTCATCTCACGAGCTCAGAGAGAAGAAAGAATCAAGAATGGACTTTGCTTCAACTGTAACGAGAAATGGTCGAGAGACCATCAGTGTAAGAAGTTCTACGTTTACCAAGTAAGAGATGAAAGTGAAGAAGAACTAAGCTCCACCGAGTCGGATGGTGGAGAAGAGGAGGAATATGACGGAGACCCCATGCATGGGATCTCCTACCATGTCCTCTTTGGCGCACCCAACCTACAGTCCATGAGAATTTGTGAAAAGGCGTGCTCCCATGAAGCAAACGTCTTGATCAACACCGGGAGTATGCACAATTTCATCTGTGAGAGCCTGGTGTTATCTTTAGGGTGCAAGTTCAAGGAATACCCGACGCTCAATGTAATGGTGGGAGACGGATCCCACCTCAAATGCAGAGAGTTTTGCGTTGATGTGCCATTGAGGCTACAAGACAGTAGGTTCATGGTGGACCTTTATGTGATCCCCACGAAGGGAGCAAACATACTTTTGGGAATGCAGTGACTAAAGGGTCTCGGGCAAGTCGCTTGAGACTTCTCTTTCATGAAGATGAAGTTCAGAAACAAAGGGAAGAAAGTCAAATTATCAGGTGTCAAGGCCCCCACGGCCACCACCATTGAGTCCACGACAACTCTCAAGCTATTACGAGACAATCACACTGCCTACCTTCTCACTGCCCAGGCCATGAGCTCGACCAAGGAGGAGAACCCTTCCCCAATAGTTTCGTCAGAGTTAGCGAAGGTGTTAAGGTACTTCGCAGATGTATTTGAAGAACCTCGAGGATTACCCCCCCACTAGATCCCAAGACCATCAAATTTTCCTAAAGTCAGAAGGTGGGCCTGTATCAGTAAGACCTTACCAGTATGCCCATTCACAGAAGGGAAAAATAGAGACTTGTGCAAAAAATGGTAGATCAGAAGATCATTCGACCGAGCACAAGCCCCTACTCATTACTGGTGCTCTTAGTGAAAAAAAAAGACGGTGGATGACAATTTTGTGTAGACTACCGCGCCTTGAATGATATCACTATAAAGGATAAGTTTCATATTCTCGTCATAGAGGAGTTGTTGGATGAGCTCCATGGAACTATGTTCTTCACGAAGTTGGACCTAAGGTTCGACTATCATCAGGTGCGCATGAACAAAGAAGATGTTCTAAAGATGACATTTTGAATGCACGAAGGGCACTATGAATTTCTAGTCATGCCGTTTGGGCTCACAAACGCCCCAGTTATATTCCAAGGCATAATGAATGACGTATTTCGGAGAGCGCTGAGTAAATTTATGTTAGTATTCTTCGACGACATACTGATCTACAGTAAGTCATGGGAAGGACACTTGGAGCACATTAAGAAAGTATTGGGCATACTAAGGAACAATTGCCTACACGCAAAAATGTCCAAATGTCTGTTCGACGAACAGAAGGTTAGCTACTTGGGGCATATCGTGACCGGCCATAGAATTCAGGGCGGACCAAAAAAAAATTCAAGCCATGGTGGATTGACCCCTACCCCACATCATTCGGGGACTCTGCGGCTTCCTCGATTTAACAGGTTACTATAAGCGGTTCATAAGTGGATATAGTCAACTGCCACAACCCCTTACCAGCCTCCTCAAGAAGGATAGCTTTCGATGGGTGGATAAAAGCACAAAGACATTCAAACAGTTGAAAGTAGAGATGACACAAGCATCGGTTCTAGCAGTTTCAGATTTCTAACTCAAGAAGGCCATCCTCTCACATTTTTGAGCAAGTTCATGCCCAACCAGAGCAAGTATCTGTTCACATATGATAAAGAGATGCTCGTCATCGTATTGACAATAGATAAATGGAGACCCTACCTTCTGGGAAGGCGGTTTCTCATGCGGATAGATCACAGAAGCCTTAAGTTTTTACTGAGATAAAGGATCACCACCCAAAATCAGCAAAAATAGATCACCAAGATATTGGGGTATGATTTCGACATCGAGTACAAGAAGAGGATGGAGAACAACACTGCAGATGCTCTTTTCCGAAAGTTTGAAGACTCACCAGAATTGCATATACTCACCACTTTTACTTGTGATGTAAAGAGCAAAATTTGTAAGTTCCAAAAGGAAAATAGTGAAACTCAGGCGAAAATCAAAGAGGTCCAAGAGGACCCCCAAGCTCACCCCCACTACCAAGTGAAAGGGGGTGTTCTTTACTATAAGGGAAGAATCCACCTCTCGAGTGGTAATGAACTTACCAAGGAGCTCATCAGGGAGTGTCATGACACTCTCCAAGTAGGTCATGGGGGGGGGGGGGGTTGAAAACTTTTCAAAAACTAAAAAAATTGTTCTTCTAAAAGGGGATGAAAAGAGAGATCGAGACCCATGTAAGGGAGTGCCATGTTTGCCAAGCCAACAAGTATAAGCGAATCAGACCCCAGGGTTGTTGTAACCCTTGCCCATTCCAGAGAGGGCATGGCAAGATATATCGATGGATTTTATTAAAGTTATACTACCGTCTAGAAAGAAGGATTCGATCTTTGTCATAGTAGATCGATTTACTAAATATGCGCACTTTATGGCCCTCCCAAAAAGTTACACCAC